>NC_083490.1:4380580-4688360 GCF_905332965.1 Bombus pascuorum
TTATTGCTCTAGATTAGATATCCATTTCGACAGAATTTTGCACTAGAATTTCTATTTTAACGGTGTTTGATAAGCTTGAGATAGATTTAAGATACCCTTGTTTCAGGTTTATAAATGTATGCATCTATTATCGAAGAGAATATTTCACGATAATAGAAACACGCGATTAATTAACATAACTAACAGGGAAGCGAATTTACTATCGGGGCACGATAATGCTTTCGTACACGAGTGGAAGGAACGAGTTGTTAAAAGTCGAAAGAAAGGTCGAGGAAGAAGAAACAACTAACGGGTGACCGAAAACGTTTCGTTATGGAAAGCCGTAAGCGGAGAATGGCCATGAAGGGTACAGAGCATCGGCAATTTGTGCGTCGAAATTCTTTTCACGGCGAGAAACAAAAAGGAGTTAATTCGAGCCTTTAAAACCTCGGGGACGTTCCCGTTCCCACGTCTCCCGGCTGGACCGCGACCCCGGCACGCGAACTCACCGCCAGAAAATCATAATCTCTTCCTTATATCGCGGCGTGCATCGACCAAAATCGCCAAACAACAACCGATCGTCCATTGTAATTTGCCGCTTACTCGAACCATATCGTTGATATTCGAATCGCGACTAATCGAACACGCCCAACGTTCATCTTATCGATGGTACTTGTTGAGATAGTTTGGTTTCGGATCGTTTTAAAAAGCAAAGGAACTTAAATCTCACTCAAGCAGTGTGATAAGAGACGTTATCTATCCTTTAGTACACTTATGATAGATATAAATGTATGTTGTAATTAAAAAAGAAAATTGATCTTATTAATCGCGTGTGTTAGAATGATTACACTGGATTACACTGTGTTCCGAAGATATTACGAAGGCTCGTGTTGAAAATTATCAAATGTTTTGTGACTTACGAGTGGAATTGTACATAGAAGGAAGACATTCCTACATCCAAATATCCTTTAATAAACGAGAGGACAGAAAAGTGTGAGTAGATAGGTTTGATGGATGTTCCTAAGAGAGAATCAAGCACGTTCGAGGGAAGCAATCGTCGGGAATCTTGTCGACGCAAGAAGAGATTCACGGGCTGTTAAGAAGGTGGTCGCGCTCGCTTGTAGGTTGGCAGTTCTTCTATTAAGGCAGGTCGCGAAGCCGCTGTAAATCAAGGATCTCCGCGTAAAAGTCGCCAGAGTTATTGCGCCACCTCGCACCGCTGTAATACGGGTACCCATGTAATACCGCGGCTGTTTTATTTCATAACTAGACGTTCCTACCGAAGATCACGCGTTAGAATATAAAGAAGTGAAAGGAAGAAGGGGACGTTCGTGGTCTCGCGTGTCCCGTTTCTTCGTCCCGTAACTTGTAAATAATATTTCCGTCGTTGTCCTCGGGTCGATCTCGCTAATTTACACGTCAAGCTGGATTAACGAGTCTCTAATTGGCTAGATCGATCAAGATGATAATTAAGGATGTTAGATACTGTTAGAAGATTTTTTGTAGCTGAAATACCTTGGAAATGATAAGTTGTTTTTCTGTGTTTGCGCTTAGATCGCTTATGAATATTTATTGGCAAATTTATTATGAAAATATTTTTTCCGATATTCCAATTTTCTATCGCTCGATTCCACTGGTATCCTTAAGCAGCGACAAATACAAAATCTCCTCTGGGGAATTCAGAAACAGTTTAAGATACCCAACCCATTTACTCTTCCAACGAACATGCTACAGGTACGAGTACCTTTCCTCCATTTTAATTCCTACACTTTGATGTACACGTAAAGTGTAAATGTTTCGTGAACAGAGCAAATCGGTTAAAACCAGGCTCGCTTATTATGTACAGCGTAACAGAACAGTTACCGTTTCTAATACGATTCAGGAGAGCAACCGCGTCTGTGACGCGACGCTGGAATGAAACCTGGCGTCTGGTATCCTACACTGTTTATACTAATAGTCGAAGCAACTCCTAGCCAATGCTGGATCCATTAAACGGAGTCGTTCCACTCGATATACGCTAGCTATAAATGTTCATGATTCTAACTATCGAGTCTTCGACGTTTCGTAGGAATGTCAGAGCCATCCTTCCTTTCTCCTCTCTCTTTTCATCACATCCTTCTCTCTTCTCTCAGTTCATCTATCGGCGTAATAACTCCATTACCGGCTGCTCGAGCCTCTATGGCTTTAATGTCTCATTTCCATTCTTGCGCTGTGCCAGCTACCGTTTCTTGCCCTCGTGTCCAGATTATCACCACGGCCACGAAAGTGTCGTTCCTTATCGGTTCTTCGTATAATCGGTTCAAGGAAACCGCTCGAGCGTTACGTGTCCGGAGATGTTAAAATTCAACACCACTCTCCTCGGGTCGAGAAACGATACGAAGAAACTCTATGGAAGTTGAGTATTAATAGCGTTGGAAAGTCGAATGGTGCGACTGGTTAATAAGATTCGTAGTTGATTATGTTCGTTGGTAGAAATTAACTCTGATATCGGTATAGGTGACTATAATAACGTAGATTAGATTTGAATTATGTTACTTAACGCTTCGTAACTGCCTGGTATCACGGGGGCGACATTATTAATTCGAAGAAACTTATTTCTTATAATGTTTTCACTAGTGAAAGATAGGAGAAGGAACGAAGTTGTCGTATAAACTTATAATTTCCTTTCTATGCTCGCTGTAAACTAATAAAATCTAATGATCCTCTGCACAAAAGAACATTTCCTCTTTTTTAAAACAGAAAGTACGAAAACGACTAGCACATAAAAATGAAACATGAGGCAGCGGAGATTCGACATTCGACTATTTGTTGAGATTCATGAGGATGCAAGCTGTTTGATGCTGCGACAAGGATGCCTTATACAGATGCTCCTTCATTCGTATTAATAACCAGCGAGTATGGCTAGGCCAGGCCGCAAAGCCAAGGTCGCGGAGGTTAAGGCGTGTTCAACAAGCTGTTCATGGCTACTACCTAAAGGGCTAGCCACTCCACCCGGAAGTACAGCTCTTTGGCTTGTGTAACTCAAGATCGTCCGTGTAACGTGTTGCTTTCCTAAGACGCTGCTCTTCTGACTCCGGAATTCCCGATCCTCTCATCGTCCACGCGTTTCAGACGCGAGTCCAGGACGCGCCAGCTCGAATCGAGAGGAATGTTAATGCGCGTTTTCCATGCTGGTGAACCAGTGGAAAAGAAGATATTGAAACGATCGTTTTCAGAAAAAAGTGGACTTTGCCAGTAGACGTTAAAGAACCGGCTACCATTTAGAGGGGCTACGGGAGAGGATCGTTTCAAGGGAGAGAAGAATCATCATCGTGCAGCCTCTTCCGTAAAGGGATAGCTCGGACACGTTTCTATTTATTATAAGTCGGGAAAAGTCAACAATCGGGAGCCGGAGTCGACCGTAAATCACGACGGAGTCGTCTCCTGGCGCGCCTTAACGTTAAGGACTGGTATATGTAACCTATAAGAGGGATGCGCAGGCGGCAGTGATATATCGCACGAGTCCCCCCATTGTCTCTGACTAAGTTCACAGCGACGGGCCACCGAGCAACGAGACTCTTCCGAGTATTAATTACAATGTCCGCAGCCAAAGCACCGGGGTTCGCCTGGCTCGGGTTTGGTCAGAGGGCCCGGCCGATTTTTCTTTCGGAGAGAATCCGTCCACGAGTAGACCCGGCAAATTGTATTTACCGAGTCGGCCACTTGGCAGGATTTGGTCTTTTAAGCGGTGGGAATTAGGTAATTCGATATTTGAAACTCTTCTCCACCCGATACATCGTTTGTCAGTGACACGTTGACGCTTGATATTTTGAAATCTTATTTTTTTTTTTTTTTTTTTGTATTTACTCTGTGATGCTTTATCCGTTTGAGTCCCAAGCAGCGCGATCGCGTTGTTTACGTTTTGTGTCGAAAAGTTCCAGTACATTTAAACGCTACAGACGACTGACGGTATTTTCTATTTCATCGTTAACTTCTCAATAATTTTTATTGAACAAAACTTGAAATATTTATAAACTAATAGTACGGATATATAATAATATAGATGTATTTCATAAAGTAATAAATATTACGAGAGCTATTGTGCCGCTTGTTTCTCCTCGCAATCGATTAAGACTCGATTTTTCCACTCTGCTTTTTCAATGATCCCTGGGACTCAAACGGTTATTATTAGACTATTGTAGTAATACCAGGTAATTCGTTTATTCAGTTACTCTACGAGGGAAATTGTAATCGATTATAATTTGTATCCTTACGAGAATTGAAAATTCTGATTGTAAAAACCGTTAGTTTTAACGTATCTATTAAATTTGATAGTAATTCTTGGAAACTTTGACTTACCATTTGGAGCCTGCCTGCAGAGCCTGGCGAACATCCTCTAGTTTGTCGCTGATCGTCTACCTGCGAACAAGAATTCGCTCCAGATTACCATCCAGTCCACAATTTGACGGAAACTAATCTACTCTAAATTAATCTTCGCGACTCGACCGCCTACCGACACGCCATCGTGTAATAAACCAAGAATTTCCATGATTTTCTTCCTCTTTAACGGAATGAAACAACTATCCTTGAACCACAACCATAATCACGAGGTGGAAGAGTATCAAAATTCATAGTAACCAGTGATTCAACACCGGAGCAAGTATGATGCTTGAGGCAAGTGCGAGTTTAACAGGATATTTTCTTAACGTTAATGGCTACCAGTCATTCTCTAATATAATTACGAGCTTTCTTTGACTAATAGGTAACGACAGGTGATCCTCCTAGCGCTCCAGCTTTCTCTACTAATTTTACGGAGCTGTCCCTCGGGGCTTGTCAGCCGCAGTTTGTCGATTCTAAATCATATTGCCACGTGAAATCATAACTTCTAATTCTAAACGACCTACTCCACGGATCGTTTTCTTCGGCAGGAAGAATCTCGTTTATAGAAAATATATCTTTCGCGTCTTGTATATTATGTGTCTGTGTAAAATATATCACCGACATGTGTTCGAGATCAGTCTGAGAAGTATTTAGGTGTTCCGAGTGTCTTGAGAATAAATGACGCGATCTTAATCTATTTTACATTGTCTTTAATTAAAACTAAATATCAATACCAGAACAGAGTTAAGTATAATAAATGAAAAGATTCGTATTGGTCGCTCTCGACGATTTGTTTAGCCTTTCCGGGCTACGAAGTACTTCAATAAATTTTCATCGACCGCGTCATCTGAAATTCTGATAGAACAGACCCGTTGGGAGATATACGTCAGGTTCGATGTTCGATTCGAGAGGAAATAATCGTTCAGGGCCTCCCAACGCGTCCCTCGACGACGTTTAGAATCGAAAACACGCGAGGAATGCTTTCTCTTCAATGTTCCATTCCTTACCTTGACCAGATAGCTATCTGCCTATTTCAACAAGAGACACTTCTCGGTAGACGTCAAAGAAGTTTCTGAGACACTAAATCAAAGATCGAATTGGATAGATCGAATTAGAAAAGCGTGGCTTCTAAAACTGTATTCTAGAATTCTTTATGGGACCGAGAACATTTAACGGGATATATTGTTCTCGTTATAAATTTCTACCAAGTAATGAAACGTTCAAACTTATGTTGCTCTTAATTGAATATTATTAAGAGGAAGAATCATTAAGAATAAATATAAAAAGTTCCTTTTAAAACAGATGTTTTCTTTTTTAGTGGGACGATGTTGAATCTCATAAATCTAAGAAATTGTAAATCTTAGCTCGAATGGAAGTAGTTTGGTCGAAACACGCTTAAATAAATTTATTGAAATTGCACTGAAACGTGTACGTATATAGAATATCCATAGCACACATGTACACGCGAAAGGAAGAAGAATGCAGGTAGCAGAACGTCAGTAGACACGGTGAAACTATCATTTACAATGATTATTACCATACGACAAGCGACAAGGGGGAGAAAGATGAGAAAGTCGTCGGGCCTCTACATAATTGCACAACGCACAGGACACGTGCATACGAACGGGGAAACACGATCTGCTTGGTGTACCATTTGTACCACGTGCTGTTGCGCATAAATGTGCAAAAATGATTTACATCGTTGCCCCTGGATAACATTCTTTCTATTACTTGGTTCGAAAACTACCCATTCCAGTTAGTTCAGCCTTAAGTCATTAACTTTTTCAACTTCTAAGGTAAGATCGGTCGTGATTAACCAATCGCCAATTCACCTTACAGAAGATTGATTTCCCGTAGGTAATAAACAACATGAAAACAGAGAAAGATTCGCGTAAGCAACAGGTGCGTCCCAACAAAACTCTACTACTGTGGCTATTAACTCTCGCATACTGATGCCTGAGTCGTCGAAAACTCTGTACTTGTTAATCATATCTTTTGCAGCATTTATGTATGTTTCTTCCTAGCGAAGATTATTTTATTATCGAATTATTTTTTAGAAGGATTGTTAAACTTTTTATTGACTTTTTGGTAGTTAGAATTCTAGAAGAAAGATGTGACTGAATTTGAAATATTTGAGATGATGTTTCTCAGAAATGCGATAGGCGCGATCAAAGTTGCCAGAATAAAAGTTTCTGATACATGCGATCGAAGTTGGCAGAGTTATGTTTGCATCGGAACAGATAATACGTATATTTCTGTATGTAATAATTCTTTGGAGTTACGAAGTTTATGACAGAGCAATTTGCTACTGAAGCGTGTGAAAGTGAAAGTATGAAAATCTAAATTACACGCTGTCTAAAAACCTCACGAATTATATTCCAACTCACGTACTATCAGAGTGTTGGCGTGAGTATGAAAGAAATAGCAAATCTATATTCTCAAAAATGGCTATCATTCCTGACGAATATCATAAACCTAATGACTGAATCTAATAAATACAGTCTTAGTAAATCACTAACGATGACATCTGATTGATTATTTAATTCCTTATGATACTGCGCAACTTGAAAATTATACGTATCCTTGTATATACATATACGCGTGTCTTTGAATATCATTTCGCATTGTTATTACTGTACTATTTTAGCAGTATTAATAATATAGAATTAATGCTGTGTATGATTCAATTTATACATATACGATCCAATTTGCAGATTTACAGGAAATAATACAAATTCGAGTGTCCTATTTTTGCGATCCTACAAAAGAGCATTTTTATTAAAAAAATACAAATCAATTTCCACCATTTGACACCATCCGCCCAATCTTAGTTCCTATCTCTTTCGTCAAAATAAAAAACGATTATCAAGCATAATACCTTTTTCGGATCGACGAAAAGCTCTAATTATGAAGCTTTAATAACCCGACAATTAAACAGAAAAATAACAATTTATCAAAATTAATTCGCAGTACTTTAACTCTTGGTCCTTCATCGCGAGAGAAATTCACGCCCGTGCTATTGAAAACACACACGATTGAACAGCACGGTGTCGGCATTCAACCCACGCGCGCGCATGGTAACCGTGAATCGCGCACCGGGCCAGCCGTGTTTTGTTCAGCATAATTATCTGGGATACAGCCATTAATTAGTATCGCTAATTATGTGGAACAGCGGCAGCGACTGCACGCCAGAGCAGAACGAAACGGTTCCGCGTGGAGAGGCAACTCGATTTATCCTATTTGTCGCGCATAAATAACAGATTAGTGCCGAGATATGGTAGCTTATGTAAATGCGAGGTTCAAAGTTTATAGCATCTAATTAACAATATTGGCTTGCTCGAACTTAATAAACCCAATCGCGACCGGTTTCCGTACTTTAATCGACGAATCTGCGATCACCGAAAATTCCACCGGAATTCGACGTGAATTCACCATCGGCAACATCCAAAATAGATGACTTCCTGCCTGCGCTGGTGGATGTGTGACCCAGCGCCAATTACGCCCAATTTTTGTACGCCGTGCCGTAATAACGTATCGTAAGGTATTACCAGCACGACGGTCAAGGTGTAATAAATTATTCAGCACGCTCGAGCAATAAGCGAGCGCGTGGTGCCCGTTTCGCCATTCATCGCCTCGTGGCTGTTCGCCAGTCCAATTCGATGATTAAGGACATTGGACACCCTAACCAGTATCGATTGGCTTACCCTTTGTTTCTTAATACACATATATTGTCAGAATTTGTATTATGTAAGACGAACGCTGCTACTTCTTAATTAAAACGTCCTATCTATCATTTCGAGACTGCACAAAGTTGAAGTTCCATCATCTTTGGGCCATTTTATTCATTCAATTTTAAGACATGTACATAGTGATTATTTCGTAATAACCATTGATGTTTATAGCAATAATTTCGAATTAATGATAAAGTTAGCAGATAATTCGATATAGATGAAATTGAAAATACCAAATTTGGATTCCAAGAATGTTACCAAAATTTTTCATACAAATATTGCAACGCTCAGGTAAACGCTCTTCTCGAGATTTTGAAGTATACAGTGCGCTAACTTTCATCGTCCGCAATTCGATAACGTTCTACTGGAATTTTTCATCGATAATAAGGACACGGCGCTTTTGATGTGTGAGTGCGCGGCTCACGCCTTTTACTGAATTTTAAGTATTAAAGTTTTAAATACAGTTACGATCAAATAAATAAATTTAAATATAGTTTCACTCCATAGTTAGTTTTCCTTGTATCGTTTAAAGTAGATACTCGATATAAGCTAGCATCCTAACGATACTTTTTATATTGTTCACGAGTATATTAACATAAAGAAAACCAACATGTTCGATTCTGGTTATATCGTGATTTCCATCTGGAATACGATCCAGATATTCGATTCTGGTCATCTTCGGTTTAATCGCACGTGGGAATCGAATCTACGAATATGATCCGCTTATAATCAACAACGCGTGGTAATACTCGTAAACAAATCCGCGATAAAAGGGATATAAGGGACCTTGCGGGACGATTCCTCGGAAGGATCGAGCGACGTTCAATGGGCAAAAAACAGGGTCCAGGACGCAGGGACACCAGAGAAGTAATGCGACGCCTTGATGGACGACTCGATCGAGAAGCCGGAAGTGGGCGGTTGAAAAACTGGCATTTAGAGGCGAGCACCAGGCACCCTGCCAACTCCTTGTCCACCGTGGATATGGGAGGGCTGAAAGCAGGTTAGGCCAACACATCGACCGGCTGTTTGACATAACCAGTTCGAAGCTGCGGGCAAGGACGCCACGCTGCCTCTCATCGCCTCTTTCCAACGTTCTCTCGAGTAAGCTTGCTCTCTGTTGCTCTCCTGAGACACAATCGGCCGTTCCTGACCACCGCAATGCATCGTGATCGATCGCTGCCACTCAGAAATCGAGCTTCTTCTTCTTCCTCTTTCAACATCCGAACAAGAGAGAAAGAGATAAAGAGATAAAGAGAGAATCCAGAAGAGAATCGAAAAATGACGGATAAATCGTGGATTCTAACTTCGTATACAACATCAAGTAACTATTATTGCGGCAATTAAGCGGATAAGGTGGCAGAAGTAATCGAGAGCCAGTTTACTACGCGTCAACGTCGTAAACTGTGAAATAGCTGGATTGGAAAAACCGACTGGTTTCCGAGAATCTTAAATCTTTCTTCTTGCATCTATTACGATCGTCGTAACACGTGTTCAAATCGACGGTGAACTGCAAAACCGTGGGGCTTGGAGAAATGATGGATGACAGGAAATCGAAGGGATCGATGTAGGTCCAAGAAGAAATCCACGGGTTGAACGTATATAGAGCTTAACGGAATACTACTTAACGGAGAACCTGCCAGAAGAACCTACCGTCTTCGCGATATTAATTTACAGAAGGCACGATGATGTTCGTCTATCCAATCTTCAGTGATTTTTGCTACGATCAATCTGAAGTAAACTCGATGAATTGAAACGACTCCTATAATTTCGCTAAAACCGCCATGGGAGACGAAAGAAGCAAGTCGAACGGAGTTCCTTTCACCTCAGTATATACGTGCGTGTAACAAAGAGAAAAGGAAGATGTACAATTTTCCAGAACATTAAGTAGCAAGGGGAGAAACGGTACGAAGACGATCGTGCGAGCATTTTTACAGACGTCGATCGGATCTCTACCAATTATTCCGAACGAAATTAAAATAAAGCCAATAAGACCGTGCGTTGGAAACCTTTTACAGGCAAACCTTTTTGCGGCCTGTCAGATCTACCTGAGCGATCACCCTGCTGGGCCTGCTCGGAACGAGCGGAAAGGAAAACGCATCTCGTCGAGGCAGCCGCGTTTTTCCGTTCTACGGTCTCTGTGCGTCCTACTGTACACGTATACACATGTACGTAACGCGTGGAAGATCGGGCCCCTCGTTCGTATATACGACGCGCCACTGTCCGATCGTTAAACCGTGATGGAGGTAAGTTCCACGAAAAACTGGATCCGTGGCGTAACAGGGTCCCTGCGGTTGATTGTTGTTCGCCAACCGAGTCCATCGAGTCTTGGCCTCAATGAGAAAACAACCGTTTACGATACGTACATGCGAACTTGCAACGGTCGTGCGCGGCTTTTTGCCCCAAACGATTTCGACGAACTTTCCGTGCACTCGTCAGAAAAATCGAAATTATCAAGTATGGAGAATGAGAAAGACGGCTGACGATCTGTACGAGTGTGTGAAAGTCATAGATGATACACGATAGGGATCTTTAGACGAGGATATTTTTCTAATAATTTTAGGTTTTTATGAATACGAAAAAAAAAACGGAATGTTAGTAGAAATTTTTTTTTCGGATATTTTATATATTTTCGTATATTACGTGTATTATCTACGTTTCGTATCTTTAAACTTCTTATAAATAAATTTGTGATTTTATAATAGGAATTAATAATGTCTTTGAAAAATATTTTCACACGATGTCACATAGAAACGAATCTTCAGGAATTAAATTATTTCGTATTACAAAAACGATCAATCCATCCTACCAGAAGGATGTTAAATACTGTTCCTAAAAATCGAAAAATAAAATGTACCTGAAATCATCCATCTTAAAGCTTGACTTAATAGATGTGTTTTAGGTAAATTATTAATAGTTCTCGAGCTAAATACTTCTTAAGGAGCATGAACAGGTTTCCGATAACATCAAGTATTTTAATATTCGTTGATAAAGGCATAATCCGTCTGATAGATAGTCCGTGACTTTCTCAGAACTCTGTATCTACCTAAGGAAAAAATTTTGGAAAACTACAAACGAAAAGGAGCCTTCGTCTTCTAATAAGACAGTTCCAGTATGCTAATGGAGGCATAGTTGGGTGTTCTCGGATAATTATAGTTTGTGAATGAGATTAATAGCGATAATGAAATTACGGGATCAAAGGATCGATAATTTGAGTCGCGATACGCGTACACGAAACATCCGGAGTAAACCTGTTACCTGGAGTTATGGAGCTTCCGTGATGGAATCTAAGACCACTGCCAAATAGAAGTCGTCTTTGGTGTTCCTGCGCTAATGTAATTACTCTGCTATATCCGTTATTCTAAATGGATTCGAATTCTTCGGCGATCATTTAATTTCTTGCTGCGGAAACCTAGCAAGTAACGTAAAATTCCAACTACGAGAGATCTCCAGAAAATATCGATCAAATAACGGACAGTGAAATGAATGCAAAAAACAACTTGATAACTGGTTAAGAAAATACATTTCTACGTTCATGGGATTACTGTCATTAACACGGAAGAGTTTTCCAGAGATAAACCTTGCATCGTAAAGATGATGAAGGTTGCCATTATTTTTCTCTTTCAAGACCGGTAGTTTCGCTGCACAAATTATGAACAGCACAATATTTTAACTCTGCTGGTATCCTGAAAGTGAAAATTATGTTTCAATAGACAGTATGTTTTTGTATCGTGATAAAGAATAGATATTGATTAATAAACAATATTAATATCAAAACTAAAAATATCCCTCGGATATATTTTATTTCACCTGGTCGTTACGATTCAAAGAGATACGAACGTGAAGAATAATTGAAAAGAACAGAGTCAATTTTCCATTCGATATTACCAAAAGACAGAATACTACAGACGTACACGGTTCATCGAGCAACAGACGAAACGCGGAGAGAATCGAATCGAATCGATCAGAGGAATAAGGACGTAGTGCAGATCCGGATCTACGGTGCTTGGTCGTGGAATTATGGCGGTCATAATGCGGTCGGCTACGTCGTTTCTGATTGTTTCACGTTAAATCGTCCTCCACAGTTACCTAAGAGGAGCGGAGAGAACATGACCCTGTTGCGTGTTTATCTGTTCTTCTTGCAATCTTCGCCGTAGCATCGCGAATGCGTCGGTCATGCGTCTTAACGCCTGATGTCCATCCGATGCGGCAGAAATAAATTTTAACGCGGATAAATCGTTTTAATTAAACAACGCCCGTTCCACTGCATTATCTGTAATCGCTATTTTTGCGGGCCAAAAAGAAGAAAAAAAATATAGTGACGCGTCACAATGATATAGTAGATCGTGATCTTTAATTAAAAAAAAAAAGCAGCTTTGATAATATGAGATTGGTTGACAAAGTATCGGATCTTAAAATTGCTCGCATAAAAGGAAAACGAAAAGGAAAAATATAACTCGTATCTTCCTGCAGGAAGACTACAGTCTTCGTATGTAAAATGCATCGCGCGTCTTTGGAGGATCTCATAGATCCTATTCACGTAACGAAACCATTTTAATTGAGTAATATTGGCAGAGAGGCGAGGCTCTTCGTTCAATTAAAACAAACTCGTAGGTCGGCTGAGAAAAATTTGGAATCGCGACTACCCATGTAGGAACTTCCGCATTGATAATGATAATTAATAGACTAACGTTATAATTTATTGGGGAACGTCGCCTTCGTTCATTATGCCACGATACTTACGGCTAGCCCGCGCGCATAACTCAATGGCAAAATTTATTGCGTCATTAAGGTAATGCATGCGATACACCGCGATGTAGATAACATAATCATTTCATGCGTAGAGTCACGTTTTATCGAATGATGATCGCGATGCGAGCGCGCCATGCCGCGCACCCAATATCTGCTTCTATCTCCTCGTCGAGAATAGTTACAAGACGTGATCGGGACCACAGAAGAGATCTACATCGTATGAAATCGATACTGAAGACGATGCTCAATGTCCGATCACTACATCAACCATCTATTACCTTAATAGATTTAAAAGAAGTTCAATAATTCTCAGACTCGATGCTTTCATATCTGTAAATTACTAGTAAATCTACTTATTATCGAATTTAACAAATCCACGCCTATTTGATGATAAATTACAGTCGTTGGTTTAGAAATTGGAGCTTGAAAAGTTGGTAAATTTGTTTTCGCACAAATATTCCAAAATTAGTTACTTGCAAATACAAGTTTATCAAACAAAATGAAATCACACACGATTTGGCTGCCATCAACAACTTCTTCGCTTTGACTAGTTGACAAGCTTAACTAATAACCGATGTAAGTTTTGGAAATGTAAAGAATGATCTTTTTTACAGCAAAGAATAAAAACTCTATACTGTTTGCACCGATAATTGCAATAATTATTTATCCGACAGGATGCGACGAGACCGTGGACTAAGAAACATATTGGATGGTAAAATAAATAATAATGAAAATATAAATTCTACACTGGATACCACTACCACTTCAACTTCGATTATGAATACGTTAAAACTTGATTACTCGGAACAGAATTCTACTACTCGGAGTAAAAAATTATTTTACAAAAAACGTTAAGGTCGTTCAGATATCTTTTCGAGAATATTCTCGATCTCCAATGATCGAAACCGCGTCACGTCGGTTGGCGGCATTGTTTCCTGGACCGTGTCCAAGGAGAATCGTTCTTCTGCCAGAAAACGATACCTCGAACTCGAACGTATACGCAGGATCGAAGCAGGCGGACACGAAAGCGAGGATACGCAACGAACTGGCCACCCTCCGTGTTCACCCGGTAAACGGATACGGGCATGTCTGGACACCGGATATCGCGGTTCGTTAGCCGCGTGTCTCAAGGACCGGAAATCATTCTTTGCTCCCGACGTAAACCGTGCATCGCGAACTTTCTGCCGCCCAGCACCGTTAATGATCGTCGGAGGACGAACAACTCTCTTTAAGAGGCCATTTCTGATCCGACCAGCGGACTCTTTCTCCTCGCTTTGATGATCCTCCGGGGACAAACTGCTCGTGTTTATACATGTACCAGCGGAAAAACTAGATTTAAGCTCGCTGTTTTATTTCTTGTATTTTAATAGGTTGTATCGACTTGTTTAAACGATATCCACTATTTGGAAGGTATTTTTGTTCAATGTTTATATTCATCGATTCATTTTCTAGAAAGTAATAGACAAATCGAGTAGATGGTTTTTAGTAAGAAAATTTCTGCTGGAGAATTTTGAAAGTATTTGCACTAGTATACAAGGAGTATTTTGGAAGAAAGTTTCAAAGAAAGTTTAGATTCGTTCGTTTACTTCCTGCACTTTAACAGATTGGACTTGTTCCGTATGTAGTACGTGCAATTACCAAATTTTGAATTATTATTATTTTATTAATTATCAGAATGGACCGATAACGACAACACGCTAGGATCGTGGTGAAAATCGGGCCTCTTTCGCTCTTATAACTGAGATAAAAATTTAATTTAATTCGGAAGGAGGGTTCTCGTGGTGGCACCGGACGAACCAGTGGCGGAACGAGTTTTCAGCGAACGTAAAAAAGTATACGCTTATATCCGGGAGAAATGTTAATTAACCGCGATAGCCTGATTGCTATCTGCGTGTGGATATTAGATGTCCTAATTAAGGGGAGTCGAGTGCGATATGCGGAATGTCAACGACACCTCGTCGAATCTCTCCTATCTTCTTTCAAGAAACCGCCTCGTGAATATCTACGTCGTAACTAAAAACAAATTTACGAAACCAAAGACGCAGAGCACAAAAAAGAAATAAGATCTCAGAGAAAAAGAGAGGACGGGGGAAAAAGCACGAAGCTGTCGCAGCAAAATCTGGCCAGGTCGGTAGACGTCGTAAATCTCGCAGTTGACGCCTTTCGAGAGGAAAACGATGCTGGCCAATTTACGATCGACCAACAGAGAGACGTGGGAAGAGCGGAGGTGTTCGATGGAACACCAAAGAGGAAACGTCGTCCTTACTGACAAACGGTACCGGTGGAATTCGCGGCAGGTCCTCCGCGTCTCCTCGCCTCGATTAACTTTCTTCCACTTTGCTCGTTTCCCTTGAGTCGTTTGTTAGCCATTCTATAGCCTCGACTTGGAACACGTAGTAGTATAGCAACGAAGAACGGAGAATAGTCGACCGTGTACGTACTTAAGACTGTCAACCGTATCGGATACGGAACGTCGATAATAGTCAACCGGTGTTCCCAGCCTGGCATTTGCTTGTTAACCATTGACCGTTTTCAATCCGTCCCACGTCAACCGCGTGTCGCCGTAGGTGCGAAGACACATCCTCGAAAAAGATCCTGGCTCCTGATCGGCCCACGTTTTGCATCCATCGAACCTGAGAGACCGAAAGCATCGTCCAGTCCTTTTGATATTAAATCGCCTCCCTCGGCAAATATATTTTCGATAAATGCCCCTAAATGAAGCATCGTGTGGCCCATAGGTATGTACAGGTGTATGTTACTACGAGAATTCTCAGAACTGAAAGTTTCGCGTTTTTCTTGGAGAGTTTCTTTAGAAGCTGATGGTTTGATTGGAGATTGTCGTTTTCTTCCGTTCATCAGCGTTCTTCGTTTGCGGGGGAATGAAATGGAGAGAGGAAACACTTGTGTATATTACTGGCGCGATCGTAAAGCACGCGTAACACGATGATCTATACACGTTTTAAAGGAAGGCTAATAATAGCTCGCTCGCGGGTGCTACCTTTTCTTGGGCTCGTCCTTAGAGAACACGCAGAATGCATCCGATCGACTATTAGTAATACGTATGTATTATATTATTATGATGTGTCCAGGTGATTGGAATTTTAATTCTTTGACCGACTATCTCGCTATCTTCACCAGCTTTTAACGTTAAATTCGCGAACTAAGCTTATGATATTAGATACGTATATAGAATAAATAAATGTATCAGGTACGTACTCTTACTTCGTTGTACCCAACGAAGAAGATACTTTACTCAGGATTTTCTAAGAATATACAGTCGGAACAGACAAATCCTTTCGACGACTGTTCGAATGTTTTAGGAATAGACGTTTCTAACAAGGAAATATTAGACGATTAAGAAATGAATATTGCGATTACGATGCGTCGTACGAGATCGTTTAATTGTGATGTTGCAAAGTTCACGAGTCGTACGGGGTGGGAAACAAACAAACAAGCTGTCGCTGTCTCCCTATAAATCACCATTAGTCGCTTAAGAGCACGCAGCGCCTAGTCGTCCGCGTTGAGACCACCTTCTCTTCCGCGTCTATAGTTCCCCTTGACAGGCACTTAACTTTGATGCGAGTACGATGATCTGTAATCCCCCCTGGTACAAGCCATTGAGATATTTCTAATCAAACACGAATAAGCCAGCCAACGTCCGACAACACGGAGATATCGTTATCGTGCACATCGAGGACATCGAATAAATTTCCACTAGCATCTCCAGCTTCCAACTATCGCGTCCCTTCATTAATAACCACCTAACGGCCCGGCGTTGTCGAATTTTTCTTCCTAACTGGGAATCATGACGGATAGTTCGTTTATCAGACAACTCGAGATCGAAGTTATTTTATTGGAGATCCTCGAAGATCGTCGAAATTTACTCGCCTTCGTGGAAATACGATGATATACCGTGAAAGTTGAAGCGTAGTCCATTAGCACGTTGACCGCCACGCAAATTTTATGTTTCGTTCTAGGGACTACAGCATACATACGGTATATTAAAATGTCGCGATATAACACACTATGATATTTAATTTTATGTTCTAATAAAAATTGTTTATCGTATAACGAAAGGTTTAAATTAACATTTTTGAAAGAGCGATACTTCCATTCTATTAACTTCTACAGTGAAATTGCTACAGGATCACGCTACTCGCTTTTGCTACGGGAGAAAATATCGTCGAAGCATAAAGCTCGGTGGCGATAGAGGAAAAGGGCAGGCCGCAATCTGCGACACAGGGCACGGTCGCAATTTATACTTGTACGGTATCACGTTGAACATAAAGGTTGATCGTTAAACTAAATAACGCGTGTCCCGAGCCTTGCGTAGCCACGTTTTCGCGTCGCGTGAATACGTTCGCATGCTCGTAAATCCAGCCACGTAACCGCGGTGTGAGTTAGTGCTCCAGGTTGCCTGGCTACTCGAGAGTCTAACACGCCACATGAGAACTCGAGCGACTAGAGGCTGTTGGATTTTTTTCTTATAATTGTTTAAAAAGTTAAATAATTCGCAGCTGGAGGAAGCTAGTGAGCAAAAAAGAAACGGGCTGCGTCACGTTATAATGTACAGGTTGTCGAAAGTATTCCAACACTTGGAGATATACTTTTACGAACGTGTTATACCTTACACGAAACATTTTCAAATTTCACCATTATATTAATAGAATTTCAAACTAATCACAAAAGTATTTAAACAGAGAATTATCTATTATATTGATGAACCTAAATCCTATCCAGTGCGCCCACTTAGCATACGTTTAAGATACTTATTTATACTGTGGTCTAATTTTTTTACGAAATATGCGTATAGCATTGGATTGTCCGAAAAGTTTCTTTCGTTTTATGAGGAAATAATAATTGCACAACGTCTTTTCTTTTATATTATTTTGTCAAACTACGTACGATCCATTTTTTTCTGTCGAGATAAACACCGCGATATTTCACAGACTTGGCTTCGCGTTTGTGTGAAGGTGCACTAAAAAAACACGTCTGCGAAAAAAAGACGCTTTTCGGACAACCTAATATTTCGTATGACAACATTTATGACAACTTGTCCTATCCACAGAATATTCTAGTAATAGTTAATAATAGGATGCATTCTCAGTATCCGATTCGATTTCGATCATGAAAGAAATGTTCTTCCCTCCACACACCATACTTGAATAGTATCAATAATCCACACCACAGCTCATCGTATAGTAACAATTTGCTTCCAACGATACCTGCACAAATGATCGCCATAATCGTGACTGTCGAAGGATATAATACCTTTTAATCTCTTATCTAACACTTTCTCCATTTTCCATAGATATCTCTGACCATTCTGTAGAACAATTCCATCCAGCTCATTAACGCCCTTGACGAAGGCCAGGCAGTGGAGTATCGTTCGCGCGTTCCATCCATTGAATCCACCGGGCAATAGCGATATTGCGGCGGGTCAGTACACCTTGTAAACACGGAACGCACTCACCGAAGGCCCCCTCTAAGCTGGCAAGAAGTGAGTGGCAGGATGAATGCGGCTGATTACATTCAAGAGGCTTTTTCAGCCAGCCGTAGCAGCACGCCGGTATAATAACCCACCGAGCTCAGGGCCATGGTCCACCGGACGTTGCGTATCCTTGCCATTGTACGGCTTTTATTCCACCGCGTTTTCATTGCGCGACGCGACGCGTGGACGGGATCTAAGTACCGGTATTATATGACCGGGTCCTTCGCCCTGAGACACGAACGCTGTGTTATAACCTAAGTGGTCTCCAAGGATTATAAATCGCGCGAGCCTGCTCTAATTGCATCTGCTATCTCTGTACACTGCTCGTTCCTTCTATTGTTCTTTCGTCTGCGTTTCTTAATCGATCCAGAGTGGACTAGTAGCGTTAACAAACTATCTGTGCTTTCTTTCGTTGAAAGAGGTAGGCTCTAGTACATGGTTCTCGTTTTAGGTGAAAGGATTAACGAGGTACATGTTGCACGGACTAGCTTCTTCTTCCTCTTCTTCTTCGAAGAGACTGATAATCTTTAATGAGTCTGTCTAACGGTTGTCCGGTAAAACCTCGTCTTACGGTTAACTTTTGCTTGTCTTCTGTTTTACAGAACGAATTTCTGTATTTGAAGTTTGAAACGATCTGTTATGCCTGCAAGCTAACTTGGTTAACTTGTTCGTGGTGTAAGAAACTATATAGAAAATAATAATAATAATAAGAAGAAGAACTCAAAATTCTTGCTATGGTTGCAAAAGCGTTGCGCGTAATAACAGCCGCGATGTTGAATATAGTACTCGCTACATTTGATGATTTAATCGAGTCTCGCTACTGCTAGATTATAGAAAGGTTATGAGTTCTCTATCAACGGGTCTCTACGATTCATCAAAAGGAAATTCATCAAAAGCCGAAACACTCTGATTCATCGTAATCCCTCGATTATCGCAACAGTTTCCTTTTCACCTGATTATGAACGGTGTTACGGTGTACGTGTGTGCGAGGAGAGAGTATCGCTGCATTCATTACTCAACACCTAAGTCGGATGGAAGCATTGTCGACAGTGTCGATCAGCGTGGCCATCAATCACCGCATCAGCCAACCGATCGGAAGATCGTTATTACAGATTAACGTCGACGTCGACGATGAGTGTACAGGTGAACAGATTGCAACATTGTCTGTTCCTGGTTCCTCTCTGCCTTCTTTCTTTCTCTCTTTCTTTTTTCTTCTTTGTCGTTAATTGGCTTTTAGTTATGGCGAAATTTTCAAGCATCCCCCTCAGAGAAAAGGAGGGGATGAGCGTCTTATTAAACGGCTGGGGTCGTTAAAAAATGAAATGGCCCCCTCCTTTCGATATTTCTGCCCGGTCATGCCAGCATTAGGCCTTTCATTCGCCTCGGCCGAGGAACTCAAGCAGTCGCTTGTCATCGCGCTTAATGGCAGCTTTGTAATGGCGATGTTCAACGCGTGAACCACCAACCTCCTTCGAACCGCCATAAAACGTTACACACTGATTATTTGCGTAACGCGTAGCGCGAAAAATCGGAATCGGTGACTATTAATCCTGCCGGTTGGTTGCGTGCATACGCCGATCGCTAGTAGGACGCGTGTAACATTGTACTCGCGAGCAATCAATGGAACGACGCGACGTACCTAATAGCGAGGAGTTTAACTGCGAGTTTCCCTTGTCCGTTTGACGTCACCTAGCGATTATATCGCAATTACTCCGCGGAAATCATCATTATCGTCCGACAAGGAAAATAAACGGAGAAAGAGGAGAAAGAAAGGAACAACAAAAACGAGGGTCTTATCCGTGCTCGTTTGTTATACGCGAATACGCATGCGATGGAAGAGTACGTATGTACAGCGATAAGTATCGATACCGTACCGTTAGAAAATTCTAATTTCAGTCTGTTTGGAAAATGTTTCCTGTCAGGAGAAAACGTGACCAGAAAGTACGTGTACAGCGTCGTGCAAAAGTAGTTTTAAAATTGATCTCCACGTAAGAAGATACAGAAATTTTCCCACGAAAGGTACACATACGTGGTTGTATAGTTAAAGCAGCAACATAAATAATCCAAGACTTTTCTACCGCAATGTATACATTTCATCCTTCAAAACACCTTTTCGTATACATCTATTTACTGTTAATCCTTAGTCCTGCTACGCGATCCCTTTATCACTACGTTGAAGGTCAATAAACGTAAAAACGTTCTTTCCAAGTACGTTTAGTTGCCGTTGTGATATTATTAACTTTTGCAGAGTACTGTATATCGAGGACGAGTAGAAACGTATGATTACGCGTTGGTATTGTAGAAAAGATATTGGTAGAAAAGTGGAAGAGCGGTAATCAAGTCTGGTCTTGGCTTATCACTAACCAACGGTATATCGTTATCTCATCAGTGCCGAGTATTACAGGAAATCGTTACGATTCCTTCGATCCGCATCATGTACAACATATCCATGTGCGATTACGTAGCTGTGTGATGTTCGTTGCGGGCCCCCCTCCGCGTGTACTTAAGGGTTATTATTAAGATAGCAGAGAACATATCCGCGCCGTAATTAACCCCGGCCAATATCGGAGAAGCGTGCTTACCTTCGGTCGCTTCCACGTTCGCTATTAGACAGGTCTGTTTAAGGAATCATTTATTTTAAGCAAATATCGAACCGCGAATCGTTTGGATATTATAAGAAGGACGAGAGTTAATTCGGACAAATCCCTTTGGGTTTCTATGGATATATAAATATGGAAAGAACACCTTGCGTTGTAAGTGAACATCGAAGGCGTTAACGATCGGAGAAGATCGTTAACGACCAATTTAAAGCTAGCCGTAAAAACAAAACTTGTGTTAATCGCATATGTGTAGATTATAATGATTTATACAAGTATAATTATGTAGTAAACACTTAATAGGATGCCGTAGCTATTAACATTTATATAATATTTCATAAGTTACGACAACAGAATACCAACGTTGTATGCCAATAACTTTTAGCAGCAAAACATATCTCAACCTATGCCAACGATCATCAAGAATTCAGATTTACGAGACCAATCAAACATCAATCCTAGTACGTATCAACGTATACCGATCTTAGACAAGACATGGAATAAACGATGGGCGCCATTTATGACATGAAAACTAATATTTTAAGAGACCGGAAATACGTACCCGAAATACTACCCCTTTTGTACAATTTATACGAGACTATATTACAATATCGTAAAATTTATACGAGACCGTATTACAGTTAAACAAATTTCTTCATAGTATCATTCCTGAATTACGAGACCAGCGTGAGAACTATCATGGCCCCTGACCTCAGACTATCTGAATACCAATTTGTAGACCTCGAACTGTGGCGATTTGGATTCTCATTTTAGTATCTCTCATAACGTAACTAAATTTATTTGTCATATTTCCCTTTACTTCCTTCTCGCACAATAAAATATTATATTATTAATCGAAGAAGATTATTATACAGCAGATACTATAATTACATAGATTTCGTTAATAAAGAAATTTTCTACAACTACCTCGTAGACCTTTTTCATCGAACAAGAAATCTGTAATTAAATTGGTAAAAAAGACCTTGCGATCACTGGCTATATGATTTACAGGAATTCCAGCGGCGTAGAAAATAGCCTATTCTTCGCTATTGTCTTTTATTACTACAGTGTCATAATCGATGCTCACCAGGGTAACCAGCTTTCTAATGTGCGAATGTGCCTTTAATAATGGCTATTAAGGCTAATCGCATGTGCGCGATGATGGACGACACATCCGGCTTCGCTCAAACGATTCCGATCCCTTGAATGGATTAGCCTGTTCGATCTTTTCGATCGAGGACACCCAGAAAGCGTGGCGCGAGACGTTGTGTCAACGATGGCCTTGATTTTTCAAGACGTTAATTCGCCAGTGATTATACAGGTCGGACCACTTCGGGATGGCCCACATCAGGCTAAAGCCACGCGAGCAATTCTCCAGTAAAATATATGCATGAAAAAGCACGGCATTTACGTACGGTACGCCAATCTACGATCATGACATTTCCATAAAAATACGTATGCCTGGCTTACTACCGACGGAGATGGCGACAGGAAGTTTAGCCAAAGAGAAAACTCGCCTGTACTATAATCAACTGGTGGAATCTTCGAGATTGATGCCGGTGGCTTCGCCTTCGTTTCTCGATACGCGTGATCTTGTAATCGACCAGTCTGCAGAGTTGATTCTAGAACGCCTCAACAGGTATATACATATTGTCGATCGTAAATACCATCAATCATGGGACACGATTACATTTATTGGAAAATTCGAACAAATTTTACTTCGTTCGGTGTTTCATGTACGAAGCTACATATATTATAGATTTAAAATAACAGCGAGGTGAACAACCGTTGCTACGACGCTAATAAGATGAACGATATATTAAATATGTTTTGGTAAATATCTTTAAAACTCAGGAGTATAGTTCAGCGTCATAGTTAGCCAAGGGTACTAATTGGGTTGCGAGATTTTATCCAGGAAACAATAATTGTTGCAACAAAGTTATTTCGGTAAAAGAAATAGCAAGCCGAAAGTTGTTAACCGATGTTTAGCAGCGAACAAAGTACTTAGTTTCTTACCTTTTACAAAATTCGATAATTTATTCGGCTGGTTTTTATTCGCGACTCGCGGCTCGATATTCTTTGCATAAATCGCTGATTAACGAGCGGAAACGTTGGAGCGTCTCTTGAAATCGCTTAGCGAGCTCGACGCGGATAAATTGATCGGACGAGCACGAGGAGAGTCGAACGACGAATGGAAAAAAAGAAAAGTCAGAAGCCCGTAAGAGGAGTTTTATCCAGGCAATTGGCTCGTTGGTTTTACTATACTTTCAGTGGGTTGTAAATTCTTTCGTAGATATTTTCTCAGATCCGTGGATTATCTGACGACGTGAATCTCAATGTATGTACGTCGCCAGCCATAAATATTAGGGCATCCGTTACGTTCAATATTTCTTAGTGAGAAGTATTTGATTCGTACTAAATATCAGTAGGTGTCCTATTACTTACTGTCAGCGGTATATATCGAGAAAAGAAAACTAAGGAGAAAAAAGCATCTGAGAATATTTCTTAAGTGACGGTCTTCTTAAGTAACGGAATTATTTTTCATACGCTAAACTATAATTTTATTTTCGTGTTACTCTTTCATCCCTTTCACCTTCCCGGAAGTGGTCTGCAAAAGTCCCTACGCACTTGTAATTCTTTTTGGCCATCAAGTTTTCTCCGAAGAACCGTCCTAACCACGGTTACTTCGTAGAACAGACGAGGGAAATAAATATTGGAGTGGAAAGTTCGAAGAGTCGAGCAACGACGAAGATTCTATCGGGCGTTTCTCTGTCCGCGATACGTGGCCATCCTCGAAGCACGTCCGCAGAATGGCGGGACGAAAGGGGAGGCATTATATTCTAGAATCAGAGGCCGTTTCGGAGTCAATGCACGGTCGCGTGGCACGTGTGTGCATATGGTATTAAGCCGAGTACAGGACGATCGAAGAACGCGTTGGCCGAACGTCCGCTTCTCTGATGGAGAGTGGGGAGAACAATCTCGCTAATTGTCGGCAGGATTTTCAAGTTCGAGCGTCGCATCTCATTAGGACCACCAGCCAGAGGACACCGAGTCAATCAAACCGAGGAAGAGAGCTCTGCCCTCGTCCGCGTAACAAAGAACCGGATTCGCGCGCTCAAGAAAGGGAAGAGTACTCTCTCTCTCTCTCTTTCTCCTCCCCCGCAACCAGCCTCTGCATTTGCATGCGAAAAAGCATCGCTGCGAAAGACTGATTCGCTGGTACCACGATCTCGAGAATTCTCCTTATTTCGGCTGCTGATCAACTGACTATTGTTAGTTTGACGATTGAGAGTGTTCGTTCTTCCAAGTTTGGTAAAGATACTTTGGTGAACTGGAGCTTGACGAATTTTCGTTAGAGACGAACGATATTCAAGTATAGAGTTATCACGATTTTATCTTTAAAGAACAGAACGACTAACTCGATAAATTGCTTTTACGAATCCGTCGTTGCGAGACATTTAGAAATTAAAGAATACAAAAATGAGGTACATTGAAACTGAATCACGTGTGATCCCTAAAGAAGGACGTGTCAATGGACCGGAGGTTGCGTACGTTTAGGCTTTCTCGTTTGGAAAAAGAAAGCAGAAAGAGAGAAAGAGGAAGCGAGTCACGCTCACGTCATCACGAATGCTGCCGGCATTCACGACCCCCATCACCTCACCCTTCGTCCACCCTGCTTCGTCTAACCACGACGTTGTTGCTTCCACTCACCTTCCTCCTTTTCTCTGTCCACCGAACTCCACGGACTCTCCGCCACGGAGTACACGTGCTAAACGCGGACCAACCACGAAGCAAGAACACAAAACGTTGCCTCGGCTACGTTCAAGTTTCACGGACAATACACACCGACCACTGTGAGAGAGAACTCGGAAGCACACTGAAAAACCGAGATGCTGCACGGTCTCGGATGTCTAACCCTTGTTGTCTTATTCTACTTAAGCCATGCGACGCGCCGAGTGGAAGTGGAAAATCAATTGGTCGTTTATGATCGATTCCTCCAGTGAATAGCGTCGTATAAATCTCGTTATGTCATCGTATAAATAATTTGATGCCTTTAGTTTGTATATTAAGCGTAAATAAACGTTGATAATTAATTTACACAGTTAATTATGGCACTTGAACGTCTATTAAGAAATTATTGAAATCGCTAAGAATTATTATCCGATTTAAAATTGTCGACTATAAAGAAAATTCGTACGTTCGATTATAGCACACACTTCATCCTTATACGTAACGATATTAAATTTCTTCTCCATGTCCATTAGGTTCCTCGATCGTTGCTTTTACCAATTATTAATCATCGCGTTATTCACTTTTATATTATACTTATCTATTAATTGTAATTGTAGTTACATTTTCCGTAAGTGTCCCAATTACATACGAACGAGAGTATAAATATTTCGTTCGTTTCAAGGCAGACACACCGACGATCTCCTACGTCCTACGTAACATCAACCACCTCTTCCTCTACGAACAGAGAGCAGAGCTAAAGCGTTTCTCGTGGCGAAGATACCAAGGCTAGCAACAAAAATCAAGAAGCCACGCATGAGTCAGGCAATGGGATCGCGTTCTGAAATGAACGATACGAAAGAAGAGGAGAAGGCGCCAGTCAAGATCTGGCAACGACGGTCTGACCGCGGTGCAAGAGCGCGCGACGAAACGAAGCGGATCCCCGCGGATGATTCCTCGTAGGTTCGTTCTCCGGGGCCTTAGCTCCGGTCGATCTCCCTCATTAACATTCGACTCTTTGTCTCTGTCGTTGTCGCGGTCGTCCTACTCCGTAAGGTCGTCCCGGTCGGTACTCGAGATCCTCGCGAGAGAGTTCTTCTTCTCCTTGTGTGCCTCGTCTCTGGTTCGGCTCCTCTTCTTCTTATTTCCCCAACCGGTCGACTTTTAGTAGCCCTCTGCTCGCCTCTCCTCTCCGCCTCTCTTCTCTACAACTCTTTTCCCGTCTCTCGCCCTTCTTCTTCTGCTTCTCCACGCTTCGAACCGACTTTTTTTCCACGCGCCAGCCGGATGAAAGTAAGAAACTCGGTGGATGGCGCGAAGAGCGAAGAGAACCACCACCGAAGAGTATTCCTTGGGTGATTTCGATGTAACCTCCGATGTCCTTCGGTTCTATACGCTATAACGACGATGTTCGAAGGTAGACGCGGGTCAAATGGACGTTAACGTGGCGTGTCGCTACCAATTCGTTCGATTTTCTTCTCCACTTCGTCACAAGTATACGACGACGGACCGTCATAGCGTAAATCGCGCGCGGTCTTTCATGGTTTTCATCCGCGATCGAGCAACGTCGATTATCCTCTTGGTCGTTTTATCTTCCTCGGTAAGCTTGATTTTCATATATATAGTTGGTATTTCAACGGCGAGCCGATGGGGTCCAGGGATTTGAAAGGTAGCGTGGAACCGGGGCAAAAAGAGAGATGCGGCGGGAGGCCGCGCGCGGAGTGCGAGTTTTTTAATTTTATGAGGGACGTTTATCTTATGATTATGTTGATAACTTCTCGGTAAGAGCTCGTAACGTAAATTGAACCTCTGACAAGAATTTCGTGAGTGACTCAGAGAACGGGCGGACCATGGGGAACGTCAAGGTGAAAGCCGGTCGCCAAAAAAACCTACTAACTGTAAATGCCCGAAAATCGATGGCATTAAAGTAAATGGCTGACCTATACCGGGTAGCTGCCATTTCTAAATCGTATCGATTTTGTCGCTTACTAACCGCGATTGATTTATATTCCCATATATCCTCGTCCTCCATCGTCGATGAAGTTCTGCGACTCGAATTCGAAATCATAGTTGCCATCGCACGCGAAAAGGAATAAGAAACACGCATCATAGAATCGCCTTTCTCTCATCCTACACCGGTCGTCCGCGAGATTCTCCGGTTCGCCAGCCGCGGTGCCGCGTGTATAACTTGATAAACAAGTTTACTTGGAGAAGCCGGTATCTTATATATACTCGCTTACACTGGGTGTCCCGAGCAAACTGAATACTAATTGCTGAACCGTTCCATCCGAAACAAAACGTCTAAGCTGTGTTCGATTTAGCGTTTACATCGTCCAGTATCCTTCAACTTGAACCGTAACTTTGTATCAATGGAATTTTATGCCTTTCAGATCAGATCTTGTATATGTGTTACCGAGTGAACTAGATCCACTTGCGGACTGGTTCGGTGCTGTAAAATCGAGACTATTTATGATAAATAAATTTTCGATTTGCCGCTGTTGATATTAATGAGCAAAATAAAATACGTATCAGGTTATTGGGTTGATTGGAACGTTCTGCCGATACTATTTGCTTATATATTTCGTTAGAAAATTTTTTAGAATATATTTTTACGATAATTAAAATTTATATTTTTATCGACAAGGTACAAGATATAGAAACGTGGTGTAATATTATTGGAGAAACGAAACGCTATTGAAAATTTGATTACGAAATTGTTGCGTAATAAAGCAGGAAACAGGGAACGGGTGAGACAAAAGATTTGTCTTGATCTTTTCTTGATCTTCATAAAACTTTCTAACGGGAAGAGTGGTTGATACCGAGAGTCGGATTACACAGGCAGTGCAGGAATATTTTAATAAGAAAAACGAAAAGTTCAACAACTACGAGATAAATGAATTACCACATAAATGGAAGACCATAGTAACAATGTACATTGTGTCGAAGACCGACAATAGAATTTTCTATTAGATGACGAAATAGATGAATTGCCATATAGATGGAAGACGATCCTAAGTAACAATGAATATTGTGTTGAAGACCAACTAATAGAGATTTCAGTTAGTATGGCAGATAGATGGAAGATAATTATAAGTAACAATTAACATCGCGTTGAAGATTAATCAGTATGTTGAAACCATCGGTTCTCTTCTTTTCGAAGAACAAAAACGACAAAAAGCTCTCTAATCGATCTAATATACGATTCCCTTTGGTTTTAGTCTTCGAAGAATTTTAAAATCTTGGACGATCACCCGGTAGATCGTTCGAATCCCGCTGATTCGCGTTTATTAGCATCCCCGGGAGATTTAATTTTCCCGAACATCTCGAATCAGACATTTCTTCCATCGTTTTAAAAACGTTCTAGACAGTCTTGACGTCGTGCACAGTTCGTTTGTAATAAATTTGCAACTGGATCTTTCCATCTTCTTCTTCCCTTTCTTTCCTCCGCTGTCTGGTATTACAGATTCAAAGTCCAGTAGTCGACGAAGCACGATAAGAAGGTGCGAGACTCGAGCAAAGAAATAATGCCGAGTACGCAGACAGGACGCACGCCAGTTGAGATAGCAGAGACGGGAAGCCAGAACGTGTAGACCTGCCCGAGTCGTTCTACATCGGGGATTAGACTCCCTTTTAAACTCCTTGCGCGTGAGCCTCAACGATCTCCCTAATACCCCAGTCACGGAACTTCGTTCAACTCCCTTACGTCCTCGTTTGTTTCGCGTTCAACTCCCTTACGTCCTCGTTCGTTCCGCGTCCAACTCTATATCTATGGTTTCAAGACCACAAACTTCTCAAAGGGTTTTAACGAGAAGAGTTTTCGTAACGCAGAAAGCGCCAAGAGACGTAACGTTCGTGGAATTATCATAATTCCCACCGCATGGTCGTCCTACGGTTGATATCATCGAGGCGCGAGAGACGCGATTATCCGGTGTTTCCATTCGTCACTTCTCAGCTCCGGATCAGCGGTCCCGTAACATTAAATAACACGTGGCGGACACTGGAAATTAAGAGGCAAGATAGCCCCTCGGTTTCCCTCGGAAATGCTATCTAGATAGCGGCAACAGCCGGAATCGAACCCGGGTAGAGCCAAGTAATTTTGCTAATGTCTCGGTCACGACTCGACTTCTGAATCCTTAAAACGGGTTTCCAATCTGATCCTCGGAATCCTGCTACGCTACGTCCCAGATTCCCGTCGCTAAGCCGAACGAAACGGCCGTCTATTACATTAACAACGTCTTATTCGGTGTCGCGATGAAAAATCAGATATCATCTCTAGTCCATTGCGGTTAAGGGAATTTCGTTTTACTTCAAGGAGACAAGCACAAGGCCTACGTCTCCGTCTGTAAGAGAGATTCTGTTCTCTTGTAGCCTGCCCCTCGTAGTCGTCGTCGTCGTATCGTGAACTTTGAACTCGACTGTCGACTCGCGAGTCCTCTAACCGTACGGTGAAAGTTCGTGGCCGGTATCGTTGGATCTGTGAACACCGGTAATACCTCGCCCATAAATCCTGACCCAGCTGATGACTTACTGCTTTTATCTGGCGACCATCCACCTACACTCGGCAGCCGACTTTTAAACAATATCTCACTTCTCGTGCACCTTGTTCCGCGTAAATGTTCGCTTGTACGTACACGCATCGCTGGAATTTAGGGGTATGTAAAGCAGTGCTTCTGCTGACTGGCCTCTTAAAAATGTCTTACTCCCTGTTCCGGTGTGCAACCAGCTCGCGATCAATTCCGTTCTACGTGCTGGCAGCACGTATACCTCTTCTGTATTTCTTCTTGTTTCCTCCTTTTTTCCTTTTATTTATTCGTTGATTTAATATCTATTGGAGGATCGATTTACAATCTGTACATGGGAAAATTGTCTTTCGTTACATTTCCTCCCTTTTTTCTTTTTTTTTTTTTTTTTTGGATTATGAACCAACGATCTACGATCTTGGAAACGCAGGGTAAAGGATCGATATATACAAAAGTTGTCTCTCGCGATAATTACAGAACGTAACACCGTATGAATCGTGAACTTTCTTAGCTTCGGTTCTGCTATTTAAAGTATTTGTACCTTTGGTTAATCTTACGCGGATCTAACGAGAAATCGATGATTGTACTCGTTCGTGGAAAAGGTCACTTGAAAGTGATCAATGATCCTGCGTGCGCGACTACATGCATTTTCTATTATTTGTTTAATTATATCTTCTAATCTGACATTAATTTCCCTCCTTTCTCTGTTATATGTCATTTTTACGTGTAATTCGTTAAATGTTTCTGAAATGTTGAACAAATGTTTAAGTCGATTATTTTACAGGATTAGAAATTGCACGGTTAAACGGTGGTATAGAGAGATCGAATAAGTGGCAAGGCCCGCGTGTTCATTTATCTTTAATCGCACGGTTCATCTCGTCCTGACACGACGCGAAGATGTATGCAGCGTTATCGTACGACTCCTTTCTTGCGCTGGCCGACTTCTTGCCTCTCCTAAAGCTCTTCTCGCGTTTTCTCGTGTTATTGCTCCCAACGTGCCACCTACGTCGCTCGAATACATCCAACCGACAGTCGTTTTATACACGTTTTATTACGTGCGCAGAAATTAATGCCAACTGTTGGCCGACTCGTAAGATGCTAATACATATTTAATAAATAAAGCTTAAGGTGGAAATTAATATTTCAAAGTACAACATTTTTGATACTATGCTATTTGAGATAATGGTTACATGAAAGTTTTACGCATTGACGAAAAGTTGAAATAATTCAAAAATGTAGCAGAGATTGATACACAGAGAAATTTCGATTTCCAAACAATGAAATCCAGCTTGAAGATAATTATCAAGTTTCTCTAATCGGCAAAAAATTGGCCTTTCTTTAGTGATTTTTTAATGATTAAAGCAGACACGCCCGAATACCTGTTGAGGATAATAGGGTAAAAGTTGGCGGCGATATCGGGGTCGTTCGAACGCCCACGGGTTGTCCGCGGGTCGTCGATCTAGCACATCTTTAGCACGTAGTGGCGAGAAACGCGGCGTTATCGTCTTATTTATACGATATAAGCCGACGTTGCGGCTTTCACGTAACGCGTGCACCGCCTTCCTTTTCTTCTTTTTCCCTGCCTTAATCTCGTCTATTACGGTACACGCTGGATTTAAACAAGTTCCTTTATTATCGGCCGTGTTTACCAGACTTCCCCTCAACTTCGCGCTCTGTTACACGCCAGATTTCAATATCAACCCGTGTAACTCGACCTGCCGAAAAAAAACACCCTATCTTACATTTTCTTGTTCACTGTTGAATCTTCATGTTCGCCAGATCTGCAACCTGGACTAAAAGACTTTATCTAATTCGTTCGGTGATAGCGTTCTTTAGTATACAAGGTGTTTCAAACAGTTTTTTGGATGTCAATTGTACGAAGAGTAAGATAAAGAGAAAATTTCCAAAATATCTACATCTCGACCGATTTACCAATTTTATTATTAGTTCGAAATTAATACAGGTATAAATAACAATTGACCAAATTGTCCTTTACATTGACCAAATCTCCTAGCAAAATTTTAACCTGAATTTCTCTCTAACTTTTATTTTCTACACAAAGGATTCTAAACTTTGGAACGATAATATAGTTCGATATAACTGGCGTATTTTTATTTACGGAAACGCTTTACAACTTCTATTCCTGAGGGTTCTAACGATTCCGGTTTCTTTAAAATTTGATCAGCGCGCGACAAATCAACTTTATGTATCTATATAAAATGTATAAAATTACTGTAAGCGAAATTTTTAACCGCTTGTTCAGTACAACCTTTCTACGGATAACTCAAAAATTAAATACAGAGTCTTTATGCCGATAAAGAAATCATTCTCCAGCAATTGTTTAACCAATCTTTCCGATACGACGTATAACACAATACAATGTCTATCATTACTTCCGATAAGATCCGACTAGCTGAAAGATTTTCAAGAACATCCGGCAATAATATAGAATGCGATTTTTTCGCGAAGCTACAGTTAATGGATCGACGGTATGTATCTCAAGGTGGTGATTTCGACGGGGGTCTAGAGCCTGACGGTAATTTTCCGCGCATTATACCTCTCGTTACACCCACGCGAGCAGATCAACGGTTCAGCTGGCGCGTCTTTAGTTCACAACGTGACTGCGCATTATCGCTTCTATATTACGTCCGTGGGTTATTTTCTGTTCAACTTGTACCCTGTTCCCTTTTATTCCATCGCGGGTTCCACGCTGCGCGTCAAATTGTATGTAAATGATCGCGGCCTTCGATCCAGTTCGACTTTTGCTCGTTAGTTTCGCCAGCTGTGAACAGTAACCTGTCGCTCCGAGCACTTGACGGAAATTAAATGGATTTTGTATTAGCCACAACCCTCCTACACTTCTACACTCCTACGCTAGAAAACCGCCAGAAGGATTCTCACCGAAGAGCAAATTTTCGAAATGTTGAATATCTTATTACTTTTTGAAGCATCGTCCCTTTAGCTTCGTGATCAATTAAGTTTTATAATTAGCCAATCTTATACATTGCCATAACTTTTTTACGTCTTGCAAAAACACAGTAAATTTTGTATCATAAATAAAATATTATTCTACGAAAACTAGCAGTGGACTTCATTTAATACTGGGTTAAGCATTAACGAAAATTGCTCGATTGCTCAATTGTTTCGATACTTTTTTAAGGTATAAAAATTGTATAATAAATATACAATTTTTCTCTATGATTGAATATAAATAATTCGATTTGTCCACATATTGTGAAAGCACGTGTTTGCCTAAAGAAAGTTAATATAATGTAAGCGGGCAAATTCTTCTTATTTTGTCTTCTTGCTTCACGTGTTGTAATCCGGTTATACCTATACCTATAATTATCTCCTATCGTTGTAATTGCTCTAAACTTGACAGAAACTAATTTTCCTTCTGTAACACGCGAAACATACGAAAGAAGGAAAGGGGAATGGATAACACGACGCGAGGCATTCTATCGAAAGAGTAAGAGGTAGAATTTTTTAGAAGATGGAATTTTAATTTTTAAGAACAATAATCTCGAACGCGACAAGCAAGATTTATGTACGTCCGTTTCCTGATGGAGCAATCATTTATTCTGCTTATTAATTGATTATTCAGTTCCGATCGCGTACAGGAGATGATATATGACTCGGTACATTACTCCGTTAAGAACAGGAATCTACTAGTCGCGCGTGCATAAATTACCAACGTTGATAACGAAACCCACGCATTTTCTTCAGATCTTGTTTTTCTTCATCTGTTTGGTGTCATGTAGTCGACGCCGATACCTGGAACGGCTAAATAAGCCCGGCGAAAAGAGTTTCTTCACACTTTCAGTCAGATAAAAAAAGAAAGAAATTCCCCACTCCGTAGACGATAAATCCGATAACGAAATGAATTATATTCATGAATAATTCCGTGGAGTTCCCATTCCGTGAACCCGAGAAGAAGATCGTTAGTAATCGTTATCATCGTTCAATATATATCGATGCCGAGTATCGCGAGAAATTCTGTTCGCTATAACCAATTATTTATCTTGACGGTTTCTATATAGCATAATAAATATGAAAATAAAAAAAGTTGAATTTATGTAGTACGTTCCTATGAATCTTGTGACCACGGAATTAAACGATAGTAAAGACAAATTAATTTCTGTTTAAATGAAAAAGTAAATATACAAGAGATCTGCAATCCCAGTGACGGATTAACTCATCTTCCCTCTAATTTATCTATATACATTGTCGGTTATAGATATATGCATATCTACCCGTTGTATTTATTGGAAAATTCTAACAAATTTTACTGTATCTCGTTTGTTTCAAAAGCAAAAGAGAGAAAAAATATTGAAAATGATCTTTCGCAAAAGCTTCACTTTCCAATCGCATAAATTAATCGTTTCTGTCTGAAAATCGATTTTGAGAACACGCTCTTTATCCACCCGACCAAGCGACACTCGACCAAATGACCAACATGGCGTGACCCAAAGTCTCCAGAACTTTCCCCAGACATGGATCCCCTCCGCTGCTGAAATTTGTATCCAGGCAGGGCGGAGAGGGAAAAAGAGAGATATGCTTGAAAATCCACGTGGCCAGGGTATCCAGAAACGGCCAAGAAAGAATGCGGTTACGCGGCATGCAGGTTGCACCGTTGCATCGAACGATGAAGAATTAGATGAAGATAGAGGAACGTGATGCATGGTCACGATTAGTTCAATAGGCGGGGGCCCATTACAGATAAATGTTTACGAGGGTAGGAAACGATGGTGATACGTGAGCAACAGAAAATAAGTATATTATATACATTACGATCGATCTGCGAAGCTCTAGTCGAGACCGATCCGCCATCAAAATTAGGCGCACGAAAACATTTTACGACGAAGAACGTGCCACATTTTCATATGTCGAGGTAGTGCACAATGCCTCGTAAAAGTATTTCAACACTTATCGTAGAAAATTTTTACGTATACAGATATACATTTCGAAATTTCATTAATAATATAGTGAAACACGACTATCGTGATCATACTGCTTAACTACTAGATGAAAGTTTTCTGTAATAAATGTTTAAATATTTTCGTAAACCACGATAGGTCTTTCTCGTTAATGTTCCCTAAAATGTATAATTGGAAATCTCAATTGAATTAGACGAGCGCGAACGTAAGGGAGATAAGTATATTAAAGTGACAAAAACTCGTTAGCAGGGGAGAAAAGTTTTAATTAAACGCTTGAGACAACCGCGATCGAAGTACAATGCTAACCTTTGAACCGATGTGCGCAGGAATATGGCGCGATTTTTAAATATCGATTAAGTAACATTATTGTTATTTAACTCTAACATATTAGATATGTTACCTTTACGACTAGTAGAAAGAATGATTTTAAGAGAAAAAAGATCTATTCGGATAAATGAAATTACGTTGCTAGGTTTGTTTAATTATCAGAACAATGCATCAAACGTAAATTGCTGCACATATATGGCTCGTGTCGCGACAAGTTGCGTGTATCCAGTTACATCACCCTCTGCCTCGAACGCTAATGTTTGCTTTTCGTCCAACCCGTCGTTCGTTATTCGAAAAGGCTAATCAAATATGACGAACGAACTACGAGTTTTCGTTTGAAAAGCGATCATGTTTATATATAATCGATTCTTATATTACCTCAGAAGAAAATCCACCGATTACAGATATATGTATATGTACACTTAATGCGTTCAAAAAAGGCGCTGCTGTTGGTCGAGAAAAAATGGCGGCGAAAGATTACAAGCATAACATAAAAAAATATTTGATCACTTACTTGCGAACCACCCGTTACATCCAGGAACGTTGATGTTCATAGCGTACCGAATGTACGTGAAAACGTATAATTTTGTGAACACACCGCTTCTTCTTAAAGAAACTCGGTCTATACACCATACGCGTTAACTCAAGGCGACACTTTTACCGATTTCTCCGAACGCGCGCGTCTCACGAATTCGACCGTACGAATATTCAAACGTACGCGTTCACCGCAGCGTGTTTTCAGTCCCAGTCAGCTGGTGAAACGAACTGGTGGAATCGGTCAGGGTTCGTCGAGAACAGAGTGGTCACAGTGTAGCTCGTGCCCCGGCAACATCAGCTTCGCCACTATTCCGTGGTTGCACATGTTCCTCGCTATTAAGCAGTCTTCACACTGACCACCACATCTCCGTGCACGTCAACGATCGAGAGTAGCAAAATAATGCACGTTCGATTCGCCGCGGCGACCTGTCACATATGTATAGTTGACAACGAATCAGAACCATGATATCGATTAACAATATCGATTAATCTTAATCGACTACTAGTAACGTTTAACCTTCCAATTTCCGTAGGTATCAACGAGTGCCACTTTTTATTTATCCTATAATATAAGTAGTAGTAATGTAAAAGATAGATATTAGTTATTAGTGATATTTTTCTGATATTCATTCATTCAGAAATCTAACGTACTATGCTAGAACCCTCTTAGATAATTCGACTAATTGTAAGGTTATTAGTGAAATTTTATAAGTTTCAAGTTACAAATTGCCAGTATCAATAAATATCCTTGAACAAGAATAACAAATTAGATAATTAAGAAAACTGCAATTTTTTCACATACAAATTTTTACAAATTATTTTATTATCATAACAGATAATTATGGAGTTATAAGGGAAAACTCTATAACCTGTAACTCGTTTACTGATATTATTGGTTGGTAAATTATTATTTAAAATGGGCCTTGATTAGCGCCTCAATGTGAATACTAACAAAATATTGATATCGTGTAAATAAATGTATAATTTCTAAAAAAAATAAAGGAAAAATATTATAGATTTATTTTAAGATAAATTTTGAAATTTGTTACTTTGTATTGATAAAGATAGAAATTAACAAAGTGTCCTATATTATATTGCGATCTCATTGAAGGGTTAAAGTCGATTTTGATATACAGCGAAAGTGATCATTAAGCATGTGTTTGCACGGAGGCTTGAAACTAACCATTGTTTTTGTCGAATCTATCACGACTCAATGTTTTCATCTTCCTCGAATTATCGAGCCACCTTTCACGACATAGCACAGTTGATTATCTACGTAGGTTTTGCGGACTTAAATAAGACGACATTCTGGACGATCAAAATATAAGATGAATTCGTGACACGCGGTAATCGTGACAGTTCGGTATGCGCGGACGCGAATTCTTGGCGCGCGACAAACAACGTAATGACCGTCAATGTTAACAGCGACGTGCTTCTACTACCAAGAAAATGAAACTAATCGACGCCACAGCCACGGCGGCGGATAGGACGCGTCTGTCCTCTTCTATTTACACACGAAACTCACGACACACACGTTCCTTCGTACGTTGCGCGTAAAACTGGCATTCCAGGTCAAGCGTGCCTGTCGAATTTTGATTCGTCAATTTGGCGCGGGGGGGAGACAATGTCACTCTATCCGATGGAACATTCAAATTTCTAAACTGCGCTCTATATTCATAACATGAATTTTATTAAATTTCACTTTTTTATTAAAATTCAAGTAAATTTTTTTTATTAATAAATTTATATGCTTTTATCTATTACATATGTATATATATTTCAATAAAGATTGCAACTTTACGAATGTCAATCGAATTACACTATACCAAGAGTATAGTATACACGCGTATCGATAAAATGCCAAAATTACACTTTCGAGAAGGAAGGATGAAAAAAAAAAAAAGAATACTCGGTGAATACCTCCATGCAGAAACACGTTTTATCGATACAACGAATCGAATAAAGAAACGTTCTAAAGTTACCTCTGACCGGGCAGCAGGTCCTCGCCGATTAATCGAACTCGAGGGTTTCTCGCCGCCTCCCGACTCGATTCGCTAACTGATTTTAAAATTATTTTCGTCGATTCGAAAATGAGAGTCGTCGCTGGAACCGAACCGCTGGATCGAACATACAAAAAATGTTGTACGCCAAGAGATATAGAAAAGATCCAAGATTTTCAATGGAGAACGAACACCGTTTGATGTATGAACCGAATTCACGCGTAAGCTAGACCACGCGATTGTTATTCGATGTGTGGCCGGCCTAAGAAGAGTACTTAGTTCGCGTAGTTGAGTGCGGGCGTAATAAGACTGCCTGCTGACGGCGGTAGCGCGGTTCGTGCCCGCAAGCGGCAGCAGCCAGGGAAGCCCCTCTACCATGGCACTCTCCTGCAACTCCTCCAAGCAAGCCAGCCAGCCATCCGTGCCGACTTGCCTACCTACCAGGCCTCAGAGTAGGCCCCGGCACACCGCAGTTCCATCCTGAATCGAAATGGTCGCTTTGCTTTCCATGCTTTGCGCGAATCACGCAAGGCCCTTCGGGCACGCTTCGCTTCGGGGGACCGAAAGGGGTCCCCACGTGCTGGATTTTGCCTCCGGCTGCACGGTCGATAAAGAAGTTTAAAATGTCATATATGTCCCCTGCAACGATCTGGCTAACAGTCAAGGTCCATGGGATAAGCAAGGGATTGTGGTATCGCGACAGGTTATTGAAAATCAGACTGCGGTAATCCGAATCCTCGTTTTACGAGACGATGTCACGTGACAATCTAGATATACAAACCGTTCAGAAGCCATATTGATCGACTGCATTAATTGAAAAGCAAAGAAACGCGACGATGCTGCAAACACTATTTTCTTAGATTTACCTTCGAATCTAGATTGTATATACCATCTTTGTCTCAATAAATAAATTTACGGAAGCAAATCATATGTCGTTTAAGAATTGAAGTTTAATCTTGTACCTATGTAATATGTAAAATTGAGAAATCGATAAGAAATGGTTCCGGTCAGTTTGGTTTCTAAGAGATTCATATGATACTGATAAAGGAGTAAGGTTATAACTAGCTTAAAACAGATTAATTCGATTTCACTTTCTTATCGAGAAAATGGCGGTCCGAGCTTCTTTAGATTCTTCAGGAGTATCGGTTTCGTGATTAAAGCCTTCTCGATCGACTCTACCAGCACCTGTTCCTGACTGTACGGCGGAAATGGCATTCCCTCAAGATTATACACATATACAACACCTTCCACATCCGCCGCCACGAGTTGGTTACCATTTGCCGTAAAATCAACCATAATAAATCTGTTGGTGTTGGGTGACGTTGTCACCGACGCAGGTTTGTATATCTTTCGTCTGATATCCCATATACAGATCTCGTTATTGACGATGCTTACTATGATCGTGGAATGGACGGGAGACCAGGCTGCGTATCGAACGCATGCCATTGTTGTGGACATAGTAATCAGTGGATCTGTCAATCCTTCTGCCCAGATTCGAATGCACCAGTCGGCGCCACAGGTTAGGAAGATTTTTGAACAGAATGGAGAGAACATCATCGAGTAAATTGGTCCATCGTGCGCTAGAAAACTGTCTATATGTTGATATAAATAATTCGTGGAACATTTGTAGATACAACCTTCGTCCGTACCCACGAAATAAATGGCACTTAAAGTAGGATGCTTTCGTAGTGCCAATGCCCCAGGGCTTCGACTGATTGATATATCGTAAAAGTTACACTGAACAGTCCTAGTGACACCCGGCAACGTTCCCTCTATCCTATAAACCTTCATAATCATCGATGAAGTGAAATCTTCGACGTATCGATAACAAAACACGCAACCGTCCTGATTGCACGTATAAATTTGTTCTTGGTATTCGTATTGCTCGTCACCTGGCCACCATTGAACTTGCCAGTGCGGAGAAGTCGAAAATGTAGCTTTCTCGCTTCGTCGTACGACATTGAGATCTGGATTGCTTACGTCGATCACCTTGATTTCGCCGTTGTAGTAACCGATAGCAAGTAAATTCGGCCGTTCCCGACTCCAATCGAGGTCTGACACCGGACTATCAAAACTGTAATAACGAGCCGGTACACCAGGATTCTTGGCAGACCAGAGTAACACCAAGCCATTTTTAATTTCTGAATTAACTCGTGCCCCATATCCTACGGCTAGAATGCTTCTGTTAACGTAATTCCAGCGGAATGAAGATACTGGTCTCCCCGAAGTTTCTTCAGAATCGTGAATCCAGAGGAGGTCTGGACTGTACGTGAACTCCAAATCAAGGCTACATGGATCCTGTTTAATCAGGCCGGTGAAACGCTTTTGAGCGTGAATGAAAATGTTGTTCGATATTATACGCTCCATTACTCGTACGGCATTCCGGAAATTGATATGTTGGAATATATATATCTGCTGTTGCTCGGAAGTCTTCTTCTCGTAAATTTTTGATTTTGGTAGTTTAGCTTTCAAAGCCTACGAAAAGAAAATTAAACTTAATTGTTTGGTATGTCTGTAAAGAAAATAAGCCTTTTATGATATTAAAAACTATTCAAACCTTTGATTGCAACATTTCTTGCAAAGATTCCTTTCTATGTACGACGAGCAAACCATTTTTTTCAATCATCAATTCAGGGGCGCCATAAGCGTCGTACATTACCCAATTATTCACGAACATGCCTCGATTTTTACGTCTCCTTCTGCTGAGGTGCGTTCCTTGAGATTTCGTAAGCACTTGCATGGTTTGAGTTTCGGTATCTATTAATTTTCTATTCGAACCAGGTCCTATCGTTTTATATTCGTAATTCTCGTTCTCTTCTTTAACCGCTATACCATCTGGCGTAAGTAAATCAGCAGTTCGAGGCTGTATATCGAAAATGAAGAACGTCTCCGTTTCCCTCAAAGTGAGCGTCACGGTATCGGGTCGAATTAAGAGAATATTTGGATCTTCGCTGAATAGGCCAAAAAATGTCGAGGATGTAATTTCTATTCATTAATGTGAAATTATAATAAAATGTCAATTATAATAAAACGTTAATATTAATTCTTTGTGGATCTGATATGTGTATAATTTATTTATATAAGCAGAAGTCATATATGTACATGTTCATGTATATTTTTATTAACATCTTTAAGTAATAGATACGTCCCCAAAGAGTCAATACGTATCATAATCCTAATAACAGCCTTAAAATTCTTAAAATATCTTATTTTATAAATTATAAATTAGCTATTTAATGTTTCTAAAACACCTTTTTAAACTACGTATATAAAATTTTATAATATCTAATTATAATACTCGTACCCAAAATTACCTAGGTAGATAAAATTGAGGAGGAACTTTATCTTCATCATCATCATCAAAATCATCTGTTTGAGTGGATAATAAACTTTCAAACAGGATATCATCCGTTGTCATCGAACCGGAAGGAACTGAGGAGGTTCTGATGATCGTAGAGGAACTTTCTTTTACTGCAATGCTTAAACCGGAAAGGATGGACAGTGTACCGACACTGCCGGTCTGGGATAATCCGATTGTTTCGAATGCAGTTATCTGTTTCTCGTCAAGCGAACTGTAGGTTGGATGGCTCAGTAATTTTGGAGTGACATCAACGTCATCCTCTATCACGCGGAGTGCCTGACGTTGTTGTAAAATAACTGAGGTTAGGTTTTTGCCCGCGATCTTACGCGTCTTTCCTGCTGCGTTGAGCTTAAACTTCGACGAAATTGGGCTTTCGAATCTGCTGCTTTGATCCCTCGAGGTAATTTGTGGAGATCCTACTTCGTTTACTTTCATTCTAACAAATAATTGTTTTCATGTTGTTATACCTTCTATCACATGTCTGTATATACATTTACTAAAACTCGGTAAAAGGTTTCATTTCGTTGATACCTGTAACTGTAGTCGATTATCCACAAGCAAATAGAATAATTACAAAGTATTGAAAATTAAAGTATACTTTGGCATTATATCATGCTGAGAACCAGTCTCATTAATTACGCCTTTTATTTTTCATGTTGAATGCTTTTACTTTGTTATTAGACAATTTCGTCATGTTACAATGGAGAACGTATTGAACCGTACAGTCAATTCCATGGTGATAATAGAAATCAATTTTAGACACAGTTTTGTCGATATTTTGGACTGTTTATAAAAATTGTTATCTTTTAATTGTATAATACGATGTTGGTAAATATACATGAATTTTGAGTACTTTGTTATTGTTCTACGTGTGATTTATGAAAACTATTAATGTATGATTAAATGACTGATTAAATTCATTAATTTATTTATATCTCTTTTCATTTGATGCATTGGCATTAGGATCATCAATCAAGTAATTAATATAAAATGAAAAATGTTCATTATAAATACACATTGTTTTTTTATTATTATATATTTATGTAATAATATTTTTCATTTAAATTGCACCTACCGCGCGCTCTCTTAGTGTATCTCAGAAGTTAATCGAATCGTATCAGGTGTACGGTTGGTAAAAGGAAATTTTGCGATTGTGTTACGACGTTAATCAAGTAGTGGATTTAAATAACCATATTAAGATTACGGCAGAATAATTGTAACGGTAGTCGAAGTTACAGTTGGAAATAATAAAACGCAAGCCGTTTGTACAAGCAATTGTTAGCGATAACATTACCATAGATAAATACAAACGCATTGCTGATAAATCTCTTACGTGTTGTTTCGAACATCCGCTTCGTGAAAAATCATGAAAATTATTGAATAGCACTTGCGCAATTGCGGTTACGGTGAACCTGATATATCAGATCATTTTGGAAGCAGAGTTAAGTTTGCAGAGGAATATATTGCTGACGAAGGCTCCGCAGTCAAAAGACTAAAGTAAGTGACATGAATTGTGTCAGCAATGGCAGATACAACTCCATTAGTATTTTGATCAGGCTTTCGATCTCTGGTTGCCAAACACCACCTAGTGAACATTAATCGCCGTTCAATATTCGAATATTTTCAACAAGTATCATTTCATATGTGACAGCTTATTGCTTTCTGTAGGGAATATACTAGACACAATTAATTTTCCTTGTATCTTGACTTTTGCGTTTCTATCGTGGACATATGACATATGACTTCCGATTACACGGATACATAATACGTCAGACAGAAAAATACGATGTTAAAATAATTATAAATGGAAATTTCATATTTATACGAACTGCATAATCTTTAATATTTTACGTTTTCAATGAATGTCATTGATTTCTTAAGATAGCTTTTTGACATTTACGTTTACACAAAATGTCAGTAATTTCGTAAAATTGTTTTTCTTTCCATGCGATAGTGTCGTCAGTGTCAGGTGATAAGAAATATACATACATTGTTCAAATCTTCTTTTCCTTCATATTATTGTATATCAATACAAATTAATGTTATACAATTTTCACTTTTACTTGTTAAGTTATATGTGGAAGCATTTTTACATTTTAAATAAACAACCTTGTGAGTTTTGATATCTTGTAAGCTCTTGTTAAGATCAATTGTATTTACATTAAGAGTTCTTCGATATGAGTGCCACAAGGGAACAAGCAGGGCCATCCAAACCATGGGATTCTACTACAGAAGAAAAAGAAAAGGATAATCGAACTTTTGAATGCAATATATGTCTTGATACTGCAAAAAATGCTGTTATCAGCATGTGCGGTCATTTATTTTGGTAAGGATATTGTCAATACATTACACATTTACAATATATTTTATGTTTCAATATCTTTGTAATAACAGATATCATATCATACATTTATATATGTACTTATTTGTATATATTTAGTTGGCCTTGTTTGCATCAATGGTTAGAGACACGTCCAACAAGACAAATGTGTCCTGTCTGTAAAGCTGCGATCAGCAAGGATAAAGTCATTCCATTATATGGACGTGGAGATACAAAACAAGAAGATCCAAGGTATATTATACTTTTGTTTCTTACAATTATATATGATCGATTTGACAACATATTTAATGTTATATTTTATTGTTTTAGGAATAATGTTCCACCACGTCCTGCTGGGCAAAGAACAGAACCTGAAAATAATATTGGATTTTCTAGTTTTGGGTTTGGAGAAGGTTCTTACATGTCATTTGGTATCGGAACATTTCCATTTGCATTTTTAACATCTACACTTAACTTTGGGGAAACACGACCAACCGCAGGTAAAAATGTTCTTCACAAACTAACCTTATGTGTATGATTACTGTCTAATAAGATTGAATTAAAATATGTATTTTTACATAGCTGCTAGAGGAACACCGCAGTATGAAGAAGAACAATTCCTTTCGAAAGTATTTCTATGGGTGGCTTTGATATTTGTTTGTTGGCTCTTGATGGCATAACATTTTGTTAAACCATATTACTTGCTCCATATCTTGTAATCCTACACCACTTGCTGAATTGATTCATTACATTTTTATTAATACATCGATCTTTCCTCGTTTGTGTAATCGTTTGTTACTCGCTACAGTAACTATACCTGCTTGAATAAACAAACGGATTTTGTCAGAGCTATAATAACACTTTTATTTGTACGTATACGCGTATATACACATGTATTTTATTTGTACATAAGTATATTCAAGCAGATAGTTTTCTTGTTTTTAGGATTTCTGAAACATATTATTATGATATTTATGTATATATCACCTTTAGATACGTAAGATATATCTACTCTATGAAAAAATTTACGATTGGTTTAAGAAAAAAACCTAATGATTACATTTATTATATCAACGTGGACCTATACGGTTTTTATTAATTATTAATATAAATAGTGTATATATAATCTATAGTTTTTTAAACAGATTAATAACAAACGCAAATTAAACAAAATAAAAATAAATATATCGCTATATAATATGTAATACTGTAATATATCATTATTATCAATGAAAGTATGTATACTAGTAGTTTATAAATCTAGCTTATTTATTTTTCTGCTTTTATTTGTATTGCGGTTATGGAAATAGAAGGGAAGACAATTACAAAACCGGAAAATTATGATTATATAGTCAAAGAAGCCAAGTTTTTTGTATTCTTATTCAATGAGTGACAAATCATTATACTGAATGGATACCAACATTCCATATACAGTAATATTGACACTGGAAAGTTGATTGACTTGAAAGTGTAGCGTTTTTAATTTAATTTAATATCGTTGTCATTCGTTAAATATAATTCTTATAAATTTAAATTAAAATAATTTTTAAAAATCTAATATTGTAAACTGTCTTACATGTTTATTTAATATCTTGCTGCTAAAATAAATTAGAGGTGAAAAAATGTAACTAACGTTCTTTTAATGAAATCCTTTAAACTTCTGTAGCTATAGGTTTTATTAGAGATAATAGTAAGTATACATATTTAGTAACACAAACAATTTAATTGCAGTGCGTTGTAATATCTCGAACATAGGTAGATACATGACACAAATTAAAATCTTAAATTATTCTATATAAGTTATTGAATGTATGTTAGGTAATTTTGTTATAATATTATATCTTTGTCTTTGATTTTATGCAAATTTTTTTATCTCCACCTTTTTGTTTATCTTCTGTGTCTTACATAAATAACTCAATGTTGCAGTAAAAAAGAAATAATATTGTGCAAAATATGACTAAAATAAATATGCACAGGATACCCTACTACAGAAGTTTCAGTTGTATCAGGAGCCATCACAAATAAAATTATTTTTATTTGTAGTGAAATAAATAATTAATTCGAAATCGTCATTAAATTCTAGTTTCTTTTAATGCACTAAAGTACATTAGTTATATCCATCTTTATTTATTAAAAGTTTATTAATTTTGTTCATAAAATATTTTTATTTGTCCAAGCCTGACAACTAAAACTTTTGAGTAAAGAAGTCCAAGCGTTCCATAATGATCAATTTTGTCACATTATGGATCTAGTAGTTATATCACAGATTGCAGCTCCACAGGGAGATAATATAATACTCCCTCATCTATGTGAAAATGAGGTACTCAAAGACAGTAACTTGTGCATCAAAAGGTCCGTATATTGTTTACTATTTTGTGCTCTAATTATTTTTCAACTATGAACTATTTAATGCAGGGCAATATATATATAATGTACATATATATACATGTACATATATATAATGCTTCCTTTTTAATACTTTACATACACCAACTTTGGACCTGAATTATATCTACTATCTCTTTACGGTAATTAGTATTTATTAAAATTCAATTTAATTTAGAAAGGTAGTAAGTACCTGTTTCTATTTATAAATAAACATAAAAACATACTACAATCAACAAAATGGTCATGATTATATTCATAGCAAAGACATGATTATCAGAATAAATCATTTTGTAACAGATATTGTAAAATGATTTTTTAAATTTACAGATATTTATTTATACACACTTCATTTATTTTTATATCTCATCCTTTGATGTCTTTTTTGTAAAGCCTTTAGAAATTAAGAGATTATTGCATTCTTCCCGTGTCAAACTTGACAAAGGTAATCTCTCTATTTCCTGAAAAGTAAAAACGTTCAATTATCTTACATAATACTTGTGTATTAAATTTATTGTACCTCTTCATTATCATTGAAGAGAAGCAGTTCTGGAACTGCACCTGGAATATGTTTAAATTCAACGTTATTACTAGGAAAAGTTATAAGGATTTATACAATTAACTCTTATTCTTCACAAAGGAAATTGTAATTAGGAAGAATTAAATAAGGATTTTTTTAATATTATAAGATATTTATCTTTCACACACACGTAAACATTATATTATAATGTATATAGAACAATAGTAAAAGTTTAAATATGATAAAAAAAATAAAGGCTCGAAGAAATTAAGTATTCCACGTTCAAAATTCTTGTGTAATATTAATTATCTGTTTTTGATCATAAATGAGATACTTCTGAAGAAATAAAATCAATAAGCCGATTCTTTAACTGAAACGATTTTTATCATATTTCTGTAATATATGAATGTATATATAATAGTTTAATAACTTTTATGGGATAAATTTTAAAGGATACTAGTTAGGTAAATCTTCAAAGATAAATTTTTTAACATCTGGGAGCCGGCTTAGACGACAACCACTGCAACTCTGGAAAAAATCCTTGGTTTTTTGAACTGTCCTAATTTGATTTAAACTCATGACATGTTATTATAATAAGGTTTGTGCTAATGAAAATAAATATATTTAATACCTCAACTCTTGCAGATGCATAATAACTGTTCGTTGAATCAATATTAGAAGTTGCAAAAGCGACAGCAAAGAAGGAAATGACAGCTATCATAGGAGCCATGTTTACCTCACTAAAACGGAAGTCTTACTGAAGCCTAGAGCTGAGAGCTTATATCAGAGAGTGCTTATACTAAGATAACGTTACTCATCTTTGAGATTATTAAGTATGAGCTCTATGTGTTGAAGTATCTAAACATTTCCTTTCCAACATAAATCCAAATATTCTCAAAGATATTTAGTATCGTTTAATCTCTATGCAAATAACGTTTATTCGAAAAAATATAATTACTTATAAGAATTTTGTTTATTAAAATTTTCTTTTTATCAAAATTATTTTACTTTATATTTTATACTTAGACACATACTATTACAGACACATGCATATAAAAATTTGTCTCTATGTGATTATAATTGTATAAAATGCACTATAGACACAAATGTATTTCAATTTATATAGAAATATCCCCATTACTATTAGTAGTATAATATAGTAAATTGCTACTTAAGCGTCATGCGCAGTAAGTACATCTCGCGTGTGTGAAAATGGCGCTCTCTTGTGCGAGTAAGTTTTTTCTTCTTTATATAATTATTTTTAATCGGTAATAGAAAAATTTATATTAATTTCATGTTTTTGATATTATATAATAATAATGGAAATGAATTGGTCATTTTTGCAACAAAGTTTATGATTTATACCGGCAAGAGTTGAACATAACCTAGAATATTTTTCATTATTACTGATCTCTTAAACAAATAAATATGTAATTTTGTTTTTAGTTTCTAACGAAGTCCCGGAACACCCGGTCGTATCTCCAGTATCTGGTTCCATATTTGAGAAACGTTTAATTGAAAAATATCTAGCTGAAAATGGAGTGGATCCCATAACTGGAAAGGAATTAACCGTAGATCAACTTATTGATATCAAAAGTATATTTCTTGTTTCTTTATATATTTGTCTTTGAATACCACATTCAGTTATCAATAATATTCTTGTTATTTTGCAGCAACTGCAATAGTTAAACCTAAACCACCAAGTGCCACATCAATTCCAGCTATATTGAAAATTTTACAAGATGAGTGGGATGCTGTTATGTTACATTCATTTACGCTTAGACAACAACTTCAAACAGCTAGACAGGAACTATCTCATTCTTTATATCAACATGATGCAGCATGCCGTGTAATTGCTAGATTGACAAAAGAAGTAACAGCAGCCAGAGAAGCTTTAGCAACGTTGAAACCCCAGGCTGGAATTGTTCAGGCTACTACTATCCCACAACCTGTATGAACAAAATTATATTAATTTTATTTATACATCATATCAAGAATGTTTGCTGATAAACTACATGATCTTGCAGGCACTTGCAGTAGAAGCTGGAGGTACAGCTGCTCAACCTATGGAACAAGCTGGTATTACTGAAGATGTGATACAAAAACTTCAAGAAAGAGCAACAGTACTCACTCAGGAAAGGAAACGTCGCGGACGTTCGGTTCCTGAAGATCTACTTCCACAAGATAGTATTCGTGCATTTCAAACACTTGCGTCACATCCTGTAATATTGTGTTCCTTGATTTATGTAAGAAATGTTTCATACATTGTTATTACTGTTACTTATTTATTTTGAAGGGTCTCCATTCAGCCAGTGTTCCTGGTATACTTGCACTTGACATTCACAGTGCAGATACCAGTAAAATCTTAACAGGTGGTGCTGATAAAAATGCTACAGTATTTAACAAAGATACAGAGCAAGTTGTTGCAATATTAAAGGGACACACTAAGAAGGTATAAACTATTTTCTTTTTCAATTTTATTCCTAAAACCCTTAAATGATTAACATTTTCATATAATATTTAGGTTACTAGAGTAATTTATCATCCAGAAGAAGATATTGTAATGACTGCATCACCTGATACTACAATACGTGTATGGAATGTAGGAACCAGTCAAACAACTTTGTTATTAAAAGCTCACGATGCCCCTGTGACTGGATTGTCCTTACACCCAACAGGCGATTATTTATTAAGTTCATCATTGGATCAACATTGGGCATTCTCTGATATACGTACTGGTAGATTATTGACTAAGGTATGTTTCCAAAAAGAAAGACTACAACTATATGTAAACTTTTGCTTTATGTATTATATATACATATATTACTTTAATATGTAAAGGTTGCTGGACAAGCTAGCCAACCATTAACCACAGCTCAGTTTCACCCTGATGGATTGATCTTTGGCACTGGGACTCAGGATTCGCAAGTGAAAATTTGGGATTTAAAGGAACAGTCAAACGTAGCTAATTTCCCAGGTCATTCAGGTCCAATTACGGCAATTAGTTTCTCTGAAAATGGTTATTATTTAGCTACTGCTGCAGAGGATTCTTGTGTGAAACTTTGGGATTTGCGTAAACTAAAGAACTTTAAAACCCTTCAATTGGAAGAATCATATGAAGTTAAAGATATTTGCTTTGATCAAAGTGGAACGTATTTGGCAGTAGCTGGAACAGACGTAAGGTAAGGACATGTAACATATACAAGTTCAATTATATCAGAAATAATTTCTTATATTTTGATATTTCCATTCTTGTTTTCAGAGTGTACTTGTGTAAACAATGGCAAGAACTGAAAGTGCTTAATGACCATACGGCAGCCGCAACTGGTGTTCGTTTTGGAAAACATGCGCAGTATATAGCATCGACTAGTATGGACAGAACTTTAAAACTTTATGGTTTACCTTAAGCATTTAGTGATTAAAGTACTATAAATAATTTAAGAAGAATTAAAATTAGAGTTTATAGTATATATTACTGATCATCGCTAACACAATTTTTATCATGGCTATCTATGTACGAAAAATCACTCAATTTGATGTACAGTTAGGACTGTGAATGATTGCTGTAAGTCTCATAATTGGAACTGACCCTAAATGTGATTGTAATAATGATTTGTAGACCCTTTGATAATTATTTAACTTATCTTGATAGTCATATTTTTATGAGCCTCAAGTCTTAAGTTCCGATAATTAGTACCAATTAAAATCCTTCGAAAACGCCTAATTTATATAATGCATGGTCATATAGGCAATAAAGGAAATGGCCTTCTAAGTCCAAGGGAGACGTATATTTATTCAAGTCTCTCTTTCAAACTGTTAAGTGTTTCCAAAATATCACAGTTGTGACAAACATTTTTAACGGTGATCATTAATAGCATAGTATTATAAAATCAATATTATTTTTATGAAGAAAATATAAAACGAACTTTTTCGTCTGTCATCTGTATCCATTACTCAGGATATCGTTTACAGTGATAAAATACAATCTATTCGAGTATAAGAAATAAAATGTCATTTTCTATATAATTCTGCGATTCTATTTTGAAAAGTTGAAAGTATTACGGAACGAAGCGGTCCATACGTACTCAGTTCGATAATTTACTTGGACGATCTTATGGCGCCACTAGTCACGTGCTTTTTAACCTAACCTAATATCCTTTGTCCTCAATATTCAGTCTCGAATCAAATTAATAACAATGGCCGTCGTAGTTGTCTGTCATTCAGATGTATACCCGGATTATGTGATGGTGAGAAACGTGTGGCGACTGCGAGTGGCAATCGCTGCCGATCGGTCAGAGTGATTATAACGCGAATGAAATCAACGTGACGTGTAATGCTGTAAAGGATGATTTTCTAGTGGGTGGTTGCAATCGCAGTGTCAACTAGAGTGACCACACGGATGACCAGCTGACAATGTTTTGTCATTAGCATAATTTAGTGTTTAGCGGGTGGTCCGGGTAAATCAAGAATGTTTAAAGCTGAAGAACCATCCAGAGACAGCTTCCTTCAGCAAATGAAGGCCGCTAGGGAAGAAAGGGCCCATGAGAAAGACAGAGAAGCTGCTGTCATTTTAATTCAGGCTTATGTTAGGGGATGGTTGACCCGTAAAAGAATATTGTGAGTTTTTCAACCGTTTCTAAATATCGATGTCTGCTTACGATAATTATATGACTTTTCAAATCATATTTGGAGTTGACGTTTAAATCAATTATTGTTATAAATATAACTATAGCCTTTTAATCGCTTATCGGTATTTATTTACATTCGGTAATCTTCCGTTGGTTACTCCTTTATCGGATGCGCATATATTTCTTCGTCGCAAAAATATAGGAAATTTGTGTTAACGTATTTTGCTAATTTGTTATGCTCTTTGTTTACTGTAAGAGAAACCAGATATAAAATAGTAGAGCAAAAAATGTGATTTTCAGGGAAGAATTTGATACGAATTTTCTGAATGATGGTGGTGCAGAAACAAATATAAAGTTAAAACCTGCTTTGGATGTGTATAAGATTATTTTTAAATTTTTGTACATATATAAGAAAGAAAAGGTTCAGGAAAGAATAGAAAAGCTATGTAGGTATGTATGCATAAAAGATATTTATATTGAATGTAGATAAGGGAAGAAAGATAAAAAATTTAAAAAACATATAAGAAAATTAAAAAGAGTAAATATTTCAGATATTTAGTATTGACTCTAGATTCTGAGTCTCCAGAAATTTCTTATGTAGGACTTGTATTAAACAAAGATCGCTACATATCATGGATATCACAGATGAAAACAATATTACTCTATTGTTTGACTGGTTTAGATAATCTTAAACCAGAAAGAGTGTCTGACCATAAATCCATCCATTTGAGATTACATACATTAGTTAGTTTTACATCACCAGGAACATGGGCAATTCAGAAAGTAGAAGGAATGGAAAAACTCAAAGCTGGTATGAATCAGCTTTGTGCAAACATAATGGGCCACCTAGTCAACAATGGGTTTTATCCCATTATGCAAGTGATTATTCTATTAATAGTAGTTTTGTTATTCAGCGTGTTTGTTTTTACAAAGTATTTGTTTTTTTTTTATGATATTTGATCTTGTTTTAGGCATTTCTAGTAAAAGGATTGGGTAGAGTGGAAATTGCTTTAAAACCAATTGCACTTTCAGCAGCAGTAACATTAGCACTGAGACCATTAATCTCCTCCCAGATGTCAGATAAATTGGTTTCATTGTTTTTAATTAATATTTTTAGCGTACCTGCATTGGTCTATCATCTGAATAGTATATCATCAGTAGTGCGTAATCATTAATATATGAATTCCAAATGATATTTCACAGCATATAATATTCTTTATAATATAATTTTAGTGTATTACATCATTTATTACAAACAATTTATTTGCAAGGAGCCTGGAATTATTGAACTCGGAGCAAAATTTACGAATAGTATTTAATGCTCTGGAAGGTAGTTATGCACTGTGTTTGTTGGCTAATTTAATACAGTTGGCTAATATTGAAAGAGATGAAGTGTTAAAAGAATTGTACTTTCCATCTTTTACGGTACATACTTATTGCATAATATACAATCTTTATGTAGATCTTAAAACAAACTTCATTTTTAAATAAATTTTATAGTTTGTTGTAACAAAAATGTTGGAGGCATGTCAGCAATATGTAGTTGCAAAACAAAGTAATTTAACTCACTGGCATCCTATTCTTGGTTGGCTTGCACAAAAGGTTGATACGTATTTACAAGAACCTATTCCATATGTTAAATCACAATTAGCCTGTTTGTGGACAGGAAGAATAGTTTCACAGTTGATTGGTAATGAAAGGGTTTCTGTATCTATAAACATGTATTTATTAGAGTTAATATTAGAAATTACAATACAATTTTTATAGGCCAACCTTTAACAGAACTTATTGAAAAAGAGATACCCCCACCAGTAGAACAACAGAGTACATCTGTTGGTACCAACATTTTCAGAAGAGCATTTTTGGAAGCACGTACAAATAGGAATAATAACACTAAAAATTATAGGAAATTGGGAAGTGCAGAAACTACTAGAATAGCTTTAATTTGTTCCCTTTATCAAATTGCTTTACATACACTTACACAAATGAAAATGGAAATATTGACTGGTAAGTATTAAGAATATGTTGAATAATATGTATGTAAAATGAATAATATATTGATAATTATACATGTATCTATTATAAAATAGGTTTATGTTATCAAGATAAAATTTTATACCATATGTATTTATTCTTGGGAACACTGGGTCCACATTGTGGTTTAAAAGCATTTTTGGATCATTTAGCTGCTAATACAAAATGTACAGCACCTGAATTTCAAATGTTGATATTATTTTCTGATTGTATGACACACTATGTTACGTAAGTTTATGTTATACATACGGAAATAAATTACAAAAGCAACTGCATCAATAATCAACTTATGTATATGTTTGATTAGAATTTTAGATGATATGGAAATGTATGAACAACAAAACCCGTTCAAACTTAGCGATTTTGTAACGATATCATACTTTTTAAACCAATTTTTGTACAAGGCAGTGCTTAATAATTTGTTTGGTGTGTATTATAGTCTTTACATTATATTCTTTCATAAAGTATTTCATATTGTTTCTTTCTAATGATATATAATTATAAGAGATAAATGGTTTAGCTATATACTGAAGTTTTAGATGTTCCAGATGTGAAATCAGTTCCTAATAATCCCCTCTTCACCTCTCTTCACACACTTTTAATGGCAATTTACCGCCGGGATTGTAGACGGACCTTTTGCCCTGAAGGCCATTGGTTGGCAAAGTTAAGTATTTGAAACTAATCTATTTTAACTAAATTATATCATATGATTTCAAAATGAATACGTTTTTACAACAGGAAGTTCGAGTGTCTGGTTTTCTAGCAGACCTGGAGAAAGGCAGGCGAGGTGCCGCTCTTCTCCTTTCTAAAATGCCGCATGTTATTCCTCATTCGGAGCGTGTTGTGTTGTTTCGTAAGCATGTTGCTAACGAAAAAGCAGTTTTAGGTCTAACCGAAAGTGCTTGCAATAGTACCCCAACAACGCTTATTGTTGTTCACAGGTAGTGGTGGATATTCTCGTATTAAATATATTATACCAAGAGTAACATAAATATTTTGTAGAACTCGTATAGTGGAGGACGGATATCGTCAATTGGCGATGTTACCCTCTCAAGCACTTAAAGGCGTAATTAGAGTTCGTTTTGTAAACGAGCAAGGTTTAGCTGAAGCTGGTATTGACCAAGATGGAGTCTTTAAGGAATTTTTAGAGGAGACAATAAAAAAAGTTTTTGACCCATCTTTAAATTTATTTAAAGTCACTAGTGAAAATCGACTTTATCCATCTCCAACATCATCTATGCAAGATAATCATTTGCAACTCTTTGAATTTGTTGGTCGTATGCTGGGTAAAGCGGTGTACGAGGTAAATAAAAAAAAAAAAAAAAAAAAAAGAAAAATATAATTACAAGACTCTATAATGTCAGTTAATCATGTTCTGTAAAGAATACCTTTTATAGGGCATTGTAGTAGACGTACCTTTTGCATCTTTCTTCGTTTCCCAATTTTCTGGGCAAACAGGAGGAGCATTGTACAGTTGGCTGGACGAATTGGCTTCTTTAGATCGAGACTTATATCGGAGTCTTACTCTTGTGAAGCATTATAAAGGTGATGTTAGACAGTTAGAATTAACTTTCTCTCTTGATGAAGACGTTTTAGGCAAATTAGTTACGCACGAATTGGTTCCCGGAGGACGAGCAGTGCCAGTCACTAATGAAAATAAAATCAATTATATACACTTAATGGCCCATTTTAGAATGCACATGCAAATAAAAGATCAAACAGCGGCTTTTATCAAAGGGTTCCGTTCTATAATCAATCCTGAATGGTTGGCATTGTTTTCAACTCCAGAAGTAAGATAAACATTCTTGAAAAAAAAAACATTAGTTTTTTGAAGAAATATTTTTTAAAAATATCTTTATTTTTAGTTACAGAGATTAATTTCGGGTGATAATGTTCCACTAGATTTACGAGATTTACGAAGACATACACAATATTATGGTGGTTTTCACGATAGTCATCGTGTGGTGTGCTGGCTATGGGATATTCTAGAAAAAGATTTTTCCGAGGAAGAAAGAGGCTTATTTTTGAAGGTATTTCGTGCGATATATGATAATTGTAAGTAATGTTTGTTTTATTTATTTCTATATCTCTATTCGTTTCATAGTTTGTTACAAGTTGTTCGAAATCACCATTATTGGGTTTCGCACACTTAGAACCACCATTTTCGATTCGTTGCGTTGAAGTTGGCGATGACGAGGATACCGGTGACACAATCGGTATGAAACTATAAACATCATATATATTTTTCATACTTTCTATTTATTCTATTTATTTTATTCATTCTTTATAAATAGGTAGCGTAATAAGAGGATTTTTTACGATTCGTAAGAAAGATCCGCAGAATCGTCTACCTACATCGTCTACTTGTTTTAATCTTCTTAAATTACCAAATTATCAAAAGAAAAGTACCTTACGGGAGAAGTTACGTTACGCTGTCACTAGTAATACGGGCTTCGAACTTTCATAATTTTCACCTGGTTTAAGGTAATTCCAATGCATACTATATGCTCAAATTACCTAACGAAAATTTCTACGAAGTGATTGAGTGGTGCCTAACCGCCGCGAACCAAATTGTCAGGCGAGGTGTTTCTAGTAATTATGTCAGAGACTCTAGATCGAAGAAAAGCATAACTCGCATTTATATTATTTGTAAAACAAAATTTTTAAATTAATTTATTGAAACGAAATTGGAGACTCACACAAATTTTATGAGATATTATCCATATAAAGAAACAAAGTTTTTGCTTTCTTTGTAATTTTGTTATCTCTTTTTTTATAGTAAGAAATTTCTAACGTTCGTATCGATCGATTTGAGATTAATTTATAGTTATAATAAAAAATTAACTACTTTCTTGCTGTTTTTGAAATTTTTATGAGATTTATGTCTTCTATCTTATTTCGTATACAATCGTACTGTGTGTTGAATTTACTTTGTTTTCACAGCACATATTCAAGTTTTGAAGTTTCATTCTATAAAACTTCTCGCCAAATGGTAGATTACTTATGGTGTAAAGCACACTGTACCTCATGAGCTTAATATTGCTAATACTGTGCGCTTGTTAGTTTATAGTATTGTGAATTAATGTTAGTCTATTAAATTGATAAAATGCATGATGCGAGTGTTGAATCCGAGCCCATCGGTGCCCGGTGAATAAATAAAGAGGAGAAAAAAGAAGAAAAAGAAAAAAATAAAAAAAAGAAAAAAAAAAGAAAGATAGGAAAAGGAAGGGGTCCGTAAATTTCTAAAATTGTCGAGTTAATTGAAAGTCAAGGCTCCATTTTGGGGAAAGCTATTTTCGCAAGATTTTGTACAAATTTTTGACACGATGTATAAAAAGATTTATATAATCTTGTTTGGAGATATATACGTGTATATATTGTGTCCACGGGCGCTCATGGGTTAAAAATCCATAACCGTTCGAATGTTTAAGATCGGTTTGTTCGGATCGAACGAAGTTGTGATGTTTGTTCTCCTATTTGAGCGTTTCGAGCTGAATTTCCTGTAACTGCAGTTTGTTCGTGATCTTCGATGAGCCCGAACGAACGTGAGAAAATGGAAAACGAGGGAGCATCAGGACTGTGTTATCCGCGATATAGCGAGGAATACGATATTACAGCGAAATTTATTTTTCTCGTGGTTTACGCGTAACTTCGATGAATGACTCGCGATATTGTCGGTGGAAATTCGGTCAGACCAAAGATAGAAGCCTATTTAGTACGAAGAAGATAATTCGAGATGTAATCTTTTCATATTTTCCTATACGACCGTATGTAAGTTTTTCAGGCCTGTATTCACCGATTGTACCTATGCTGTAGAAGAGTAATAAAGAGCGAACATTTTTTAAAGAGATAGAACGATAAGTTTACAAGTAAATTAGATTAAATCGTGTACCAACTAGTTTACTAACGTCCACAATGTGAATACTAGCTAACGAATTATTTTGATTATGTATAGAAACAAGAAAACGCGGAACATAATAACTTTGGCTTTTGTTACTTTCCATCAGAATCGATAATCAGTTTCTCTTGTGATGTTGATTGTGAATACATGCCTTGCAAATATATGTACAATTGAACGAAGTAGTAGATGATACTTTCCTTTATGGGTATACATACTTATCGTTGGAGCGATACATGTATATGATAAATGTGGATATCGATACAAATATGGAGTAAAATATGAAATAAAATTGTTACGATTGTAAGATGAAACCGATGGCTTCTTATTGAATATCCGTTCTTGTTAACGCGGATCATTTTTCTATTTTAGACATTACGCTAAAGAAAGAACACACGAACACGATATAAACGAGTTTTCCTTACAATCGTATCAATAGCAAAAAAGCGCGCTTTGTATAATATGGCTTGCTCGAGTTACTCGTACTTCTGTAACATTTTTTATAAAAGTGTATACATATTGCGACGCAGTTGAGAGAACAACGGTGAATTTGTTAATTTAATACATTCGATAATGATTCACAAAGATAACTGTAAATATACACACTGAATTACATCATGCCTTTCAATTATATTATCCTATAACAATCATACCTGATATTTCGGTGTAAAATTTAAAGAAAGGGCTCTATTCGAGGCGCCACGGTATATGAAATTAATCTGCTCATTTTTAAATCATTCAACGCTAATCTGGGCAAAAAATAAACAATCGCTCGATGCTTTATATAATAAAGGTTCTTATAACATTTATTAATATAACGAACGAATAATATAACATATAAGCGAAGGATATATGTAGAGTTTGGTGCGATTTTACAGTCGTATTTACAAGGAGGATGCAAAGATCGCTGGGACGGTTGCGCGTTGGGTTAGTGCGCAGGTCACGTGACCTCCTTTGTGAGCAGCTGGCGCTGTCGACAGTGTAAGTTACCTTCCTCTTCGACTAGTGGCCAACGAGGTTTGGCTGCGAGAAGACGTGCGTTTAGTTCGTACCGCGACGATCGCATTATCGCGGCTACGCGAGAGACTCCTCTTCTTTCTCTCCCTCTCTCGCTCGTGTGTGCGCGCGCGCGTGTTTCGTGTTTGTGTGTGCGTGCTTGATCTGTACGAGAAGTGGCAGTGTTTCTGGCTCGGCCGTAGGACCCGGACAGTGAGAAAATCATTCGTGAAATTCGGTAAACCGCCGAACAAACTCGGCCGCCCCTCGTAGCCGGAATCGCTGTGGCCATCGAGGACTCGACCGAGCCTTTCAGTGTTCCCTCGTTCCTTTCTCTGTTTCGCGCTACTGTGTTTCTTATGGACAAGCACCGCCCCCTTTCCACCTCCGTCCCTCCGATCGTAACGTTATGAGGCCAGCTGAGCGTAACTGACGGAGAAGAGGGAGAACAGGCTTGCGTGCGTGTGTCAAACATAACCTAGCATCGTTACCGTGGATGTAGCGAGAGTAAATCTAACGAAAAAACGTGACACGCGTTCAGTTTTAATAATTCCGCATTGGTGACATTCGCGCATTCAATAGCTCTTCTGGCTTAGAAAGCGTATCGAGCGTCAAAGGATTCGGTGGGAACTACAAAAGTGTTGTTCTTCCTTTCTCGACACGACCGGATAGAAACGTCCGAACACGCAACGCCCCGTTTACTATCGACAGTGCTAAGGAATACTTACACGAGGACACCGCCTCTACTCCGAAGGTTACCCTTCGCATGTATCGTTTTTGCCATAAGTCGCGATAAAAGGACGCGACCACAGCCGCAGCGTCGACGAGCGTGGTGTCACGAGTCCCCTTTGCCTCTCGTACTCCTCAAGCTTCAGCCCTTCCCGCCGTACCTCGAGAGCGCGCGACATTCGAAACTGAGCTACGTAATATTCCATCAGAACGCAATTTGCAATTTTCCATCGAAACTCGTCGATTCCCATTATCGTGATCGACGATCGAATTACCCGATCCTGGGAATATTCGCGTGCTTCTCGAAATATGGAATCGAGAGCGATATCGAGATCTATCGACTTCTAAGTCCACGGCGTGTCTATTAGTCAATCCTTCTTTGGATAACAGTGATCTTGCAAGAATCTTATCCAGTTTAATCGTTGAAAGCCAAAAAAAAGGCGTTTCGAATGCTCTCATCGCTATTGTGGTGAAACGAAAACGAGAAAAAGAACTTCGAGTTGTGTCAGTGTCACGTGTGTGCTCCGTCACTGGGACGATAACGAGATATCTAATAGAGAAAGAAGTGTTTGATCGAACAGGTGAAACAGAGTGAGCAGGAAAAATCGAAACGGTCGGAAAAGAATCGACGAGCAGGAGAGGCGTGTCCCGGCTTCCCTGAAGCGGCAGGGGCCTTGGCGGTGGCGGTGGCGGTGAATCGGGAAAGGGTTGAGGAGGGTGGCCCCTAGGGAGAGAGGAGAGTTTTGATGGCAGTAGTTGGGCCCAGTCGGCACTCGCGGGTGTCCATGAGCGTGTCTATGTCGCTAATGCAGGGGGGTGGGGCGGGGGCGACAGGTGGCGGTGGGACAACGGGGGCCCACCCGGGGCAAGCGGTCCTCGCTGCAGCGGCCCAAGCACCCCCCACCTACTACCACCCTGCCGCTCCTGCGCCTCCGCCACCGCCGCCAGCCCAGGATCTCGTTCAGCCCGACAGACCCATCGGATATGGTGCTTTTGGTGTTGTCTGGTGAGTAAATTATATTTATAACTATTTGCTTCGTTTTTTTTTTTCTTACCTCGTGCTTCTTTTATTTATCTCCATGTTTTTTTCGCGACGTCCGGACGAGTTGTATAAAAACGATCGTCTTATAAAAGAAAATGATGTTCTGGCTGAGACGTAGATGGCACTCGCGTTACTTTTAAAAGTTGTTGTTTTAAGCATTCTAAAACTTTGTACCTACAAATAGGTACTACCGTTAAATTACAAGTAGAAATACGAAAAGATACACGAAATGGTACATAAGCTTCTGTTGTACTAACTACGATTGCACGAAGTTTTGGTTGCACGAACGCGTTCTCGCAATGAACGTACATATACAGATATTTGTGTCTGTTCAGGGGAAGAACTTGATAAGTCACATTTTCTATTTTGTACAGAGGATTAAGGATTACCAAAATTGTCTATATACATGTGGCTTTGGAAGTAAACACATGACTGTCTCAAAATTTCGTCGAATCATCGACTATTTTTAGGATGAACAGTTAGTTCTTTTGTATCATATGGTATTAAAATTCTCCTGTTTGTTCATAAAGAGACATTAAAATGGGTAAACAAAAAAGGAGTGTACTTATCGTGTTTTTCTGCTGTGATCTTTACACGTATGGAACACGATATGGAAACAACGTAAACAAGATGTACCGACATGCTCGATTTCAATTTTCCCAACTTCGAAATCATTCGGTTACAGGAACTGTTTTATGCTGCATTATATTCGCAAAATAATTTTCCGGCGTATCAAGTTCGTCGATCGACAGTTAAATATTCGAGTAATTTTGTATTCCATTTTACTAGTTAAAACAGGAGGAAAAAAATATTAATTCGAATTGAAAATTCTGTCAGCAAATTTCACTGTGCGGCAATTCGCGTGCAGCATGTCGAAGCAATATGTAATTAACGTGGAAGTTTGGAGTATGCGCGCGGCCGCGCTTTCGAGCTCGACAAATTTTCTAAACATTTTAATCCCGGGAAACGGAACGTTCGACTAATTAGCGCCACTTTCCACGTTCGCTACGCGTCGAACGAGAGCTCTCCGACGATCGCTAGAGAGTAAACGCACTTTCCTTCTTAGCGTGTGTATAAATCGTTGCCTCTTTTCAACCCTGTATAATTTGCGAGTTCGATAAACAGCTGTTACTATGTTTTTCCCGTCCCTTTCGTGTCTATAGTTTAGAAATTGAGTACGACTAGTTGTCGAAATGGCCTTTTCAGATATTCAACGTTGAAAGTTTATAGAAACACGCATGATACGAACGAGAAGTCTATACACGTATAACGTACACTTCATTTTTATTATAGCGTAAAATGATACAAAAGTAGGATTATTTTGTTTTGGGTAAAATGAAAAAGCCGGCTTTTCTCTTGATATTACGCGTCGAAAGTAATTACATACATACGAGATCTCATTAAGATAACTTGTACTTTTTGGATAGGAAACAGATATGAGAAAAAGATTTCATTTGCAGCTTAAATCGATGTGAAATTATCTCGAACATGGAGAAGATATTTACATAAGCGCATTTCTTTTTGTATATTAAAATTTGATTCTCAACGATATTTTCTAATTTTACAGCATTACTCTCGTTTAGGAACGATAGTAGCTCTTTTCTCGCTTAACTTTACTGTTTATCCAAGCGAACTACTACGGTATAGCGTATTGGCAATTTAGAGACGTGTATCGTAAATTACGTTCGTGGATTACGAAAATGTAGTAAAGAAAAAGCGCGCATGTTTCTAGAGGCTAACAATTTAAAATTATGTACACGACAGTTTCTTGCAAACATGCCACGAATAGAACGACGTATTGTCGTCGTCCAACTTGTTCGTTTGATTTATCTCCCTTTAAACTTTAAGCGACACGTGGCGCCCCATTAAATTTTATTTCTGGACACGTCTATCGGTCGCATCGCGTTCTCCGAAGCTTCTTCGCGTTTCCGTGGGTCGTGCTCGGGCATTTGGAACGTTATCGATGATCCTGCATTTCGATAATCGACAAATTGCCAGCGGAACTCGATTTCGGAAAATTTTTACACCGCCCATACGCGTAGAATTATGGACACTCGTTCCGGCTCATTTATTCCTAACCGGTTACCGATACTAGGAAAAATTCGATTCCTATCGATCGGAATTACATTTTGGATTTTTATTCGGTTCAACGGCGTTCATATTTCAGAAAGTATATACAGTGTGATCAAGTAATTACGGTGTAATTAGTAAGGGAGCGAGTTTACAGGAAAAAATGAATCGAAAACGTAGATCTAGTAAGATTGACCAGGTTAATTCTTAACCGAACACGTTCAAAGTCCATTTTCTTTGAAACGAGGCCATAAACGGGAAAATCGTATTTCACATTTTTCGTTTACTATAGCGCCTAGAATATCCGCCTGTTGATCGTTTGCTTGGTATTTAGTCGATAATTAGCCAGTTTCACATATGCTAAACGATTTTTCGAATTCGATTTTCGCGAAGAGTCGCACGTAGAAATTTTATTCTACGTTCTTGATTTGTCTTTTTCACGTAGAATTACCCTCTTGTCAGTTATGCCACGATTTTTGACGTACCCTGTATGTGTATGCGTACGTGTGAATCCTATAAAACGCATACTTTCCGTGGTAAATGTCTGAGAAGATAATATAAATGGCGAGTTATCCGTACAACAGATATAATAAACCACTGGATCGAGTGTTAATTTATCTTACGGTACGAGGCGCCACTTGGACTTATTTTCTTTTAATTGGCTCGCGGTCAGCGTGCGTTTGGGTAAACGCGTGTTTCAGCGCGGTTAATTCTCCGGCAAATAATGGCAGCACTGGGTCTCTGTTTACGCGACAAGAGTTTGCTTTCCACTGTCAAGGGTATTCACTGGTAACACAGTGCTCCGAACGTTTTAATGGACACGCAATTATCGGCTGATTTCGATTTTTCTTACCAACCGTTAAAATTACGTGATCGTGCTCTGTCGTCGCTCCAACCAGCTCCTTGAGCGAGTTTAAATTCAATTGCCATTTGCTTGCACACAGTTTGCACGTCGCTCGCCTTGAATCCTAAATGGCTTTATTTCTAAATAAGCGAACTTGGAATCCGCGTATGTTTCACAGAAAAAGTTTTTCGTTCATGGTGTATTTCATAAGGAAGGATTTCGTACAATGGATGATAATACCGGCAGCTTTTTATTTATAAAGATATTCGAAAAGGTTATCCACGTACAACAGCTCGTGAAAATACTTGCACCATAACACAGGCAATTTTTACGAATACACGTGTATCGTGCAAACTTGTTGAAATTTTATAAAACGGAACGAGACACGATCTATTATCGCGATTAATTTTTTTTTTCTTTTTATTTTATTTTGGTTATTTTACAATTTGTCCTTGCGGACATTTGGTAAAGTGTTATATCTTGTTGGTGAAAAAAAAATTATAAATAAAAAATAATATAGCATGTGGGCGGCTACCCCCAGCGGGGTACCAGCTTCGTTTTTTTCTAAGTTATATCTTTTATGGTTATCGCGATTAATGCGCGAAGAATTAATCGGCACGAATAGGTAGTCTTAGACGTAAATCTTTACCGACACGTTTGCCACTTATAATGGGTGGTAATGGTCGATGCGCAAACAATTATAATCAACGATAAAGATGGTTTAAATATTACCATGTACTAAACGCAACGAATATTTGGTTGTTCGAACACTTTGCCGAACTTTACGAAGCGTGCGCTTGCGATGGATATTGTGTAGCTTCTACGTACAATCTCAGCTTTCCTCCAAATTTGACCAACATAATCGTAACAATCGTGATTGATTTCGGAGTCGATGAAATTTCAAAATATTTCGTAAAACACAGGTGGAATATATTCACGAAGAGTTTCTACAATTTTCTTCTTTACTCTACACATAAACAAGACATTAGTTTGAATGAAATTAAGCTTGAGAAAAAAGTTTGAAGATACAGAGGATGGTCGGTAACAACGCGTGGCGTGGCGCTTGATTTCTTTGTTTACCGATAAGAGGCGAGCAAACAGGAAACGCGCCGGCTATTCGAGGGTTCGCGTGTCTCGCGTGCAAATGTTGCACGCCGCGACGTAAATCTCCGATTTTCAATGGCGAGTGCAATACATAACGAGAACCGGCTGGTGAAATGGAGAGAGAGAGAGAGAAGGAGAACCGCGAGAGAAATTACGAGTTCGCTGGAATGTCCAATAAATTACCGATGAACGTAAACAAAATAAAGTTAACTAGTGTCGTAAGATAAAGCGCAGGATTACCATGGGGAGAAATATATCGTCGACAGTCGGACGTGTCATCGTTTCATTTACATACAGGGATTTAAAGCGACTCAGAGGCTCGCCAGAGATCGTTCCGGTCTTTCGTTTCGTTTATGTTAGGAATTGTTCCAGAAAATTCCCTCGACCCGAGAGCACCCAGGAAATATTTTCTATGTCGCCTTTTGTCAAGCAGGGAAACGAGCAAGAGGGATTAGGTATGATAGAATTTTTCCTTTGTTTTCTCCGTAGGTTTAGTTGATTAGCTATAAATCATCGAGGCTCCTAACGTGGATTTTGGTCGAACGTAAGAACGTAGAAAGGAACCAAGTGTAATTTAAGAAGCAGGCAATAATTTCGTCGTGACCTGCGGTCGGTATAATTACCGTTAGTTTGGCTGAACCGGATACCCGATGGATTTTGTTGCTGTATTTGGTTTATTGTCGTTTCTGGATAACCGTTTGGCGTTGTAAAGTCTGCTGGGTACTTTGTGTTTCACGGTTTATTTACAAGCTCACGAATTGACGTAGCGCGTTCTTAATATCTGTGTCAGTGGAATAACTGTTTCATTGGGATAATGAGTCGGTTTAAACGAATGTCGTAAATACGTAAATATGTCGTTGCTACGAATTGCCATAATACCTGGGCAATAAACCCGAAGATCTACTTGGAAGAAGAAACAGGTCAAATTTCTGTTATAGGTTTACATATAACGATAAACATTTGTATGGTTTTTCGTCAAACGGCGATGGAAGTTACGTTTGTACATATTGGTATTTATTTTATGGATTTACAGAGCTATCTTCTAATCTATATCGAACGTTATTTTTTAATAAATCCAGTTCGCACCACTAAGTTTTTATTTATCTTGCAACGTGCTAGAAAAACATCGAACGAGATTCATTGATATCGATTCGTTTCGTTGATAAAACGGCGCGATCAGTTGCTCGTTAAACGCATCTGATGCTACTTTTCCATTCAAATATCGTTTTGCAAGCGACAAAAACTCGTCTCAAACGATGGAAATTTTCTTTTTGTATTCTCGTCGAATCGTTTTAATTTCACGGACCGATCAGAGACATTGGCGTTGTAAAAAACTTTATTTAGAAAGGATTCACGAGTTTAAAGGGACGACCACGTAAAAATTGTAATCTCTGAGAATTTCGTAGGAAGAAGGCGCGGGAAATTTATTCAACGAGTCAGCAGTTTTCCGCGGCATGGAAAAGGGTGGTGGGAAAATGAAAGGAGGAGTGGGAGTCACCATGACAACCGCGGCATTCCAAGATAAGGAGGAATCGTGACCAGATTGCGTGTACGAGCTTGCATGTTTAAACGAAGAATGCGTACGACTATGGCACCATGCTGCATGTTGCATAATATATTCGCTTTTTAAATGACAGATATACGTCGTGACGTAGCAATAGTTAAAAATCATTTTAAAGACGAATACTTTATTATTAACGATTCAAATCGTAGATTTCTCGCTCTCCTTAGTCCACGAGTCTACATCTGAATCGTAGTTTCCGATCATCTCGACCGAGTAATCGGATGTTATTATCCTCGAGAGAAGATAGTAACGTTGTTGCCATAAGTTGCTCGTTTCTCTCTCGAGCGTACAAAATCTTGCCTAGATACAGTGACTCGCGAGAGCGTTTGAACATTCATCGTACGAAACATATGTGTACGTATATAACGTGCGAAGTATTTTGAGATTTTATTGCCACTATAACGCGACACGACTATCGTGATTATCACTGATAACATTTGGAAGGAATTTGAAAGTGCATGTAGAAGCTCTAAAATATTTGCGAACCAAGTATAAAAAATACCTGGTGTATAAATTCACCGGCAAACTTACGTCCTGTTAATTGTCAAAAAATACAACGAGCGTGGAACACTAGGGGAAAGCAAAGTTTAAAAATTCGAGTGACAGAGTCGTGATAAAAGATCCATTCAAAACTATTACGTTCCTCCGTTTCCTTTTATTCCGTTTAACTCAATCAAGTGACTCTTGCTGGTTCGATACACGTGTATACGTACTTTTGCCACGATATTATTCCCCTTGTTCTCATTTAATCCATTATTTCCAGAAAATTGTCAATTTTTCACCCTTTCGATCGTAGTTTGAAGCTTTATTCGACATCCTTTAAAAAAAAGGGGAAAAAAAGAAAGAAAACAGATACGAATCGAAAGACAAAGGAAAAAAATATATATTCTTCTTTCAATTTCAATTATCGGCGGCGCACAATCGTGCAAGTGTAATCGACGACAATAGCCTGGGACCGGAAGCAGCCGGCATCGAGTAACCGCATTTAAATGACAAAGACGGTGTTTATTCGAAAAACGGGCTATTAACGTCAGCAACAGAGAGGTTTGGCGGGGTGGGTGGGGGTCGGCTATCCATAGGGAAAAATGTGAAAGCCACATTTTCACCTATTGTCGCACGACCGCTTTTTAGCCTTGCGTGCACGGTCGCGAGGATAAGTGTTATTCGGATTTCATTCGCGTCCGCGTTTCCGTTGCAACATTGTGCCCAACCTGGGCTTTTCAGGGTCGTCCGCAAAGGATTGTTATTTCTGAACGCAGCATGGAACGTACCATGGTAGATTCTCAAGTATATAAAAGGTTCGATAGGAAGAGCATTGTCGTATTGTTGCAGCTCTCTGTGTGGTTCAATGATGTACATTTTTGTTCAGGCCAGCAAAGTTTCGCTGTGGACGTTCCAACTGTTTCGAAACGGAGCTTCATCTACTGTGTTAATCCTTCGGTTTCGTTATTCACGTTGTTTTGTTTCGCTTTTTTCTTAGCGAAGTTGTCAAGGAAGCGAACGTACTTACATTATCATAAGAACAGCACGTAAATAACAGCGAAATATATACATCAACGAGGAGTAATATCAAAGTAATTATCTTCCTATAGAATCACCGAATAATAAATATATTAAATTTCAGTAGACGATTGGAAATTGGACGATCTCTTGCGGAATATGTTGCTACAAATTTTGTTGAAAAATTGTGCCATGGCTCTTCCACTCGCACAAATGACAATATTTCGTTGCACGTTTCTTAGACTCTTCGAAATCGGTTCTCAACGTGATAATGCAAAATGCAATCGTTCGTTATCGACGTATAATCGTCGTTTACGGTTTCGTAATTAAACTGCATCCTGAAACACAATGCAAATTTTTTTTTTATTTTGGTTATTTTACAATTTGTCCTTGTGGACATTTGGTAAAGTGTTATATCTTGTTGGTGAAGAAAAAAAAAAATATAAATAAAAAATAAATATAGCATGTGGGTGGCTACCCCCAGCGGGGTGCCAGCTTCGTTTTTTCAAAGTTATATCTTTTATGTCAATGCAAATGTCAGGATATTTTTAGTATAACTCTTCTTTGTGCTGTAGGTATTCGTTTCGGAAGATTACAGAGACGAATTGAATTACCTAGGGCAAAAAGTACTTGGAAATACCTTAAACGTTTTTTACGATATACCTGTTGTTATTGAAAACGTTATTCATGAACGTTCGAAGGGTATAAACGAGCATTTCCTGCGCGTTGCGCTTAATTGCATATCGCAGTGTGTAGAGTGTACACATTCATCACTGGAAAAAAGTATACTCTGTTAAGAAGCCACTCGTTATGTTCGAATTAATAAAAGCTGCTCTAAATTATGCGGATTCGAGTAACTATCAATTTATTCGGCTGTATAAGCAACAAGAAACGTCGGAAATTAGAGTGGAGCGTGTTTCAAATAAGAATGCAAGAGGGTGCGTTTCATTTTCCACTGGTATTTTCAGGTGTGAAGAAACGAAACGTGTCATTGTGTACCGTATATTCGTCTATCCGGATTGTTACGTCGCTGGAAATCGGTTTAAGCGGATTACACCGCGGACCATGTATTCGCGTTAATTTAACAACCGCCTAGGGACGAACTGCGAATCCTGGCAGCCGTTATTGATTTATCTTTTTCCTTTTTATTTTTGTTTTTCGTTTTTCACTCATTAACCCGTATGTCAATACTCCGTTGTCATTTTGGTCATTTAAATTTTCTTATTTTCTCCGACAAATGATTTTTAAATTCAGTCAATTACTCGATATATCTCCTATCGATGTCTGCTCTAAATAAAAAGTTTCGTTGCCAAAAGGTAGCGAAATGGAAAGATAAATTCGATTACCGACGTCCACTCGGCTACATGAAATTGTTTCATGGAAAAACAATGCACATTTTATAAGCGAAACCACGCGGGAGAAACACACGATAAGTCCACATTTTTTGATTTTCCTACTTTTATACCATTTCGCTACTTTATGATAGAAACAAGTTGACTGTAAGAACAAGAAAACTTCGGATATCGATATCGAACATAGTCGTACGATAAATTAATCGTTGAGACTCGTCTTGAGAAAGAAAGGAACAAAGCCTGTCTGAAGAGTGAATTTCGTAATTGCCATAGGCTTAATCGACGATTCACTTCGGTAGGAGAAACGACTTACGCTGTTCTTGCAAAATAGTAATCGCAGCGAAACTTTGACCGCTCCATCCCCGTTGTGTCGTTGAACTTTGGGCCAAGTCCAAAAAGTTGAATCGCCAGCGAGCGAAGAAATTGAATTTCCGCTCTATTGGCAATCTTTCACGCCCGTAATCCGTCGTTAACGCGAGTACGCTGCAGCATTTTCTGAATTCCTGGTACATTCTCCTTTAGAAATTTGAATTCCTTATTAATTTCCCTCAAGATTGGTATTTATAAACTGCACCCTTCTCCATCTTCGTTATAGAGCAGAAGTCCTGCAGAATAATAGGATTTACTATTTACCCTATTTTCAGTTCGTAAGTGGACAAAGAAGGTCGTGAATCGAATTGGAATAATTTTCCTTGTAAATATACGTACAATTTGTACCGCAGAGCGTAAAAGTACACAGTTTGCGAAGAAAGATCTTCGTCGATAGATATTTTTGTTGTGATGCTTCTGTCGGAGCATGTATCATAGTTAGTTCTTGTTTATTTCAGATTGTTTATCTTTCTTACCGCCTTTAAATCAATCTAAAGGTATTTGCCGTAGAATATCTCATTCGGTTTGATATTACGTTTCAAAGATATACGAAGATGTAGTAGTTTATTATTCATCGACGATGACTACGCTTGTTTGAAATGAAAAGGAACGTTTCTCGATCTGCGAACGAGGAAGCGCATCGGACTCTATCGCCGTCCTCAATTAACGCGTTATCCACCTCAATATCGAGAAAGTTCGTTGACCCGGGAATCGTGTGCACGTTAGCCGATATCTGCGAGCTGGTTCTACTCTTTTTGGTATTCGATACAGAAAGGGCAGATTTCCATATCTGTTCCGAAATCGTATCGATTCAAACGAAAATTCAGATTCGCGATTAATCATAAATATGCGTGATAACAAACGCAATGCAGGCGATGTAAGTCATCAAATGTTCCCTTTCACGAGTAGTTTAATAGTCGCGAGTTGCGACAGAGGTTCGCAAAATTTTCTGCATAGGGGTGCATCGAGTGGCATTGTCGGCTCGAGTCGGTCTACTTTCAAGTTAAAAGAGTTCCCTGGTCGCCGCGATACGGTGCTGAACAAAGATCTCGCCGCTTCGCCGTCTGCTCTGATCCCGCATTCACGCGGCACACGTGCACGCATGCGCGTGCATAAGGTGCCTCCCTTCGCGTGGGGAAAGGCATCTGCGCCCGAGACTGATGCTGCTCGCATAAAGGGAATAACTTATGCCGAAAGAACTGTGTAGCCACAGCGGCCAATACTCTTCCCCTTTGCCTTTCTGAATCGCTAATAGAAACGAGATGTTGGCGGGATGGCGCCGCGGCGCCCGTTCAATTTTTCCGATGGTCTCCCTAGGAGACCGATTCCAAAGACGTGCACCAGACAGCATCGATATGAGTATGCATTTTGCTCTTTCCAATGATCGCGCAGTTCTTGGGAATTTAGATCTCCAGGGACTGTTGAAGGGGAATGATGAACGATGCTGGGGTGGCAGGATGTGGGATCTTCTGGATGGTGAATTGATGAACAGAGATCAGAACGATGGTTGCAATGGAATATAAATAGTCTTTTAGTTGGAAAAGAATTCTTATGGGATATACAGCAGTATGTGGAAGGATTTTTTACATTTTTTAGATATTTCTTACACATACGTATAATAAGCCAGGTCTTGATAATAATCAACAATCGATCTTCTAATTAGTCGAAGAAAGATTTTTAAGGATATATGTGTAAACTCCCTAGAGTTCACGCGCGATAGGTGCTCTCTCTCTTTCTCTCTCTCTCTCTCTCTCTCTCTCTGTTTACGGATAGCACGACTCTCTTTGTACACGGACAGAGCGACCTTTTTTTTTACGAACAACCATTTTGAGAGACACTCGTTTCCCAAACAGACTGACAGAGAGCAACATCAGAGATAGACAAGATCACAGAATAATTATTTAAAATACTGAAGATCGACGGAGAAAGATCAGTGGCTGAGGACGTTGAAAATCGATTCTCGATTTTCAGGTAGACATTGCACAGAACTTGTTATTTATTTTTTACTGTTATAGATTGATATTAATAGTTGTTTACTCTTGTAGTATTTTCACAATAAACTCGATTTTCAGACTTGGGAATCGATCACCTGAATTATCCCGAGATTTACGATATTACATATGTATATCGTAGGATATTACTTTTACGTGTATACACGTTCGAGAATTTTATCCAGGGAAAAAAATATAAAGAATATTCGATTTGATGCGCGATAGGAAATACGTAATTAGAGGTTTAAAAACGAGAGCGTCGTTGATGTTGGTAATTGGAGCAATTGTTAGAATCGGTAGAAAGGCTGATTGACGGATGTATGAACGTTACTAACTGTGAGAATTTAGAATTGAATGGCAGAATTTGACACTGAACAGTGGGTCACGAAGAATCAGCATTTCAAAGCTTAATATGAAATTGATCTACTACATGTTATACCGTAGCGAAACATTCGAACGTGGTTGTATAACATCGATTGGCATATCTCTGTTTAAGAAACGAGGTGCTTGTTGTAATATTGATTTCCTTTCCAAGCGCTGTTGTGTAACATCCTACTGAATTGATACGTCACATTGATCGTTGCACAACGTTTATTACTATTTCGATCCAAATCTAGCAGAATTTTTAACTAAAGTAACATTTCTTTTTTTTTCATATTTTCTCGAGAAAATAAATTTCTGCGAACATGCATAGATTTACAGCAAAAATCTTTATCCAAATATCAGAATCCCGTATTAAACCATTTTAAAAAACCGAATTGGTGTTTTCTTCGCGGCATAACGGAAAAGAATTTCCCATTGGGGGTTGATTGGAGCAAAGAAATAGATTGTTAAGCAGCTCGCAAACTTTCGTATATCCTTCTCCTTAGGTAACGGACTTTCGTCCAAAGCTATTCCACCTGACCGAACACGTAGCTTAATCGCCAAAAAAAGAAGAAAAAAAGAGGAAAATCTTACCAACCATCGAAGTGTAACATTTTAATTGCGCCGTAGGTTCGTTCAAGTGGCCCCACGAAAAATTTCTTCCCCTTTTCCTCTAAACAAAGAAGAGAAAGGTTAGGCGTGAGCCAACGAAATTCCTCGCGGTCACCATGAATAAGTGTGGGTCCTCTCTCTCTCTCCCTCTCTCGATATAGAAAACCTGGCACCGGGATTCACGTTCTGGTCGAGCGAAAACGATTTAACCGGTGCCAAAACGAACCGTTTTCGCAGCCGATGACGCACGCATATTTCTTTGCACGTGTACTCGCGATTCATCGTTTCCGCGTATCGCAACGAAACGCGCCACGTGTAAATCCGCTGTGCAATTTATCCTCCGCAGTTTCGAGCCGCGTGGAAATAAATTGCGATCCCGAGGTTGCTGTTTCGTGTTCTCGAGTCGTTTAACGTTTTCGGTGCGATCGTAAATGACGTTGTCTTTCGATATTTGGGGAACGTTCTATTCTTGCGAATTGCTACTTAAGCATCGAAATGCCAATTCTTGGAGTTTTGCAACCTTAAATAGAATACACCGACGTTTATCGATACTCAAACACCACTATATCAAAATATACAATTTGTTCCTTATCGTTAAGAGAAATTAAATCTCAACAAGTTTTATACGGTATACGTAAAAGTTTCATTCGAAGGGTTTCATGATAAATGTTGGAATACTTTGGTCCGTCAATGTAGCGTGTACGTCTCTTGTCTTGAATGGTTCAAGACGTTCGATGACATCGACGATATTATCGTCGATCTTGTGGATGGACGTTCGTGTCCCAAACGCTTTTCCTTGCGGAACAGCTGTCGTCGAGCTGTTTGAGTTTGCGTTGTCGAGTTGCTTGTGCGATCGTCAGAGCTGAGATCTCTATCGCCAGACCGAATGGAACGTCTGCCTTTACATCGAATATTAGCTATCACGAACGATATACTAGGTGCATGCACACGTCTCTACGTGGAAAGTTCGAAATAACTCGTGCGGTTGAACATTTTTATGTCTTATAACATGGAACGTATTCGCGATAAAAGCTGGAGTTTCAACTTCGGTTCCACTCGTAACGTATTCTCAAAATATTTCTGTAAGAATTCAAACATTTCCGTGACTCTATGTATACGCATACTCGCGACTAACAAAATTAACGTCGGCTGTCAAACAGTGACGATCGTATTCGAAGAGTCCTCGAAGTGGAGATGGATGGAATACGATTGAAGTGAAACGAGTACGCGTGAAACGAGACGATTCTTTATCGACGTTTTATGGTTCCCTCTCGGTGGTCATTTAGCGACAAATCAGCAGAGACGAGTCGATAACGGGTCGGCGCGTGTCGAAGTCTCGTATAAACGTAAATCCAGACGATAAAACAAGGCGTGAAACGCGGAGCGCGAAAAGTGAGCGCCCGTAAATGATTAAGCTCGATACGAACGCGGCAGTAAAACTGCACTTTTAGAATGGCTGAATGCGCAATAGAGAAAGAGCTGCAGCTTATCCTAACGATCCCTTTCGCCATGAGATAACGCGACTGTCTTGAGCCCACCCGTTTTTCCACCGGGTTTCCTTTTGTTCCTCTTCTCTTCTGCTACCGTTTCAACCTTCTCTTTCAGGTGTTCTCTTCGCTCTTCTTTAGCAATCTGAACCGATCCTTCCCTCTGGCTCGTTTCCCCGACCTGTTCCTGTTTACTTTCCAACGAATCTTCTGCTTTCGAATTACTTTATCGTCGATTTAGTTTCATCTTCGAATTGTCTCTTTCGCTCTTTGGACCTTTAAACTTCAAACTATCTCCTTTGCCTTTGCTTACTTTACGCGAAACTATTTTTATCGTTTAACGTTGTTATGTTAACTCGCGTTTCATGTCGTACGCTTCATCGCAGACGTTATGTAAGAATATGCTTATGTAGCATATGCGTAATTATATTAGATTAATATCATTCTGCTCTATCGAATAATTTAATTTCTCCGATGGATTCTAACGAGTCAAAATTTGTGCTTCTTCCAACGTTATTCTTAACGTGTAACTGGTATTATCGCAAACGAATCATTTTATCAATTTTCAAATTTGTCTGTCCCGTGCGTCTGACTTATCTCAAAGCGATCGATAATTCTTGAGCACCAATCGTCTCTTCTACGCTCGCTCAAAATTTCAGTCCCAATATTATCAACAGGACAAACAGCTCCCTTGGACTTATCATTCGATTTTGGATTTCTGAAAACCCTTTACATCGAAAGCTCTCTACAATTCATCAGTTCTATCTCGCTTGAAATACGCTTGTGGTTATGCGATCTTCCTGTGAATCCAAATACGTCCGACTTATCGAAAGAACGCAACAGAAATTTCTTGTTTTCTTGTTCCCCCGATTTCTATCAAGTTGTGCATTTAGTCGCTCAATTCAGACTCGGAACCACAACTATGAAATCTTGTATTTCGCACATTGAATATGCTAGCATCAGAGGACCTTCAGAAGATTATATGTTTTTATTTTCTTATATATCTGTATCTCTTTTTTGTTTCCTTGCACCGTAGGGCTTTCTTGCCTGTGATTCGCTAAATAGATAAATAAATAAATAAAGTTGTGCATTTAGTCGCCCAATTCAGACTCGAGACCGCAACTATGATATCCTGTATTTCACACATTGAATATGCAGAGGACCTTCAGAAGATTATATTTTTTTATTTTCTTATATATCTGTATCTCTTCTTTTGTTTCCTTGCACCGTGGGGCTTTCTTGCCTGTGATTCGCTAAATAGAGAAATAAATAAATAAAGTTGTGCATTTAGTCGCCCAATTTAGACTCGAGACTGCAACTATGACATCCTGTATTTCGCACAATGAATATGCTAGCATCAGAGGACCTTCAGAAGATTATACTTTTTTATTTTCTTATATATCTGTATCTCTTTTTTGTTTCCTTGCACCGTAGAGCTTTGTCGCCTGTGATTCGCTAAATAGATAAATAAATAAATAAAGTTGTGCATTTAGTCGCCCAATTCAGACTCGAGACCGCAACTATGAAATCCTGTATTTCATACATTGAATATGCAGAGGACCTTCAGATGATTATACTTTTTTATTTTCTTATATATCTGTATCTCTTCTTTTGTTTCCTTGCACCGTAGAGCTTTGTTGTCCGTGATTCGCTAAATAGATAAATAAATAAATAGATTCTTTCTTTTTCAAATCAATTTTCACCTTTACCTTCAGCATATCGACTTCGTTCGACCATCTTATCTCGTATTCCAAAGCTAGATCCACCTTCTTCCTGTGTTTTCCCCGTTTCTCAGGTAAGAATTCTCTTGCACGTCGATTTCTTTCCGCTAGCATCCGCTTCCTCTCCGTTTCTCGAAGCTCGTCCCTCCCCTGATCGTCCGGCCTCGTTCTTCCCTCCTTCGTCAGCCGTTTATGATATGCATGTGCACACACGCACGTGCACGCCGAGTGCAAGGTCCTAGCATTGACTGCGGACACGCCATTCGAGTAAATTGCACAAGCGGCACTCTCGTTCACCGACTCCGCTTCTGGCCGCGGATCCGTTCTCGTTTCGATGCGTGCCCACGCGTCAACCCGTATTCCGTGGACGATTAATCGCGCATGGAACTCATCGGCTGAGAACATCGCCCCAGGACTCGACTCATTAAAGGCCAGGCAGTGAAATATCGCGTAAAAGTTGCGTGGACGAAGAAGATTATTGGGAAACGTAGATAAAGTAATTTGATTAATCTTTCTATCAAACTAGAAAAGTATATCGCAGTAGTTGGATACTTTGGAGAATACTCAAACTGTAGACACAGGGGAATTTTTTCTGAATTTTCTAAAAATTTCATTTTGGACCTCGCTGTTGGATCTGTTAGGTCGTGCAAATCTAGAAATGTCTAGTTTTTAACTCATTTTGCATCTTTTCTATGTTACTAGCACATGGAACGATATACGTACAACGTATACATATTATAATCGTTGTTCACATCGAAGAAGAATGAAATTTAAAGATCGAAATGTCGCAGCGTAAAGGTTGACGATCGATGTAGACGAACAATGCAATTTTATTGCAATTTCGTTACGTTTATTAACATTTTCCACTTCGACGATTTTATATCTTTGATAGGAGAATCGCGCGCCGTAAGTATCGCGCCGTTACAAATCTAAAATTGTAGAGTACAGCGTCGTCGGTGCAAAAATCCGCGGTCTACTTACTAGTAATACCTGTTTGAACAATCTCACCGCTGTTACCTCAAACTTTGACAATTGATCTGACGGATTTTAAATCGATGTTATCGAAATTATTGGAATCGAATTTATATCAGCTTCGTTCATCGTATAAAGCATCGAGTTAAATCGATTATTACGATATAATTCATCTTTAACGTGTTCTAATTTTGAAGCAAATAATACATCTTCTTCGTCTCTTCGTATCTACAGTTTTATATTCACGTTGCATTCATTAGAAACGTAAAATCGTTCAACAGCACAGCATCTATATCGGACTTAAGTTGGATCGTGCTGTTGGTTGAATGTCGTTGCATAAATCCTTCACGATGGACGGAATAATTTATAAGGACGTTTGGTTTCGTGATTTATTCGGATCCAGGTATTGATGACGTAGCCCGTGGCGGAAGGTGCCTTAGAGTTTCGCTCGATGCTCGACAGGTATTGAACCAGTCGGTGGCTGTGCACAGGTGCAGGAATGATTCTTCATTGGCAATCGTCTTCCTTCGAATAACATTCCAATGCGGTAGCATTTTCTTCCTTTCGTTCGATATTCTTTGATTGCTCGATGTAAAATCTTTATAAAATAATAACAAGAAAGATATGTTCGTCGTTAGTTTCGAGACCGTCGGTGTTGGAAACCGATGTTTGATTCGATGGAACACTCGTACTGTGAACGAATTTATCTTTTAAATTAATCTCGATATCGATAGGAAAATTAGAAAATATATCAGAGAGGTCTCTTTCCATCGTTATCTTTATTTCTTTTGTTTCGTATTGTTCGATACATGATTAGCATTGAAAGAATTCATCGCCAAGTAATAGCACAGAGATTCGTCGCAAGTTCTAAATATATTTTTTACACATAACGTTTGTAATCATTGTTTTTCTCCGTACGCCAATTCGTGAACTTCATCGGCATGGTTTCTGAGCAATTTTTATATTGTTCGAAACATATGAATCTCATAGTTACACTTTATAATGTATTTATTTTATATAGAACACTCATTGGTGCGTCTCGCTGAAATTTAACAGACGTGAGAATATAAAACTATTATCGGGACGTCAAATTTATCAAAAACTGAGTCATTAAAAATAGACGTTTCTTTGTACTCGAAGAGCAGATTATTATTAACCCTTTGCGGTCCCGTGGCGAGGCTAGTTCAACGTCAATACCTCATCGCGTTTATTTTTATCCCAAGTCCGATGGAACGTTGAACTTTCTGCGTATGATAAGTGCAGTTTAAGAACGTTCAAAAATAAGATAAAGTTTGAAAACACTTTATTAATACTTCATCAGCGAAGCACATCGATCGGCCGCCTAGTCGAAGCTTATATATAAGCTTTAAAGCTAAATGATCATTCTTATTTGTGAATCGTTTTAAACAATGAAATTAATCATTTTGATCGATCGTTAAAAAATATTAGTAGACTGAAAGAGATTTGGTTGGTGGAAGCATGGCGCGTTAGAGGATTGGAATCGTTTCGAGGCTCTAATCCAGTGAAACGAGACAGAAATCCACAGGTTAATTAATAAAGCAGACACCCAAGAGCTGCTCGTGCACTCGAGACGAGTCGCCTCTTTCGCGATCACGCGACGCATTAAACGGCGATACCCTCGATTCAATACCGATAGTTGGTCCGATACCTGAGAGCCGTCGTTCCAGCTACCACCGATAAATAGAGGAATGAATCATTTCGTTCCCATCCTTCTCTATACGATCGTGTAAATGATTCTCCGCATGAAACGCGAGTTTTGTAGACTTGCTACCATCGATGCGTTTAAATTATCTACGAAAACTTCGATTTTTCCTGTTTCCATTAAAAACCGTTGCGTCTTATCTTCGGTGAAATTTTTCTTCGTTATCTCGTTTGGAATAATAGCTAGGTCGATGGATATGAAATCGTATTTTTCTTTTTCGAAAGTAGAATTTTGATTAAAATAATATTCGTTCAAATACAAATAAAATATTATCATTCGATGGAAGAATCAAGCTTACGCAATGAATTAAGCTAAGTCGTAGACTTAGATCGTTCGCGAATGCATATCGCAGCTAATCGGTATTTGTCCTTCCGCGGATTTTTAACGAAAGATAAAGATTGGCTATGAGAGGTATCTGCGAACAATTGTCCGTTAGCGTAGATTTGGCTCGATTAATTTTATTAGTTTCGTTGCATTGATGTTACTTTTATTGTACTTGTATTAACTAAAATTAGTTGTCCAGTTTCATTCTATCGTAACGATTATCGATTTTAGAATTCAAACGTTGATGGAACAGAGCCGCGAACATTTCTTTATTTACTGTCTTTTTTTTCTCTCGTTCGATAATTTATCCATTAAAAATCATTTACGTGGAATATTCTCAACTGTTCTCAAGCAAGAAATTTATCTTCAAGTAATCTTCGTAACGCTTCTTAGAAAAAAATCGTAGGAATATTCCGATCATTCATCGCGACTAATAGCGACGTTTCAATATTTTTATTGAAAATCTGTTTAGAATTCAATATATGTGTACTTAACTTGTACGTAACAAGTTTGTTCTTCTACTTTGATTTTTAGTTAAGTTCGTCCATCAAACGGATGTTTCTCAGAAACATTCTCAGACATTTTATATGCACTGACCTAATACTTAGATAGTAATCGCATGTAAAGAACAGTATTTCTTACATTAATATGAATATTTGCAGATTCAAAGCAGTACTTTTTGCGAGGAGTTTTTTCTTTTGATACCGATTAAACCGCTGTTTATCAGCAATTCATGTAATTGAGCATTCGTCATTACACGGCAGGAACCGTAGTTAGCAATAGCTAAGTAGCTTCAGAATAATTTGTAACCGATAATAGCAACGTTCGCGAACCTGTTTCTCCATGCAAACTCGAGCACGGTGTCACTTGGAGCAGCCATTTACCACGTGATTATATTTTAATTATGTTGGACTTTTACGTTCTTTTCGTGCTTAATAACTAGCTCGAAAATAGAGTTAGCAACGAACGTTGCTCAATGACGAGCAACCAACAGTTTCACGTTGCTCAAGTATTTTCGGAAATACTTTTCAAAATCTTGCAGAACTAAACGTAACAGTTTTATTTAACAAAAATAGAGTTACATTTTTACGGAAACGATATTAGATCAACCGTTTATAAGTTTGCCAGTTTTATTTCACGAAAAAGATGAAAATCATGATCGAAGCTCTTGCGATGAAAGTATCAAGAACGCAGCCTTAAACGGTATATTTATTACAACTAAGTCACAAATTACTATGAAAAATACCTTAAATACAACAATTTACAGAGACGAGCGTTTAACAACAAAATAATACCAACATCGGAGCTTGTCCAATGTAATTAAAGAATTCGAAACTCTAAAAAAAGACATGTATTTGTATCTTGCCCTCAAAACGATCGTCATTGCTTTTACATAAATCCAGACTCTTTCAATTGCGCGAGAATCGAACCTGTCTGCTCAGCGAGCGACAGATGCGTTCGCTGTTGGATTATTCGTAGGTCCGCGGGAACGTCGTTTCCATGAAACGACGATTTCGCCCGGCTGTCTCTCGCACGTAAATAAACCAGCTGTTTGGAGATCGAGCCACGCGCCTACTCGTTTCGAACTCGACGCGTCGTCGATTTTCCTCACACCCCTCGAGACTTCAACCTCGTGCACGGAAGGAATTCAACGTACATATCTACATATATATACTTTTCTCTTGAAATTTCGCTTTAGAAATTCCATGGATCGACGGTGGACCACCCTCGATCGAATCATCGAATTTAGCTAAAAAGAAAACAGCAGAATTCCGAGACGACTTCCATCCAGCTATCGCCACACTTGCATTCAAAGTTCCATTCATGGGAACCAATCGCAAAATTCATCGGGAAGCAGTCCTGTTCTCCGAGCCGTTTTTGGTTGGTACCATTTCGAGAGAATCGACGACGGAGAGCAGCAGCATCGATCCCGGGCGAGACTGGTCCAGGAACGAGAGGGGATCGCCGATGAGAGACGGCTACCGAGAGAGGACGTTCTCTCTCGCAGGCAGCTGCACCATCACCTGCCTGGCAGCTGGTTCACTCGGTAGACTCTTGCCCGCGGCCTCTGCTCCTTCCACCATACCGACGAATTTCATCCAGACGTCGCAAGCTTCGGTGTGAAAAACAAAACGACCCCGCTCGAACCTTGTAGCAAGACGCACGATCGCTTGAAAGTTGGCCTTTCAGATGTTCTTTTGCTTTTAGTCGATTTTTAGAGTATTTAGGGTTATTATAGGAATGTCAGACGCAAGGGTAATGTATATACCTACATATACGTACCTTATAACTGAGACTTAACGACGGAGAGATAGAATTTCTTAAAGAATTAATTAGCTGTTAATCTTGTTAGGAATAATTCAATACCATAAATCTTGTTCGGGCATTTTAATAATTCATGGTGACATTGGTACCATTTTCATTTTTCGATGTGATCGAGTGTCTTTGGTGTGAAAGGAAGAGACGGGGTTCTGTCTGGTTTGTTAAAACAACGTGCTCTTTCGTTCTATAGTTTTCTTAATTTTCTTTCAAGTTCTAAGGCGTATAAAAGACGCATAGTTTTATAACGAAATATCGGGAAGAAGAAGCTTCTGGTATTTGTAGCGACGAAACGAATATTAGTTGTTCGTCTAGTGTTTTATTAAATTTCTAGAGCGTTTACCAGTTTAGGATTGGAGACAGGACCAGATGCATATTTTAGAAGCTACAACGTTTAAACGCTTTTGCTATATCTCGATGCAATTTTAATATTCATCACGTTGGAATGCATCTTGGATCACGTGGACTGTTATCCGCGATACGTGTGTCACCTGATACTATAAACCACTCGGTTAAAATTGCAAGACCAGTCTTTGTATAAGAATCGTGCCTGATAAATGCCGCTGCAACGTTCTCTGATCATAGCTATATATCGTATTATAATCGAAATAACTTTATTAAACGATCTCACAGGTTTGAAACCTTTCAAAATCGTCAGATAGAGATATCCAATTTTTCGTGTTCAATTTCTATCGACGATTCGAGAAATTAATTCGCAGGAAATCTCCTATTGTCCAGTAGGATTGTGCTCTATTCTGAAGCTATCGGATCGATCGAATCTACCTGGAAACGGTAGAAAATGAGAAAGTCGTGTCGGCAGGCTAAAATGCTGATTCGATCTTGATGTTTCTACAGGCTATTTCCAATTTGTTCGATCAAATTCGAAGGATATAATCTACGAATGAAAATAAGGGAAAATGTTGCGCCAAGTTTTATCGCGAACGTCTTGCTCCACGATGTTACGAGCAAATATCGTACGTTTCGTGAAATATGTAGGTGGTATTTACGTAACAATGTAGTTTTAATTATAGGATATGTAAGATCAACGTAGAATGTGTAATAAGGTACAGAAATAATTACACGCGAAGGATTAATGCAATGAGCTAACAGCTTCTTCCTGAAATTCTCAAGAAATTTGATATGCAAAGAATTTCATATCGTTTTCTGCACAGATCAGATCAATCTGATCGACCTTGCCATAAAATTCTATCAAATAAAATCTTTCTGTAAGATAAATCCGTGAAACTTTTAGAAATATCAGTTTTCACTACTCTGGCGAAAAACTATGATTCGATCGTTTTTACCAGTATATAGTCAACCATCTAGAAGACAAATCGAGCAACTTCAAAATTGCAAAGCTGGAAATGGCGATAACATTGGAAAAATTATTCTTCGTGATCATCGTGTGTTCTTCTGGAAGGTTTACACCGTAGTCCCAGTTTAAACCGAGAAAAATTGGGAACACCTTGTATACTGGTCGGAAAATGTGCCACGGACATAGCTTTTAATTTACGAGAAAGTTTGCCAGATGGACAGGTGATGTCGCAGCTGCTCCTTGCAAAGCACGCGACTCCTTATCGTCTCGCGTGGTACCGTCGTACCATTCCAAAACCCACGTCGTCAGCCTCTTTCCACCCTTACCTTCTTTTTCTCTTGCCTGCACGCTCATTTCTCCTTTTCTTTTTCTTTTTCCTTTTTTGTGGTTGGAATCGGTAGAAGCGTAAGAGAAGTAGTCGACGAGGCGGCGGCCACGACAAGTGCGTAGAAAAGCAGCAGCTAGCCACCTTTTGCATACACAATCTGGAAACTTGTCACGCTCCAGATACGCGTGCGCCTTCATCCTACTAAACTGGATATTCCGACTGGATGAAAGCAATATCGCAGCTCGACTCCTCGGCCCGAAACTGGAAACTGGCTCTCTTAAGCGACCGCTCGATTCAAGTCGATTCCACGGTTCGAATCGGTTATGTTCGCGCTTTGTTCCACGTTATGCGAAGAAATTCGAGCGAGGAACGGGCAAGTTTCGAAGATCTGGTCGAAGAAAGAACGATAAAATGTATCGTCTTGCATAGAGAAACGAGGTTTGTAAATAGTGGAAAGCAAGGTAGCTTTGCGAGTAGTTCTGCGGAATAGTTGTTGACAAGAGAGTGTGAACAGCGGTAGATAGGATGTTGATTTTTTTATGTAGAATCTCGTTACTCATCGCAGTTTTATTATTATTATTTTTATATTGCTTTTAATGGGATCTTGTTTCTTGGTCATCGAGGATCGAATCTCGCGACAGCGAGAAGTTATATCTTATCCGTTCATCAGAAATTTTCCAGATCTTTAGATAGAAACTTACGTCTCATCCTATAAATAGAAATTAAACACATCGAGTCTCCGATACTTTCAAGCGACATTGCTCTTTCTTTTTTGTTCAGCCATCTTTTCTCTCATATCGTAAATCCTCGTGATGGATACCAGAATTTTCTGTTTGCTTGTACAGTGGTGTACAGTCTGAAAATTATACTTCATCTACTCGTCAGACATTTTCAAGATCTCTTCGTAGATAGAAACTAGAAGACTATAAACAGAACTTGGTGGCACTCGAACCTCTTCAACGTCCACGTATAAAAGTATTTAAATCTGTGGACGAGAAAAATCGATATCTGGGAACTACGATGCCTGGAACGACGAATGCGTAGCAACATCCGTTGTCCAATGTACAGACTCGTCTTTCGTCTCGCTTCCTAAAGAATCAAATATCGCGAAAGTAAAAATATGCTGCGCGCAGCTTGAAAATTATATTTCATCCACTCATCAGAGATTTTCGCGATAGAGACTTAGCTCCACGAACAAAACTTGCAGACGCTCGAACCTCTTCAACGTTTTAAACCTTTGTGCTGGAAAAATCGATAACGATCTAAAACCGCCACGCTTATTTTTAATCGAGCGATCGTTTTTCCTCTCGCGTGAAAACGAATCGAAGCTCGGTGGCGGCGCGGCGAGAGTTTGCTGCGTGCAGCCTGGAAATTATATTTTATCGTCACCCCGCGGCCGGAGTTAAACCACCTACATGACAGGAAGCCGGCGGAGCATGTGTTGCGGGTATTTCCGGTGCGACGTCTCCCCTGCGTGCGTCCCACCCCTCGTGACTTTTCGCTCGCCGCGTTTGCACGCTCGCAGCTGCAGCTGCTCCGAAGAAAAATGTTGCCTGGCCCTGTCTGCACCTCTCTTTTTCTCTTTGTAGATTGGCTCGTTCCGATGATCCTTCCTAAACTCGTGAAAATAAGTGTCTGATAGCGACAAAATCATCTCCCGCTATCGTAACACTTACGAGACCTTTCCTCGTATTTGTTATATCATGAAATCTTATAATAGGCTTGCTCGTTTCTTGTAAGAAGAACTGCCATTTAGGTGACCACGTCTCTGTAGAATTTGTTTTTGACACATTTTGCGCCGCATTTGCAACCAGTTTTACGTCAACGGCGCAAAATGCGTCAAACCGACAATCCGATAAAAAGACTTTCAGACAAAAAGTGATTTATAAAATCGTGGCAAATTTTTATTCTACGATTCCGTCCGAAATCGCATGAAAATTCTTCAACGAAATGGGAAGAAGGTATCGACGATAGGTAAAACATCGGTGTCAAAGTATATTCGAATTCGCGATCCGGTTTCATCTCTTTCAATCGAAGCCAGATGAACGTGACGAGGGCTGCGCGGTGTTTTAATCTCTCATGATCGAGAAAACGCAATTTCATGGTCGCTTTTTTTTCCTCTCATCGAACACGGTTAAATCGTTGGTTTAATAGAGGCGCTCGCACAGGCACGCGACAGTTTTTCAGTTTTCCACCGAGTGGTATGTACATACACATAGGCGCACAGTGTACACACATACGTGTACATATATGCGCAGCTGTGGAAGAGAGGAATTTGTCGAAATTGTATTTCCGTGTAAAACGGTGCAGTTTTTCGTTCCCGCTCGCTGGCCGGAATGAAAAAGTGCAAAGAGCAATATTTACCTTTCACATCGATGACCACGCAACGCGATATCTAATGCCAATGATCCTTCAAATATTTGCCAGTTAAATTATTACATCCTATTTTTTTTATTTTTATTTCAATTGTGTCGCGACTTTTCCTGCTTTCCTCTTTTTTTTTATATATATATTTTTTCTGCTCTACTGTTTCTGGTTTTAATTTGTTGCCGGAAATATCACTTGAATTCCAATTAGTCGAATAATACGTGTGGAGAGTTGCAGCTCGATAGAAATTACGTTTGCTGTGTTATTTAGGGAAGTATTTTTCTTTTCTTTTTTTTTCGATCGTTCGTTTAGTAAAAATTTTTGTGGTCACTCACTTTGTCGTTTCACTTTTTTTATTTACTAAGCGTGTAAATCAATCTGGTGTCTCTCGCAACGAAAATGAAAATTTGATCTATGAAAATCTACAGAAGTAGATAGATATATTTCAGTTAAACGATTAATTATTCGTCCAACGTGGCTATTCATGCTGCGTACTAATTCTCTTACTAAATATATATCTCTAATAAATATCTTGCGACTTCCAGATACATTTTCTTATTGCCAATATATTGTCAAATGTTGCCAATACGATCGTGACACTCGGCTCTCGCTACGATGCTAATGAAATTTCTACATTTTTTTATATAACACGCACGTAATATCTGCGTAACAGTTTTCTGTGATAAGTGTTCCAATACTTTGGCGAGGCAGTGTACTCTTTTAGAAGAACGTCTGTTCACCGGGACAAAGAGAGTGAACGTTAAATTCGCAGGTTTGCTCGGAGGGGGCTGAAATCGGCTTTAGAGACGGCGCGTGTAGTGTTTGCACGGGTTACCGACTGCATCCCTGTGCACACAATTCCGCCCCTATCAGAATCGAGAGAGCCATGGGTCGTAGCACCTAAGAGAGAACGAGAGAGAGAGAGAGAGAGAGAGAGAGAGAGAGAGAGAGAGAGAGAGAGAGAGAGAGAGAGAAAGGGTGGCTCGACGCGTTCCTCGTTCAAATAAATTTCTGCGGCTACGTTCGATATCCGTCGATCGAAAGTCGAAGCTACGCAGCGGGGAGTATTCGATGCTGGTCGAATATCGAAAAAACGTAACGTCCTGAAAAATACGTTTCTGCCGTTTTGTGGCTTTTCTCACTTTTTTTTCTTTTTTTTCTTTTATACGGTATACGGCGATACGTTTTGCAGTGACGTAGAGAAGAATCGACGATCGAGAGAGAATTTTTTGCGTATGGGAAGAATCTAGTTTTTACACGTTTTAGAAACGATTAAGGGAGGTTTTGGAATGATAAAAGGGATTTGATGTTTTTTGGGGAATAACGTGTTAGCGAGGAAGCGTCGAAGGATTTGGAATGTGCATCAGATGTGTACGATAAGCTTGTTACATTGGGATATAACATAAATATATGTTACAGCCAACGGTATATCAAAGCAAAATTCCCCAAACGCGTGTACTATTACGCGAAACTGGATGATTTGAAGCGTGAAATGTCCCCGTAGTAACTAAACGTCTGTTATAGAAACAGTCTTACTTGTTCATTGTTACGCGAAATACATTGCTACTAAATGGAAACGGCAGTCATGTTTTTCCAATTTGCATACTGTTGCATAAAATTCGGCGAGAAAGAGCACACAATGTTCCGTGATTTCAATAACAGTTGTTGCAGGGCATTTATCTCAGAAAATATAACTTTGTTTATTAATTATTCGACGAAGCAACCTATGATGGATAATTCATCCAAACAACAACCAAACTTGTTCATAAACTGTCAATAATAAAACGGATGATTTAAACAAACAGAAAACAATTCTCCGAAACGATGCAAGATTTCTTAATTCTGGCGTCGTACGTGACACGAAAATGGAAAAGTCGAAGCGTAGCGTACCAATAGTTTTAAAAATGGTTTTCAATTTCTTTTCCCGCGAGCTAGCGCGTAAATTAGCGGCCGTCTTTTACTTTCTTTCGCCGGACGTGAAAATTTCATTACCTGTCGACCTGTCGCCAGAACTGGTTGTGTACGGTATCACGGAAAGAAGGATAGTGAAACGACACGGACGACGAGGGTAAAAGTGAATCGCGCGCGCATTTTCACCGAACGCAAAGCCATTTTCTTGGAAACGGAGTACCGGTCAAGGCTCCGTTCGTACATAGATTCGAGGGATAAGATGTGATTTAAGAAGACGCCACGGAAAAGATGGAAATTTGGGTGCGAGGCACGGTTTTCCAGACGCTGGAAATAGAACGCCGTTCGAAAAATCGCGTCAAGGGCATCGTGATAGCGAAGATTCCACGGCAAGCCGGAAAATAATGGCGCAATTATGCGCGGAGGTATCACTGGCTGACTTCCAGTGGAAACGGTGCTGAATTTCGATTATAAAAGTTTGAAGAAAGCTTGCGACCAGCGATGAAGTTGGTGAATCACGATGAGTCATGAGATTACCATTTTTGGAACGGTAGTTTCCAAGTTTTTTATTATGTGCAAATTACATTGACAGCTCGATGATCATAGTTCTCTAGCAAGATATAACTCGCATTCAGAAGGAGAGAACTTTACTCGCTCGATATTAATAATCTCAATTGTAATTATCATAACTTAACGGTTGAAGTACTGGATAATAACAGTACTGGAAGTTATTTAATCGTTTATTTTAGTAGTTCTTATAGCTGCCAATTGACCCAAGTATCCTTATCACAGGGTAATTCCATTCGTTTTCTCATTTTCGATTATGTTTCTCGCTGGACCTAAAGCACGCGATATTTTCTTATCCTTTCTTTGCTGCATCAAGAACTAACAGTGTCTTTAAAATATACAACAAGTTTCATCATTCTACGTAAATGTTCAAAATTGAAAATCAACGTGTTGGATCTCGCATGACTGAAATAATCCTACCATACTATATATATATCCTGGATTTATCAATCGAAATGGACGTCCGAGAGAAGGTGAAACTAGCTGGTCGGTTCGCCTAGCCTTCTAACGCCTAGTTCTCGCGTTCGACAGCCGATTGACTGTTACCCGGCGACCTACCTGCCGGGACAACCTTGACGTATTTCAATGGACAAGCCGCACGGCGTAACCAGTTTCTGCGATAATGCTGCACGGACTCCATAATCTCGGCCGTAAAAGGAACAAAGCAATGGTGTCAAGTCTGTCGGCGACACATCGTGCGCGCGCGCGTCGTGTCTGGCAGGTGCACATCGTGGCCAGAGCAGAGAGATGCCAGTTGTTGCGTCGAGTTTGCAGCGGTTCACCGGGTCTCTTCTTCCTCTGCTGTTCCTCGTGTTCACCCGCATTGCGTGCGACCGCAGGTGCAACTGCACAACCGGCACAAGCCGCTTCGCGCAGATGCGCCGCGTTCGACCGGTCGCCGATGCAATTTTCTCCCCTGAAATCGGTTTCTTGCCTCGTTTCGCGCCATAGAGGCGCGCTTAGCTTTTTTCTTTCACCTTTCTTACGTCTTTCTCGCTCATTTTGGTTCGGCCAAATTCGCTTTCGGTGAACGATTAACCCAATTGATACCGTGCCGGGATACGGCTGACTGAAATCGTTTGGACCAAATTTGCGTTACCTCGTCCAATTTTAATTTGTATACCGTGCGTTACGATAGAAGATAAAAGTTAATAACAAACCAGGGAAAATAAAAGCACCTTCTATGCTGGGTAGGAATAATCGTTTTGAAATTAAGATTATGGTTGCTGTACCAGCCGAGGGTTTAAAATACGTAGACCGCGGATTTTCGCGTACTGAAACATCGCAGAAGCTACGAACTTGCCAAGGGACAAAGATTCCTCGTGAGTAACGGTTACTATACAAGACATTCAGAATACCTATTGGACGTGATACACTAATTTGCAGAAGATTATTACTGTTTGATGATATGATTGCTTGATAGTTCGCATTGTCCCGACAGAATGGCTCAATTTCCGTATTAAATATAACGTTAAATTAACGTTAATAATAAAAGCGTACGCACCCAACGTACGGTCTGCGTTTTTCACAACTATATCGTAAAATTTTATTCTCCAGATAGTCAAAAAGATAAAGCCTCTAACAGAAGTGGCTAGGATCTGTCGACAATTAGCGATATCAACTTAATCGCAAAACTAAACTTGCGCATCGTTCTAATCGCGGCAGCGCGGCGTGGCTAGGAACCTAGTCAATTTGCGTACCCGGCTGAATATTTATTTCGTGGGATTTGAAGGAAAGTTTCGGACAGCGATGGTAGTTAGCGGTGCACGCGGGCTGCGAGCGTTGAGCAATCTCCGGAGAGCACAGCCGGCTCGCGAAAGTAATTAAAATCGCATAGGACACCGGGTTTCGCTTCTCGCAGCAAACAACGTAAATGGGGGAGAGTTGAGCGCTTCGTAACTCTTCAACCCTAGAGAAATCCTTCGGTTTCCAACACCGTTTCTTCCTACCATATACTTTGGTAAACTTTGAAACTTTCTTCTCTATCTTTTTTCCCTCTTACAAATGAAGATTTCTGATTCAACGACGGAAAAATAGTAGACTAAATAGCGGAGTAAAATCGTTTTCCGGAAAATCAAAGAAATACAGGCGCTGTTGACTCGAACTTTGTCGCAAAACTTTGCTGAAGCAACTTCGCGAGCAGTTGTCAGCAAAATGTTTCAGCACTTTCGATCGTGCTGTAATCGAACAAGCGTCGAAACGTTTAAAAATCGAATTCCTTAGGGAATCGATTTCATCCTTCTTTTTCTTTTCTGTAACTTCTGCAAACGTCTATCATCCGTTCGTTAACCTAATTAAAATCCAGTAAATACCATGTAAACACCTATGCAACCGTCGCAGAATCCCATGGAAGAAATATTCCGCAAAACACGAGGTCTTATTCAGCCCTTGCCTGGGTCGAGAAAAGCGAAAAAAGAAGAAATGGCTCGAACCGTGGAGTACAGGGACAGGAGATTTTTTTTCCCAAGAATCCTCCGGTTTCCACGATGATTTTCATTGTAGTTTGTATACATACAGGAGGAGCGACGGTGCACGAAGCAGAAGAAAAGCGAGCTGCGTTGGGAGAGCAATACCGTGACGGCCACTGGCCTTCTTCATCGTTCTTTATTCTTTCTCAACGACTGCCGTCTCCTCGATCCCTTTTCAGCCCTCCTCTGTCTACGGAGTGTTTCAAAAACTTAGACTTGACGAACATACGAGGATCTTTCAGAAGTCGCTTATAGCTCTGGCTATACCTTTTCTTAATTTCTTAATTTTATAACATAAATACACGATTAACGTTCCCTACTCAAGAGGCAAATCACTCGATTCCGTATGTTCGTTTATTGCAAGAAAGCCATACAACTAATAGGAAATTCTATGGTAAATTTAAAAAAGGACGTTCGTAACGTCGTTACTTTTCCGTATTTTAGGAAAACAAAAGCTTTTCAATATTTATAGACTTGATCAATACTGCTTTAAACTTTGAGTTGATTCGTAATCCGTTAATTCGCCATTCGTAACAATCGACGAGAAAAGCGACGTTATTTTACGAACTGATCCAACGATAAACATTAATTCGTTATTTAAGAATCGATCGATTGAAATTGGATGGATTATTTCATCGATGACCAAGGTGCTGTACGTACGTACACGCTTCCTAACTTCGCCTCCAACTTTTTGAACATCCTCTACGACAATATCATCCCATCTTGATTCTTCCGTTCCTCCTGGTTTGTCCTGTTTCGCGGTGTTCTCTTTTACTCGTCCATTCGGTTCGCTTGCTTTCTCTCGTTAGAGACATCGAAGGGTCCTATGGGTCAGTTACTTCTTCGTGGCTGTTTATCGCTAGCTATCGTCAGGATCTCACGTCCGCGGTCTTGTGTTTTATTTCCCTAGGGGCAAGGGCTGGTCCTTTAGAAGGGAGCTTTAATAAAGGAATCGAGCGCCACTTTGTCGAACGCTCGCACATTCGCTCGCGTTCTTTCTCTAGGATGGGCATAAATTCGCGGTGGATAAACTGCTCGGTGCTTCTTCGCGTTGCAAAAGATGCCTGCAAGGTATTTCTATCGAACGACGATAATTTATGGCGGAGATCGATTTTTCGAGATTCGTTCAGGTGAAAATGGAATCAGACTCGTGGATCGAGTATTTCGTTTCGATAACAGAGGCGTTGGAGTAAAAGATTCCTTTTTACGTATAGATCAATTGGTTAATATTTAATCTTTGGATACTCGGATCTCGTTTATAGGTTTGTCTTGTATATTTTTTACAGACGGTGTGCATAGTTATTTGTAGCCGAAGAACTGATCGACTAGATATTCCGTTTCCATGAAATAAGTACTAAGGAAGTGTTAAAGAGGGGAATAAAAAGATAAAAATGATAAAGTAACTTGGTCGTATAAGAAACACGTCGTATCTATCGAATGAAAATTTCTATTATTTCGAATTTGCTAAAATCTATTCAATAGGATGCGCTTTCGGAATTCTTGGTGCGTTGACTACGTGAAAAGCGTTGGGGAAAAACCGACTAACCGGATTAAGGAGACGGTAATAGATGCTGCAGAGGAGCGCGAGCGTAATTTTCATTTGGTTTTTTCATCGTGTACGCGAGCTCCGTCCTGACAAATGGAAAGAAGGTCGACGCGATTGCGAACCTGCTTTCTCTTTCTCTCTTTCCCTCGCTTCGCTTTTCTGTCCTTTTCTAACTTATTTCCTCCCGCTGTCGATTTTCTTCGTCCCACCGTCCTTTCTCTATTTTTACACAGCTCTAACCTCCAAACCGTGAGAAACGACTGCGCGAGGTATATGCAGACCCTATCGTCCTTCTTGCTTCTAGCCGATTTTCATCTCGTCGTGGATCGAGGACGTTTCCGCGATATCTGTCTTAATATCTGGTTTTGCAATCACATTGACGTATAGGGATGCGATCGTTTCGCAAAAGTCGAAAGACATCGTGACGATCCCTCACTTTGACGTGTTCTATATAGGCTTCTTTATTCGACCAAGTTTGCCAAGTGTTGGAGATTGACGTTGAACGTAGCTCCGCGTGTATCGACGCGTTAAAGTTGCAAATTGACGTTGTCCGTTTCTGACGTCGTACGTCACTGATATTACATCATTGATATAACACGCTGTTACGGTTTGATCCAGTTTTATGTCTTTTCTGATTTACAAAAGTTGAAAATCATTCTTATTGGAAGGCTTTGCGTGCTAGCTGTTCTGTATTCTAAGAGATCGAACAGTATCGTCGGTGTTCTAGAGCGAGTTGATACTTTCGAACGTAGTATCTGGCTGCCATTATATCGCTATGTGTATTTCTAAATGTCGAGACGCATCTGTGGATAGACAATTTTTGATGTACAAGGTTGTTGTATTTATATATCCCGATAATTGCTAGGAAAATAAGTAGTTATTACAAACCTTCGATTCAGTATACTTCGTCCTTCGCTTCAGTGAAGTCACCAGGCTATCGATGATGCAAGGATTTAACGTATGTGCATTAGTATGTGCAATTAGTAGAGAGTACAGAGTCAAACTATGTTGAAGTCCAAAGTTGAGCCGTCGATGTAGTTTTTTGCACACGCACTGGTGGATACATACATGCACGTGCTGTCTCGTAGCAGTAAAAAGATGTCGAACATTGAAGTACGAGGTTTTTCTATTTGTAGATGTTATTTGTACACGTTAATACCAGAATCTTTTAACATATTAGATCTTCCTTCCTTTTTCTTTCCTTTAATTTATATCAGCGTGGACTACAGAGGTTATTCCATGGATAATTTTGATTTATCGAGGTTGAAAGGTGCAAGTAACGTAGATCGAAGTCGATAGTCTTGAATTATAGTCCTCGATACGTGTACTGACTCGCAGAAATCGAAACGTACGTACGTATCTATGCTGTCGATCTTTGATACATCAGGTTACTCTATTTGCACGTAATAATTCCGTTTCCTTATTTGTAGATGTTTCTAATTATCAACGATACAAACTGATATCACTAGTCCTCAGTTCGGTACATAGTATACGCTGTGATTAACGCAAGTTGAAAATAGTTGACGCGTTTTAAAATTTGCTCGAAAGCTAGAGCTGTTTATTTGAAAAAGTTAAAATTGCACAGCTTCTTGGAATAAAGTTACAAGTCCTTGATGCGATAGCACGTTCTGTGGTTTAAAAAATCGTTTGACGCTTCTTTATTTGCAGTTGAGAGTGGGTGACGTCGTAGATCCAAGTTGAAATTCTCAGACGTAGTACGATAAAAGATCCGTACGGTCTGCGAGCCAAACACGTAGTACTATGTACGTGTTTTCGTGAGCTATACTGGAAGTACCGGTTTTTCTGCTTACCCTCGCGTATATTTAAAAAGCCAGATAATTACTGTGAACTTACGTTCGAAAGTCTTATATTACAATGTATCTTTTTATCTATTATCGAGTCTTCGTTGCATTCCGAATTAACATATTAATTTAATTCTACTGTATGTAGATGATTCTAATTAAATTGATATTACGAAAACAAATAGAATCGTCTTCCTATCTTAATGAGAGCCATCGAGAGAATCGAGAGAACGACGAAACCGTCCTCCAATCTAAATTGTAATAAAAGTTCCTAACACGTTTCTGGTAATTACAAAACACCGAACCTATAACGCGCTCCCTTTTGGGAAATGCGATGATCGTAGCGTTAAAAATACATCGCATATTTTCGAGAGCGGTGGAATACCAATACCTCTCGAAATTTTAGCTGATCAAGAGACAATGTCCCATGTCATCGATCTCGAATCAAAAATAACTGTAAGTAACGTCATTGTGAAATTCTGGTGTACCGGTTGGAGAATCGCGCAGCGGTACTCGCAACCGAAACGCTTCTATCCGTGACGCCCACTTTCGCGCGACGCCTCTTCGTCTCTATTTATCTATAATAACATTAATCAAACCGTCTTTGTGTTACCTCTACGCGAGATCCAGCGTATTCGAGGAATTTAGCAGAAAAAGTGGTACGAGTGACAGAACGCTCGACTCGAGAAAATTATTTGCGGGTAAATTTATATTCCCAGATGCTTTATTTCTTGTATGTTTCCGTTAAATTAAAGTTCGACGCAAAAGAATTTATTTATTGTATCCTAAAACTAAAAAGAAAAGCTGGAAGTGAGATACACTTTCGAGTCTACACGTACGATCGCGAAAACTTGTCTCATTTTCGAAAATGTACACTCGTATCGTTTTCCCAGCGAACTCCTTCTTCCTCTCTAGCTGTTACTCGATTCAATTTTTCCACGAACGTCCCTTCCTCCGAAAAATATCAACGAGCGTTTCTCATCGTCAAACATTCGACGCAGGAATCCCAAATTTCGTCGTTTTGCTCTTCGTGCCTTCGCATCTCTAACGAAATCGATCTTCGCGAACGCAATCGCGGAACGATCTGTTTAACGACAAATTTTCAGCCGTTATTCGGTGATCGCCGACCGCAAAGAGCGAAAGACAGAGTAAGAGATAGGAACGCGTGGGCGTTGTGGAAAGGGCGAGCAAGAAAGAGAATAGGAGAAGAGAGTCGGTGCACGAGAGTAGCTATCGTGGGACTCGTGACGAGGGAAGCGTGCACCAGGTACTTTTGAGAAGTCAATGGCCCTGATTACGAAGTGCCTGCGCAGGTACTTAGGTCGGTTACAGTCGCTGTTAACCGCAAACGTGAGTCGTCGACGTGGTTTTCGTTTTGGTTAGCAGGATATTCGTCGGCTTTTCGATCTTTCGTGTTCCGTGTTGCAAGAATAGATTCCGTAGCGTACAGTTTCCGAGAGTTTCTCGTATCGTTTCTGTGAAATATTCTATTCAACGTCCTATGTATTCTGACGCAGGTGCGACCAACGAATAATTCATTCGAGAGAAATAAATTTCTTGATCCATTTATTTTGAGCGACCTTCTCGATTTGGAAACTCTTTAATCATTTGGGAGACAGTGCTTGTATTTTTACGTTCTGCTTCGTTCACTCGTTGCTCATTTCTAACATTGTATCGATAATAATTGTTTCTTACTTTCAGCAGGAAAACGAGAAATTAATCGATCGCGATGTTTGTCAGTTTCTTAACGAGTCGAAGTAATCTAACTTGCTGATATTCCTATACGCCAACACGAAATTAAAAATGAAATGTTTACAAGCAAAATAACTCGAAAGATTACGAAGAATTGTCTTTTCGCGAATGCGATTAAACAGATGATAATCGACTTTTGTAACCTCGATCGAGCGCGAAACCTGATCGTCACGCGGAACAAGAAGGCAAACGAAAATGAATTCCCGTTGGCGAATTAATCGGGTTGCGCGAAAGGTACACCCCCGGCCCGTTATCGCCAACTATAACTCAATTTATGTTAATGCGTAGTTAATTGCACGCTATTTGCAACGAGGCGTGTGCACATCCGTTTTGGATATCCGCTATTGAAGATGATACCGTTCGGCGCGTAGGATTTGCAAAATTACCGATTCCTAGATGCATTCACGAATTCGCATTAAAACTTACTCGAACGCCATTGTTGTACGGCTGTTCGAGGCATTCGTAATGAGCCAAATGGATTAATCGGTTTCAGTTTCCCTGCGGAGGATGGATACCTGATTGGCCTGATTAAACACTGTCTGTTTAACGTTTCCACGTGTGCTTCTCCTATATGTCTGATCACTTTCTACCTCTGAGTCAAAGATCCGTGTGCTATACTTTATCGGAAATATTTTTCAGTAGAAAATTTCTGTATTCGCGTAATGGTTTACTTTTGAAACGAATCCATGGCGCGTAGGGTTTTTAACGAAGCAGCTAGTCGTCGCTTTAACGATTAAAGCACAATCTCTTAATAAACATATTATGCGTAAGTAAATCGAAGAATCAATTGTTTCGTCCTTTTTCTTATCGATTTTGTTTCTTATCTCTTCTCGTTCGATGAAGAAATTGTATTAATATGAAAGATCGTATAAAATCAGCAAACACGTAGCCTTCAGTGTTCGTCTCCTATGATCTTTGGTTTATTTCAACGAAGTTGACCAATTTGGCTTCCGTGGGACTAAATTTACGAGGAGATCGTGCCTCGTCACAGTGAACGCGCTTAATTCGCGGGACAACCAGACGCACTTGTCATCGTGACAACTTGCCAGCGGCGGTTGCAATAAGGTGTCTCCGCGGGTACATTAATTAACTGGCGGCGACGTAACTAGCCAAGTAGTTCCTCGTCGATATTACGAATATTATTTGGCCGGCTCGTCTAGGGAGCTTCGCGACGCGTAAACTCGACGGAGCCGACTCCGATCGATACAGAAGTGGCTCGTTCACGTAGAAACGAAAGCCTCCTATCTGCTGCATGGCCGAATATTCGAAATAAAACTACCTACACCATGGAACTCCCATGTTAGTACCGAAAAGCATAGTTATAAATGCTTACGTTGAATTTTACGTATATTAGAAAATTTCATATGGAAAATTTTTAACGAAGAAACAGAGTTCGTTGGTTGTAAACGAACTTTTCCTGTAGTCGATAGAATAGCTTTTTTCTTTTAAATCAAATGCCTGGGTAAATGAAAGGAATCAGATTGAATTAATAATAATTATTCGAAAATTCAGTATAGATACGATGAAGAAATGATTTCAAATTTTCCACTAATAATGTATAAGTCTGTGTCATCTTAAACCGATCGCATCTGCAAATCACTACTCGGCACCCGTACCGATTTTCGGACATTAGCACCGTACAATCCCATTTAACGAGCCGATAAAACACTAGCGCGGTCCGTAACAATGACATTTATCGCAACGCCGATTATCGGCGATAATTTATTACCGGTCGATACGGTGCAACCGCCCGTCGTCGATATTTTATTTCCCTGCGAGAGATTGCGATCGACGGAGCCGGTACATCGAAGCTGGTTCACAATGAGGGATGCAGACGAGATTAGCCGAAGGACCGCAGAGAATACATACCCTAGTTGGCGCGAGTATTTCGACACTTACCACAGGAAACTTGCACGCGTATATTTTCTGTGTTGTATAAAACAAACTGTCTTGAAACATATTTTGAAAATGTGTATTTCAAAAAGTCACGAGATATTTGTCGCAATACCAATGAAGTAGGTTGTTTGAAAAGTTTCTTTCGTTTCATAAGGAAATAATAGACGCACAATGTCTTTTGTTTTATATTAATTTATTGAATTATGCACGAACATAATAATAGTAATAGAACGAAATAGAACATACCTAATTCAATTAAATAATATAAAACAGAAATTGTTCATCTACTATCACCTTAGGAAACGAAGGAGACTTTTTGGACAACCTGATATTTAACAAAACATTGGTATACAGCATGAATAACCCTTCTGAACGTACAAGTGTTAGATACGTTCATCGAATGTCGAGTTTTATGAATATAATGGATAAACGACTGTTTAATTACTTTTGTCTGCGAGAAACATATACTTGCAGCAAATATCTTGCAACTCGTATATAAATTTTCGGATCAGTTTCGCTAATACATCGCAACTCTAGAGTTTCGTAACATTACTAATGAAATTCCGAAATGTCTCGTATAAATGACGCGTAATATATTCATAAGAGGCGTCGACAAGTGTTCCGATAATTTCCCAGTGTAACACGGTACACAAGGATTAAATTAAAAGAAAGAACGCACGTCGTTGAGAAAGAATACGGCTGTAAAGTAAAATGTTAGTCTATTTGACAGGCAGGAGGGGTATATCGTACGTTAGGGGGGTAGGAAACGAGTTAAATCAAGCGGACCACGAACCGGTAGAGGATGCACCGATTGTTACGGTAATCCAGCTTCTGGAATACGCATTATGATGCGGGTAACAGTGTAACGCAATACTGTTACAGCGTCGCTCCAATTTGCAATTCATCGTTGGCCGCCTCTCCGCCTCTAACAATGCGATCGCGAGCAGAGCGCAGCGCATAAGCATCGGACCGACGCCTTTTCAGCCGATCGCCATGTCCGGTCGTCTCTTTTCTGGGTCGTGTACTATTACCCACCGTTTTCTATTCTCTCCCCTCTCTGCATCTACCCATCCGTGGGAGCTGCACTTCCCTTTTTTCTTTTTTCATCGGGATATAGAACTTTTCGTCTGGCAAAATCGAGTTCTGGTGCTGGCAAACTGGTTACAAAGAAGATGCGGTAGGAACGCAATTGGGAGATTGGACCGTCTGAGGGGATGAAGGAAATTCTAGTTTGAACCGGTTGGCTACCTTGGATATAACATCTGGATGTAATTAACGATTAAGGGATGGATATGTGAGATGAGTTTAGGGACGGGTGAAAAGGGTGAGAGAGATAATTATCGTTGGTGTACGTTTGGCGAAATTTTGTTGGGTAAGGTATGAGGTTGTTGCGAATGGATTAAAAGTGTTTGAAAGATGTTGGTTAACTTGTACGTGGGTTGTTTAGAGAGAAGGAAAATAGCTATGGAAGGAGTTTTAACACGAAATTTTTCGTGTTCCCAGTCGATAGATGCTAATTAGAGTTGCGTTATTCGAATGAAATTTATATCTCTTTGTCGGAAGGAAAGTGAAATTTTGACAACAGCAAAAATGTTAATTGATATTTCGTTCAGTACTCGGTTCGATGATCGTCCCAAATCGCCTGTCATCTACCATTCCCGTCAAAATCGTTTCATATCCAAAGAGTTAACATCGTTTTTGACATAATACGTCAAAATATCCTGGTATCCCGTAAATTTGAACAAGGCTAATCGACATTGAAATCAATTTGTCAAATTTCCATTATTCGTTTTACTCTCGTGCTTCAGCCATTCTGTCGACTAATATATTATATGTAGGTATATCATTAAAGCATTTGCTTTATATTTTTCACTATGGACAGGAAGTAAGAAGTAACTCGTGATAAGTGATATTCAAACATTGATCGGTAAGAAATTACGATCAATCCAAGATCCGACTCACGGATATATATCTTGTCTTACAACTTTTAAACCAAACAACTTCTATTATTCGACAAACGGGATAATTACACGTAAGGAAAAATTAAGAGAATAATTTAGACAGATGGAGTAGAGCGAGTCAATCAATACTCTGTACACTACGATCCAACAGCCTGATCGTACGAAAGCACCTGTCGTCCGTGTCATTCGCGTGAAAATCATTGCACGTTCAAACGGTTACCATCGTTTTTGACGTGTTACGTCAAAACACCGTGGCGCAGGCTCGAGCAAAGGTAATCGGCGTCGAGATCGATTCTCGGCTGCTCATTAGGCTTAATCAGTCTGCATCGATGCTGCCAACTGTTGGTCGGATGACACGGCTATCGTCCTGTAACTGTACCTACGGGGAACTCGAACGTTCCTTGTGTGGTGTCTCTCCTCGTCCCATCGAACACACGTATATACACGTGCACACACGGTCATTCGCCTTGAACCTGCTTTACCGACCGACAGATTATTAAGCATATGCATTGTCCATTAGCCAGGTCCAGAGCACCATCGCTACCCATCATCTATGCATCACGGCTGGTTGGAATTATGGGCATACGCGACGCATTGTCAGGATTGCACCGCCACCCCCGTCCTCCCCCGACGAAAAACGAACGGGATCAGGCGGCGCATGGCCGAATTCGAGACACCCCCGACACAGGATGCCCTCGCACACTGGATTTATGGCGTTCCCTAGTGTTACGTGACCATCGTCCAGCCCTGGCTACTGGGCTCGATTGTAGGATCGGTTTTGCTGTGCGTCGTACTAGAGGATAGAAATGTTTAAATATTGTTATAATTTAGGTGACTTTGTATCGTTAAAAAATTGGATCCAGTATCATAAAAAAATTGACGATTTTAGAGATCAGATTTGTTCTTCCTTCTTTGAGAGATACATATATTTCCAATGATAGATGAAAGAAAGTTCAAGGGCTACAAACTTGTACGAAAAGATACTGCAAACTGGAATTTTAATTTACGAACGGAAAAGTTTAAGTATCGTGAAAGTTGCTTTGGATTTTGGGAGCAAAGGTTGTAAAAGATAATACGGATAATATCCAAATAATGACGTTTGTCTACTTCAAAGTCAAGGGTTGGGAAGGAATTTCTAATTTCGTATATCGAGGAAATTTCAATTTTAGAATCATTGTGCGATAGTGTTCGTTCCTATAACGCAGTTAGATTTTCATTCATTATGGGAATACATTCGATGTATCCATTTGTGGAGACTATGCACCAGTACCTACTTGAGAATCGCAGGCATTCATGTTCAGCCTTGGAGTCTCGCTTTCGAGTACCCAAGCACCACGCAGTTTCAACTTAGTATATTGTAACCTTAGTTTAGATTGAGCGTGGCCCAGGTTTAATATACCTGGGGTGCAACGTAGCTTAGACTCGGTGTAAGACCGGTCTAACGTATTTCGTACAGGACTAGCTCGGAAATTCCTGAACTCTAACGTAGCCTAGTCTTAACGTATTTTATCTTATCTTAGCTCCGCTACTCCTTAAACGGTGTTACATGGGTTTCGTGTATCGCAGTTAGCGTAAACCGACTGTAATGCCGTATATTTCTAACCTGGTGCAAGTCGTGCGTATATTCTATAGTATACCGTGTAATAGTTTCGTACGTATAAAGAACATTTTTGTTACAGCATCTTCGAAAGAGACAACAAGAGGCGTAAAGCGATTTCAACACCAAATCGTTTGCCTATAAGAAATCCTTTACTTGGACTTACCGTCGCCCACGATGTACTTGTTTTCAACATCCAAAAGTCATTTCGAGTTAGTATCGATACTTTAGCGACTCTACTTGAAAATCACTTCTCGATTTAGGGAGAAAGCTACCGAAAGCCTACGAGAGAAGACTAAAAAACGAACTTCTTTCGCTTCTCGTGAAACGAGTGTGTACGCCCTCGGAGTATTCCATTCATAGTCACGCACGCTATCTGCCCACGTAAACGTTCGCGGCAACATTTATTCATTTCTACAAACGCTACGAGTAACGCGTTATTTTTAATTAACACTGTCGCTCACACCTACACCGGTCGTCCGAGATCTTATTACGCTGAAAGCGCAGTAGATAAAGACGGTGTATGGTACGGCGCGAACGAAGGAACGAGCGGCACGAGATATTTAGGTTGGACGTCGGTCGTGCATCGAGAATGTTTGAATCGAGCTGAAAGTATCTTAAAACAGCTAATATCGTGGCTCCGGCGAATAAAACGAAGTCTCGAGGATCGTATATCAGCCGGCGAGTATTAAATGTACGATCGTTTAGAACCTCGTAATATTTCGTCTAACGATCCATTAAAGTGATTTCGATGTTCTCGAGTGTTCTTTATTTATCTCGAGGTAGCATAGCAACTTTTACGCGTTTCGAAGATGCGATATCGAACAGAATGTATATATCGGGTTGCTATATAAATTCGCCCTCTTTCTAGGTATATTTACAGTTAGAGTGGAAGACGAATATACATCTTGAGAGCATGAAATTTCTTTCGAAACTTTTACTCGTACGTTGCGCGAATAGAAAATCGAATAGCTGGTTAAACAAAATGTTTAATGTGGCTGAAATGATAGGAAGTTTAATATACTTGGACCTAAACGATCGGTAAATGTGTAAATGCTGTAAGTACCGGTGACAATGCTTCGTGTAGTTATGATATTCGTATTTTCGTAAATTTACTTGCTCCAAAGTACCACGACGCTGTAATATTAACATTCTCGCGTTGTTATAAATATCCAATTTTCAAAAGTATCGGTCTCCTTAAAATCCTCCAATTCTCATCGCTCGAAAAATAGAGCTGCGTTCCTTCGGCTTCTCTATTGAAAGAGACAGGCAAACGGTGGAATAACGCGAAATTCTGCGAGAAAACGGGCGCGTGTGGGAGAAATTGGTGGCGTTGGTAGTCTCGGGGGTAGTCGACAGCGGGTGGCGAGTCGCGTCGGGGTGCCGTGGCTCCAGTGACGTCACTGGAACGTCCGCGTAAGGGGCGGGGCCCCTCGAATCGATGAGCGTCGCGACGCCGGGGGCGGCGACGTCGACGACGAGTGTAACGAGCCGCCGCTCCCGACGCCGACGTCGACGTCGACGTCGAGGGACGGGGATTTCCAGGCCCGGATCCACGTCGTCGCGGCGGAAACGCGGAGCTCCGCGAGCCCCGCGGGTTCTCTCTCGACGCGAAATTCGATTTACGCTTCTTGTCGATGAGAGAGCATTCATCGACTTTCTCTTGTTTTACCTGGGAAATTCGCTTTTGCTTTTAAATATCGCCTTCTGTTTTTCTTCTCCTTACTGTCGTTGCTGTCTTCTTTCCTACGAGTGTTATTTCGTTGTTCGTAAAAGGAAAGTTGTTTGGCGATGTCGCATCATGTACTGTAGGTAGGTAGGAAGGTAGGTAGGTAGGTAGGTAGGTAGACTGAGGAATCCAAGATCTGGAATTAATCTCTTAGTTATTTTTCATTTATATTCAGATGATATCATTGGCTAGATTTTATCATTTTTGAAGGAGATATCGTTCGTTTTACAAATTTTAACGATTATAACGTTCGGAAATCTCAAAGTTGCTTCTAGTAGTCTATCTAGCTTGCAAAATACGGAACGGTCCACGATAATCTTTAGTGGCAGATTCATATATCAACTTCTTCGCACGACAATAATGGAAAGTATGGGACAAGGGAGTTGGTCGTTGGGGCACAGGGTGATGAAAATAGGGTCGGCACTTTTCGATTCATTAGCAACGTCGATCATTAGGGGTCCGCTCGTACATGTACACGCGACGAAATCACGTTAAAGCACGATAAAGCGAAATTAAAGGCCTATGGAGAGAGGCTGGTTAATTGAACGATGGATATAATTGATCGTAATTGCACGACGCTCGACGTCCAACGATTCGAAGGTATTTTTTGCGGCGAGCCAAGCGTTTGGTCCGCCGATTTTGTTTGCTTGTACGACTCGTACTTTTGTTTGCTGCTTTAACAAGTTTAATCGAGCATCGGAGAGAGCGTTCTGGAAGTTTGAGTCCGATTCGATTAGTGGCGTAGATTCTTGTTACGATATTTCGCATTAAAGGAAGAAAATAATATTTGGAAAAATAATACGCCGTAAGATATTGGAAAAATACGGGTATTTTTCAACGCATTTCTGTCCTGTATTTTTATTTTCTATCTGCTCGATGATCGTATACATTTTTAAAACTAAGGATTCTTTTCACTTCGGCAAACTTTCTCCTAATCGATTTTTAAAATAAAGCTGCAGCTAGAAGAATTTATTTCGGACGGTAATCGTCAACGTTAAAACCGGTGCTTCTGGTTTCTGCTTCTAAGTCTGCTTCTGTTTCCAAGTTTGTTTTTATCATTTAATTTGTACTTTACAATTTGTCCAGCTGGACATTTGGTAAATTTTTCTAACTTAATTGCTAAATAATATGTGGATGGCTACCCCAAACGGGATACCATTTTCGAGTTTGACTATTTTATTTCTTTAGTGAGGTCAGTGGGCTGTTCTCCTTTTAGTCTTCGTCCTATGAGAGTTTTACTCGCTTCGGTAGCCAACTGTTTTGGTTGTGTTGCCGTTCTTTCCTCGTATCTTTCTGCTTACCTGTCGATATTTTTTCCAAGTCTCTGTTTGGAATCGTTTGTCTCGAACTATCCTCGAAACTCGAAATTCCATAGAATTTTATTTGACATCCTGTGTCGTTAAACACCCCATATAAATCTACCGCAAAGATATACTAAACAAGCGACTATGATTTAATATCAAAACTTATTCTAAATCAGAATGCATTATCTTCAAACTCGTCAATCGCCAATTATCTAAAGACAAACGTCTTATACACTGCCATAAACTCCATCAAAAGCCTGTTCTATTTGCAACAAAGGTGCACAGAGGGTGAAACTCTGGGCTGGTCAGTTGATTATCGGCGAATTAGAGGGTTAATGCTGTCGGCGAACGGTCCCATTCAATGTTTGTTACTGTATTACAAGACAATTTCCTTCCGAAGACCATACACGGAGCCTCAGATCCGGTAGCCCGATAATCGCAGGTGCATAATGCGCCTAATTGGTAATTAAAGGTCTCGCCAGTAGTGTATACACTGTGTGCTCCGCCCTCTCTCTCCCTCTCCCTCTGTCTTCCGGAGAAGATCATGAAGCGTCATGCAAACCTAATATCGATGGTATTACACAACGTACATACCACCGTGTCTGTCGGGCCCTGATTCAGACCCCGTCGGTTGATCTTTCAAGGGAAGGGAGAGGAGTCGCGAAAGGCAATTAAATCGCTGGATGGGCCGGACTAGCGGTTACGAGTAGTCGCTCGCTGGAAATCTGTAATTAGCGTTGTGGGTATAATGGTACGGAGATAGAAGGGAAGATCGTTTTTTTCTATTAATCCCTTTCGTGGGTTTAAATCGTTGTAAGAAAAGAAAAATTTATACGTACGCTGCTATTAATTGTAATGGGCAATATTTATATATTTTTTCTAAGAGCTTGTTTATTTCCTAATGAAAATAGAAAAAAGCTCTGTATCTTCATTCTTACGTGGATTTTTATTCCGAAATTACTGCGGCGATTATACAAGTAGAAGCCTTAAAAAAAAAACCTTCATTTATTTCTCCATCCGCGCGTCGTAGATTTTGTATACGATGAATTGCGTTGCGCCGAGATTAGTCTCGAACCATAAACGTAAAACGTAGGACCCACAGCCTATAAATAGATAACTAATCTGTGGTAAGAACGTTTCTTTAGGGTTAAGAAACCTTCGTTTGATCTTTCTTTTAAATTATATCCGAATTATTTATAAACAACTTGGAATCGGGTTTGTAACTTTATAAGAAAAAACTCAGCTAAAATGTCTCCGTTTTATCTTCAATATACGATCCGTTTAACGTTTCTTTTTAACGATATCTCGGTTAATTATAGTAACATAGGATTGTGAATCAGATTTGTTCCCTTTAGTCCTGCATCAATCGCGCGACATGGTCGCGACGTAATCACGGTGCCGGCGTACAAGCGATGTCGCTGGCTGCGTTCCAAAAATCGGCGATACACGCGTGGTAAGCAACTCTCGAGGCCGAGGTACAGGGGTGTCGTTGGCTCGTTGGGACGAGCATAAATTCCCAGGCACGTTTGCTCGGCTTGGCGCCCGCTGTTTGCACGGCTCTCCCCTCTCCCTCTACGGTTAATTCCCGTTCGAAGCATCGACTGTATCGAATATTGTTCCAGCTATTATCGCAATGAACGCCACGGAGCGGAAGTGTAAGCGATTCACCGTGATCATCATCATCATCATCATCATCATCATCATCATCATCATCATCATTATCATCATCATCATCATCATCATCATCATCATCATCATCATCATCATCCTGGGCTTCATTTTATATCTCGATGTTCAGTAGCGAATATGAGAAACATCTTGGAAAAATTAAAAGTCGATGGTGTATTCATCTTACTTCATCGTCTTATTTATTGTTTTATCGGATGGATTTTTGTTATTGGGTATTTTTGACGGAACAATAGGAATTTAACCTCCCATAGGTAATTTAGGTTGTTCGTGGTTTCAGCGAAATTTCACTGATGAATCTTTTCGAAGATAATGTTTGTTCTTTCTGAGAACCTTTTCAAACGTTCGAGTTATAAACTGATGGTATAACAGAGTATAGGCTCTGGAGTAAGTATCTGAAGATTTGTTAACGTTCTTTGAAAGCCTAGAATAGCCGAACAGCCTAGAACAAAGAGAATAATAGGCATGGACATGACGTGTTCGTAACATGTTTTTTGAAGTACGACCAGTTAGAGTAATTAGCAGTAATGTTAAGGAAATAGGAAACAGCACGTTCTTCGGGTTTTTGTTCTATCCTTAATTCTAGAAACTTGTAATTTACTGCTGTAAGACTCTCGTAAAGTTTCCAATTACAAATATGTCGAGAGTATTATCATTCTTCGTTATCGCCGCTGACGAGTAGCACACGATCTATCCAACAAAATTTCATACTATTAACAACGGATATAGCCCTCATACTATATAACACGAAATCGACGAATTTTGTTATTAAAAAGATCATCAACATTTCCTCTCACGCGTATCAGAAATCTTTTAATCGAACAGGATTCTGCCAGGTTCGCTCGATTATTCACACAAACGACGATACATCGCTTAAACGAGGCAGCTCGAGCAACGGTTTTGCTTGTTTCGAGAAAAAAAAAAAAAAAAAAAAAAAAACGCAACCTAATTAAGAGCGTTTAGCTGGTTTTAATCCGGCCGGCAGCCGGTGTATAATGGTTTTCCAGCTCGCCACGGAAGGGTTAATCTTTTATTAGCCGGAAAGTGACGTTTCCCTTTTTCCCGGGGAGCAGCTTACACTTTTGGCATCGGTCGAAAGACGAGTAACGTTTCTCGCATCGACGCGTGATCATCATGGTCGCTCAACTGTCGTGTCCCTTTTACGTACACGGGTCTCTATTCCCCTAATTTCGTCTTCCACCCCTTTGTCCCTTGTCGCGGCGCACCGAGCAGCCTGTTAATTCGCTATTTACACGCGCGCCCATTAATTCAGCCGCCGCTAGGCGTTTAATATCGTTCCGAAGGTAATCCGCGAGGTTATTAAAAAAGCAGCAGTCGAGGGAGCAAAAATTCAACCATTAAAAACGGAACCACCAACCCTCCCCTCCTTTCTTTCTCATTTCTGTCCCTTCGAAATAAAATCCACCGAATAAGCGCTCATTTGCATATACGTGCCAGCGAATAAACAGCACAGGCCCTTCGCGAGTATATATTTTCGAGCGTAGGCGAGCATCCGGACAAGTTTGCGTAGATTGGAGCTCGTGTTCCTTTTTCTGGGCTTGCCTCGGTCGAAATTAATTCTTTGGACATTTTATGGCAGAGATTTTGTTTTCTTCCATATTTGAGAATTAGTAGCAGGATACAGTATTGGCATTTCGAAGGTCCTGCAATTCTTTATAATATTTGGGAAACTTAATATTTGGGATAAGATTGGCTGTGATTGTTATTTCCTTGGACGTTGACTGAGATAAAAAAGAAAATATGGATACGAGCTTGTTTTTCTTTTTTTTTTTTCCGAAGATGCATGGCTCCATTGTGTGATAATGCGCATTTACATTTTTACATTTTTATTTTACATTACACTGTGCTAACGAAGTGACATAATAATTGCAAATGCGTTTCCGACCACATCTCTAAACTTTTAGGTGCCACGAAATTATTAATGGATCTCCATTGGAAGGAATAATCGTAATTGGAAGGCGTGTCAAGTGGCCTCGAATTGGATAGCTGTTATTTTCTAAACGTCCGCTTTTAGGAGAGGATAATAAATTCACGATAGAATTTAGGCGTTGAAACGAGAAGTGGCTTGCCCTTTCACGTTCAGAAAGTTTCAGAAGTGCCCACTGAGGGTGTCTGGCGTACTTTCTATACACTCTGAAATATACACATTTAAATGTATACAGTTGTCAAGAACTGTCCTCTCTTAAGTAGCCCCTCTGTATTTTCTCACTCCGTCACTGGTTTTCGTCAGCTTTGTCACCTATAAATTTTCTTCGCTCATAAATTGATTGCCAGTCCTAAACCCATCCTTCCTCTTACTATTTCAATCCCTATTCTGTTCGTGCTACTCTCTCTGCTTCTTCTCTTTTGCCATAATGCTTCCAATATTCAAACCCATAACTCCCCATTTCATTTGATTCTCTCCTTACTTTTAACTAATTTTTATATCAACGACCATCAATTAACAAACCTTCATTCCATAAAACGCAAGATATGAAACAATATCAAACGCTCCAAGTTATCTGGAACTTAATCAAATTATTCAAATCACAGCGAAGAAGTTCGTCTCTTTCTTCATTTCCATTGTTCGATAATTCCACAAAGTTGACGTTTTTCGAGCGCAGAGTATTCGCCGCGGCGAGATTGTAATAACGACGCGGGTCACGATGCAGCAGTCCAGTCTGGATGGTAATGCGTGTATAAATCAGAGCGATATCAGAGCAGTGGCTTGTTTCACTGTGCGGCAACCGAGATGCATTGCACCCATGCCGAGTATAGCGAAGGGTGGCGCAGGGCTGCGGCCGCGACTGTTTATGGTCGTTGAAGTGAGGAAACCATGGCCTGGTCAAGCCGAGGCTTCGACCACCGGGGCGTAGTTGAACCTTAATTGAAACCTACGTTCAATTAGACCCGTCTTAACGACCGTCGACCGTGCCACGACCGCCTCGTCGACAGACTATAAAGCTGAATTTTAACGCGTCCGCGGTGTACGCGTTGTTGAAGAAACGATTGCATCATAGTCGCCAGTTAGTCTACCTGATTTTCACACGATTAGGGCCATTTAGGAAGTTCTTGACGAGTCTTTCTCTTCGGAGAAGGTTTTATTGGTAATTTTGGTTTTTATGGCGAGTTACGAAAGTCCCTAATTTACGTGTGAAAACCTTATTTTTACTAAAGTATTTCCATTTTAATAAAGTAATTTCACTAATTTTTGTTGCGAAGATTAGGAAGACCAGGTAAGGGCATTTATAGGTTTACAGTCATTTACATGGTTGCTGAAAAATATTCCTCTTTCCAGAAGGTTTTTTTGGTATTGATAATTTTGATTGTCATGGTCAGGTACGGGGGTCTTAAATAATTTACAAGAACCTCATTTTTATTTAAACAAGCTTCCATCAAATTGTACTGTAAAGAATAAGAAAGTGAATTACGAGCTACTTGAAAGACAAAGTATGTATACCTCACATTTATAGGTTTACAGTCATTTACATGGTTGTTGGAAAATATTCCTCTTCCCAGAAGGTTTTATTGGTATTGATAATTTTGATTGTCATGGTCAGGTACGGGGGTCTTAAATAATTTACAAGAACCTCATTTTTATTTAAACAAGCTTCCATCAAATTGTACTGTAAAGAATAAGAAAGTGAATTACGAGCTACTTGAAAGACAAAGTATATGTACCTCACATTTATAGGTTTACAGTCATTCACATGGCTGTTGGAAAATATTCCTCTTCCCAGAAGGTTTTATTGGTATTGATAATTTTGATTGTCATAGTCAGGTACGGGGGTCTTAAATAATTTACAAGAACCTCATTTTTATTTAAACAAGCTTCCATCAAATTGTACTGTAAAGAATAAGAAAGTGAATTACGAGCTACTTGAAAGACAAAGTATATGTACCTCACATTTATAGGTTTACAGTCATTTACATGGCTGTTGGAAAATATTCCTCTTCCCAGAAGGTTTTATTGGTATTGATAATTTTGATTGTCATGGTCAGGTACGGGGGTCTTAAATAATTTACAAGAACCTCATTTTTATTTAAACGAAATTCCATCAAATTGTACTGTAAAGAATAAGAAAGTGAATTACGAGCTACTTGAAAGACAAAACTATGTATGAAGTACGTAGGAAATGAATTACGCGATAGATATTTATTCAACGAATGGATGGCAGTAGGTGAACATCAACATAGCCATAGTGGTTGACCGGCACTAGAGTCGTTCGTGACATCATTGATGATCGGTGATGTTGGAATTAATTGAAACACTTTATCCAGATAAACAATTACATTCGCAAAGCACTCGGTATTTTTAGTGCCGTAATAGCAATGTAAACTACTAAATGTATGAGAAAGCGTTTAAACAATTCCATTTCAATCAAAAGAACACTGAATCATCACGAAATCAAAGGAACACTCAATTTTCGTCGAATAATTGCCGACGTCTAAACTGTTTGTTATAATCTCGTAACAAGAAAACATACAACGATCATTCTGATCTCGTTTTAAAGCTGCTACTTTCACAATTCGTAGCAGTTCTTCACATAAAGGTTCCTGCATCGCGTCAGAGAGTGGGAAAACGAAGAAGCTTCTTCGTTCCGGTATAAACTGCTACGAATTCCGAAAGTAGCGGCTTTACGCTTCAAAACGAGCCCAGAACGATCGCTGTATAGTTTTCTTGTTATGAGATTATAACGAGATTTAGACGTCAGCAATTATTCGACGAAAATTGCGTGTTCCTTTAATTTTGCATATCAGTGTACAGATTAGAATGTATCGAGCGGAAAGAAGCGACAATAATTCAATGCTACAGATAAGATATACAAAACGTGTTAATTGAATTCTAGCTAAAGATAAAATACAACTAAATTCTCATTGAACGTGTGAAATTTTCCAACTTGCATTAGCTACGATCATTTATAACGTCACTTGTTTAAGGTGAGCGAATTAGTTTGGTATCGAAAACACAGAATTCCGGTGGTCGCTTATCGGCGTTCGTGCAAATAAGACGGCGTTCTATCTACCGCGATTACCATTTTAATATATTTCACGTTATCTATTCGAAACCTTTACCGTTCGTTTTATATTTTTCACCTCGGTTGCTGCAATACGTGTCGCTCGAGTATATCGTAAATTTCATGTACTTACCGTTTTTCCGTAGTTTAATCTTCTCGGGGTTGGACTTATCGAGGTCAGGAAGCAACGCAATTATTTTGTACCTTTTTTTATTTTCAGTTACATTCGAAGATATTAACCGAAGTTGATAATATTGAGGAAAATATTTCAAAATATCTTAGAAAGATAACGTATACGTGTGTAATTGTGCAATTTCTGTGTCTTTTTAAATTATACGCGAAGTCGATTAAAAATTGGATGTATACGTTTTGTTGGTTTTGTTGCTTTTCTGGAACGATAATACAAGTATAGGGAGTATATCTTTTAGAATATTGGTTTGAAATATACAAGATATTTTTCTTTCTTTTACGATTTAGTTGATAATCGTTGGATTTTCCGGGTTTCTAATCACATATTCTTTATATATACTGCTCCCTTTAAAAAGAGAGTTTAAACTAGCTTCGTATTCTTCGTACAATAAGTTTTTTTTTTATTTTATTTTGGTTATTTTACAATTTGTCCTTGCGGACATTTGGTAAAGTGTTATATCTTGTTGGTGAAGAAAAAAAAATATAAATAAAAAATAAATATAGCATGTGGGCGGCTACCCCCAGCGGGGTGCCAGCTTCGTTCGTACAATAAGTAGCATAATTTTTGGTGCGAAATTACGACACTCTGCTAGATTTTTATCAATATTTATAATATCTCGCTTCCTGCCATATAAAGTTTGTTAAATATATTTTTAAACAATGAAACGATACAGGTATTACGGGATATATATATTTTCGACCAACGTAATCACACGTATTCGAAATATCGAAATTCCTCTAATGAAATTTTGTCCAAAATATTTTATACATCTTGTACAACACATATCAAATGGTCTCGTATACTTTCGTATGCTGTATATGACTTGAAACGGCATTTTTTTCAGCGTGGTACCGTTAAACGTCTCCGGTGGTTGTCAAAGTTCCAGTCGCGTCGGTTTAAAGCTCGGAGCGTGGAATTTGTGGAAACGACGGAGCAAATCCAAAGCGTTTCGCGGAATACGGCAGTTTTCACCACGAAAGCGCAGTACGTGATATCTACGTGACGTAAGCACACGAGGTCACGAATGCAATCGTACGAGTACCGTGTATACACGTCGACGAACGACGTTGATAGCTATTCCCCTCGGTTTCTGAGAAACTGACTTTTCGGGCATCGGTGACGTTCTCGGACGACCTTTCCAAGCATTCTGGGAAAACGTTCCTCTCGTCTTGCGCAAACGTTTACGACCTTTCGTAACTTGGGACCGTTTCGTTTCTTGAAATTACTAGCTCGCACGGTAGAATTTAAACAATTTTATACAGAATATTATAGTAGCTGATTTAAATACCTTAATTTCTCTATTCTGCGAAGTAAAGCAACGTGGAACGTTAAACAGAGTCGTAATTTAAAAATCCGTCACTTCCAAGTGTTTTCATAAATCTCAAACGAGTTCCAAGCATCCTATTTGTTCCTGATCAAAATCCTCGATTAGAAAAATTCCAGCATATCGAACACACGTATCTCGAAGATCCACCGTCGCACCGCGATCCTTAATTCTCAATTCGAACTGAAACGTTTTATCATTGTCGACGTGCGTGGTAAAAGTAATTTACGCTGGAAGAGAGTTAAGTAGGAACGGAATAATCGGCACATTTGTTTTTTGTCGAAGAAGCGTTCTATCTTACTGTTTGAAAAATCTTCTTCTAAACTTGCGTCTCTTCTGTCAGCTACGTTGTATGCATATTTATTTGTACCCAAGTTCTCGATCCGAGACAAGTTGCAAAGAATGCCGAAGCGCTGGAAAAATTCACGATTCTTCGTAAATAACACGAACGTCCCGCGATCCTCGAGCCCAAAATTGCTGTTCCGCTTATAAATAAAGGGAGATTCAGAGTGCAGAGAGAGAGAGAGAGAGAGACGGAGATTCGTATCTCGACAACAGAGGAGATTCTCGGAATTTTCGGTGCGTATAATCCCGCATTCGGCAAAGTGAAGAGCGTGCCTGACCAGCGACCATTGTCAAGCCCTAATTGAAGCGTACATTCAATTAGACGCGCCTTAACGACCGTCGACACACCTGTAGAGCATACATCCCTCGCTCTATAGCCGTTATCAATCACGATCGCAATCAGGGATCCGTTTTTGCGTTCGCGTGGAATACGCGCACGCGTCACCGGATGAACACGATTATCGTAAATCATAGTCCTTCCGATTTTTCCTGCTTGTACCGCGGTTTAATGGAAATTGCGAGTCCTGAACATAGAGACCACAACCGATAGAACGTACCTATCGTGTACGCTATTCCAACGTGGATATTCACCGGTGTTAGCAACTTTTACATCGAACTCACGGTCGATCGATCTGGTTGTTGGAAAAGTTTCGTTTGGTCCGGGTAAGAACGTGGCCAGTCGTGGAAGATTGTTTCGAGACGATGTGCTCGGTGATATTAGATCTCACGTTTCGGGAAGCTTTTGGCTACCGTTAAATTGGTTTTTCTTGGGAACGTGAACGAAAAAGGCGAATACCGTTGGATGGATGTTTCAACAGGGTTGGTTCCCATTCCTCGAGTTTCCTTGTTCGTACACATGTTTCTCGATATCTGTATATAAAGTTATTTTTTGAGAGACCTAGTTAAGTGGTTGAGGTCTTCGTACAATAGTTCTTTTCTTCTTAATTCAACATCTTCTTTTTTTCATTCGTCTTTAATTTTCTTTGGATTTAGAAAAGATCTGTGGATAGTTTGACGAACAGCGCGAAAATACATTGTGATTTTACATGTTTAGCAGAACTGTTGGTAATACCCGCTGGTACTACTCTCCAACTTTCGTTGTTTGCCGTATGTTTCAACTCGATATTTCAAATTTTCGCTTAGATTTACATTGTCAGAAACCAAATCACAGACCGTATAGCTGTTCTTTCATTTCAAAATTAATCCTTACTCGCATCAAATATGCAAGAATTTTCCTAGTTTCTACGGTAACTATCATTTCCAAATATCCTAATCTAACAGAAAATTTCTTCAATCCCTGAGAAAACAATCAACGTCTAACCACGTCGTATCTTCAACGAAAAATTTCTCTAATCATCTTCGATGATAAATCGGTATTTCTCTACAACTTATATTATATCTCAAAAAAGAAAAGGAAAAGAAAAAAAGAACTACGTATTTCAATATCGAAATTCGCTATTCGACGTATCAAAGTTACAGGAAATAAGACAGATGCAAGGAAAGACGTAGCGGTGGATACGTCGCGTTATTAGCGTTTCTCGGACATTTGCATAAACGCACGTTACGGGGGAACAGGTTTTACACTAATTCGCGCTAAGGATACGTTATCGGAATCGTTTCGATTGACGGTCGCTACGTGTAACTAAAATACTAAAGTGGCGGTCTTGCGCCCCCGGACACTTTCCGTGGCCGCCGTTCCGCTCGCTGTTTATGCCAAACAAACTGGCCCGCTTGACTTAATTTAATCGGCGATCGAGATTGCACGAAACAGCCTGCAGGTCGGAGAAACCGGAGAGGGCAAATTGCATCTTCTTGCACCCGGGATGTTGCGAGTTTCATTATGTTGCGCGATGAAGGAAACAGCTCCCTTCGCGTTCCATGATTTTTTACGATTTCTCTGCGTCGTTGGTAAACGTTCTGCTTCTGTGTGACACGTGAATCACGTGATTTATATTTCTCGAGACACCGTGCGACGCTTGTTTCTTTACGAAGATTTATCTACATGTCCTCGCTGTATCTTTTACGATATCTCTAATTTTTTCTTCGGATCTTTACGAAGACTTTTATTAAGTTGTTTTCCTTCGAACGTTGCTGGCAATTCTTCTGCCTTTCTTAGTTGGTGCTATGTTTCTTTCTTTTTATTTGTATTTTTCTTCGTACTATCGAGGTTTCTATTTTTGCCATTTGAAGTTTAATCTCGTTGAGCATTGTGTACGCGATGTACCGAGACTTTCTCAAGGTTCATGCCACGGTTAATAATAATCCCGAATTTTCAGATGTAAAATTTCAACGCTACGACTACCTGCGTGTCAGCAGCGAGTAATTTAACGGATTTGTCTTTAGCTCGTTAGCAACACTTCTCCATAACAAAATAGCCGAGACCCTGTTATAAACCTTACAAGTCCCAAATGGTCATGCCACGACTAACCTAACGGTTCCCGCGACGTATTTTCTATCTTCTCGGATATTCCACAAGGATATACATTCCACCGCCTTGATGTACGCACCCGCATGAGGCACGTTTTCACGTGACAATAAATCACGATATCATTTTATGGTCATGACGCTAAATATGATTTCTGTCGTAGTGAAAACTATTTATCACATTGGACCCTGTTGTCGCGACACTACCGTCACGAAATTTTGATTTTTCCGTGATTGATCAGCGACAGTGTTACAACAGCGCAAACCATGACTTTTACCATCACGTGAAAATGTACCTGTATGTACCAATGGAAGGAAGATTACGAGATATTAAAAATCCTAAGACTGCGCATTTTCAGCAGAATCGCGATTGTACCGCGGCAAATCCAAATTAAATCGCTATCATCCGTTATCAGCTGTGTAAATCTCTTTGCACGTCGCAGTACCGTTTAAGTATCGCCACCACATCGCTATTTCCGTACACATACACACGCATACTCCATCAGTCTTCCGTGTAAATACAATCAAAGATCACAATCAATCAATCGTAACCAATCTATTTGTTACAATCACACATCGCGATAGCGAACACGACTGGTAATATCCCTTGATCGAACGCGAACCTTTCCCTCGATTTTACTCTGCTTCGGTTATTTCTTTATACCATTTTTGTAGTCTTTTTACCTTTTCTCTGCTGTGATTTGGAGTGTAATTTGTTCTCGATATTTTGTTTTGTATCTTTTTTAGAGCGTGCGATTTGTTTCTCTTTGTTTGATTTTTATTGGAAATACTTTTTAGAATCCTGTATTGCTTAAATTTTCTATTATTTGGAACTTGGTCTTGTTTTAACGGTTTATATACGGTCGTAGTTAAAATACAATGTCCTGAATTTAATTAATTTAATTTTAAATTAATGCAATCTTTTCCCCTTTAAAAGAAGAAGAAAGAAAACGCGAAATATAATCGATCGGCAACGCGATAAATTCACAGAATCATAAAAGATATAACTTAGAAAAAACGAAGCTGGCACCCCGCTGGGGGTAGCCTCCCACATGCTATATTTATTTTTATTTTATTTTATTTTTTTTTTCTTCGCCAATAAGATATAACACTTTACCAAAATGTCCATAAGGACAAATTGTAAAATAACCAAAATAAAATAAAAAAAAACTTTTCATTTTTCTCATAAAAGATATAACTTAGAAAAAACGAAGCTGGCACCCCGCGGGGGTAGCCACCCACATGCTATATTTATTTTTATTTTATTATTTTTTTTTCTCACCAATAAGATATAACACTTTACCAAATGTCCATAAGGACAAATTGTAAAAAACCAAAATAAAATAAAAAAAAAAAATTCACAGAATGTTCAGAGTCACGATCCGAACGATCCATTTCACGTTGCAAAATCGGGAAATATAACGAATCGATAGAACGATAAATTCACAGAAAATGTTCGACAAACGATCTGAAAAATCTGCTTCTCGTTTCGTTTCGGCTGTTCGGTAAAAACGAGATCCGCGGAACACTGGGACAGGTAAGATTGTTCGCGTGTGCACCGGGACAAAAGTAGAAACGAGTCGGGGAACAGGAAGAAGAGTACACGAAGAAACGACGAGACAAAGGAGAAAAGAGAGAAAAGAAGGAGCGCGTGCTTTCTTCGAGAGAGGTTCGTCGCGGTTGCACTTCCGGTTGTTGACCCGCTTCTCGAGGTTTCAGGATCGGCCAGTTCTTTCAGGGCCTTTTATCTCTCGCCTTATTATTATTTGCATCCTGCGCCAACTCGCGAGAAACCGACTCGCACCTACGGAACACAACCTCGTTCGTTTCTTCGAAAGTCTCGTTTCCGTCGTTGCGGTCACCGCGCCGGAAACCTCGGATAACCAATCTTCGACGACACGAAGAGGATCGTCCCTTTCTCGATTTTCATTGTTCGATGATTCTCTACTCTATCTCGATCGCAGCTGTTAAAGGATCATTTTCAGGAATATATTCTCGGTTGAACTTTAATTTCGAAATAATTGCTAACAAAGTTATTTATATAATTTTGTTATTTCTATATTTAGAGCTGGGATCACAATAGTTATTACTATTATTGTACGGATAAATCTATCACACCGTTCTGAACCGAAAAGCCTTTATTACACACACTTACATGGACTAGGGGAAAAAGAAAAGAACAAAAGAACATCTTGAAGAACTATCGATTGAGTCTATCGATTGTATCTAAAACAATCCTCCAGTTACCGTTTTTGTAACCTGCGTATCCGCATATAAAGAGCGAGCATAAACTCACGTTGTCATTTTCAGCATATAAATTTTAAGAAAGCGGAGGCCGCGTTATCGTGGAAGATCGGCTTTTCCAGAAAATTATTCGCCTTTCGTTTACTGATTAATTTATTCGTTTATTGGTTTAACATTTTTGATTATCAACGTAATCATCAGCATCCTTGTGAAGGAACAATTTTTTTTTTTAAGTAGTTAGTGGCGATAGAAAAACATAATTATCTGCTATAACAAAGTTATAACGCTTTATAAATGAATTCATAATAGAAAATAAGTTTACATCTGAATGAAGTTTAGAATTTCTCTGACGCATTTAACACAGTCATCGATTTTGCCTGAAAACAATACTCACTTCAATTTCCTCGTCACAAAAGCACCTTATCGCGTATCACGTGTCGTCGTTTGCAATTTTCCGGCGAAATTCGCGCGAAGGGAACATGATTTCTAGCTGCGTTGCTCGTCGCTTCTAAGGGCGCGTTTACCGTGAATATTTATTGATCGGCACTGGAATCGATTCACGGAGATCCGGCCAGATTACGCTTCTGCCTGTCCTATCTCTTCCGTGGAAATTTATTCGGTGATTTTAATAAAATATTTCGGGTCACTGGGGTCCGCGATAAGCCAGCCTCGTCACTTTGAATAGTCGAACCAGCTGCTGGCTCAACTTTCGACCTAGCCTTTGGACCCCTCTTTCGTTAAACCACGAATAATTGGCCATCAGAGATTGTATCTGAACTTCGTGAGTTCTGCTGATATGCTTGAAAAGTATAATCGGAAGCAAACTATTGTTTTATGGATACTTTGGAAATCTCGAATGGAAAATTATAAAACCCTATAAAGTGGGAAGTTCGAGAGTTGGAAAAACGATGCAACTTGAACACTAAATTAACCTGTAGTCGAGCAAATTTGTATATGCAAGTTATTATTCTGCAGTGGTTGTAGCTGGTGATACAGTCGAGAACGTGATTCTATAAGAAAAAGAAAGAAAGCAAAAAAGAAAAATGAATAATATTTTGTGATACGAAACTTTGTTCTTGAGACGGTTAGTTGTAAGCATTTGGTTGCCGTGTGTAGCGTTAATTCCGTTTAAGTTTTATTTAAACGGTCGTATAAAACTGATTGCGTGCTTTAAAAGAAATTATAAGAATCGAAAAAGAATCGAGAAATATCAAAAGGCAAGATTGCTTTAGCTCTTGATAAAGTAAAGAACGCGTTAGGAAGTTTTCATAAAAATTCAAAGAATTGCGTGTTTAACAGAAGAGAAAACATTTTCAACTATTTCTAAGGTAATAAAATTTATCACGTGTGAATATACGTTCACTGTGCAACAAGCGCTTGTAACGAGATTTTTCAACGCATTCGCCGCTATTAAAATACGGGCACCCGTTACTCGTATTTTTCTTTCATTAGAAAGAGCCTAAAATAATGTTTATTTTCATACACTGCCTGCTGTTTCGTTCTTTCTTTTCTAATTATTTTGTCGATACGCGCAAACTCGAAAACATAATAATTATTGTTTACAATCCTAATAAAATAATTGAATCGACGATACATATATCGCGCATACGCCAATAACAGCGATCGCGTTCAATCGAAATGCAGTTAAGTACCAGGCAAATATTTCATTGAAATGTTGCAGAGAAAAATTTTATTCCTCGTTTCCGATTTATTTTTTCACATAGAACCAACCTCCGCTGATTGTACCGTTTGTTACGATACATCCTGTATGTATACGAAGGTTTTCTTTCGACGCAGAGTGGATATTTTAATTCTTAATCGTCGTACGAAACATTCTGTGAAAGTATCAAGGGAAAAAACTATCTAGCGAGGATATACCGATCGAACGCTTTAATAACTTATGACGAACAGAAGGCCGATTAATATCCAACAGTAATTACCTGGAAGTGCCACTCAGCTACATTGCTGTTTTACCGAACAGTAGATAAAGTCACCGACAGATGTGTCCTACTTTCGAGAGGTTTCAATTTTCAGCAGACGAAACTTATGGCGTTAAGATTTTCGTCAATATTTGCCATTCAAACATTTTTAATATTCAATTTCTCATATCTGGTTTAAAAATGTTGTAAAAAGAAGACGGAAGAAATAACTTAATATTAAATTGACGTATATGAAACGTCACTTTGGCAAATAGGATTTCAACATCAAATTGTGTCTTCGAAATATCATCAACGTTCAGCGCGTTAATCTTCCAGCGGTTAATTATTATAGTTTCGTTATTCTACACGTACGAGAATCGTTCAGTTTCTAGTTCGATATCGTTATTTAATCTTATCGATTCGCAATGATAGAAAATTTCGCGGATGGTATCGGCTGTTCAAACTGGAACAGCATCGAAGAAAACGACATTTTGCGAAACCGATACGTCACCGAAACCCTGTAAGCCGCCCCTCGTAAATAATTCAAGCTGTTCAGCTATGGGACAACTTTGGCGCGAAATTATTTTCGCCAACGAGAGTTACAAAGTGGCTGAAAAGCCATTCCTGTCCTGGAGACACACGCAGCTTTCCATTCTCCCTTCTAAATATAATTTATATCCAGCACCGACGCAACTCTCTGTGTGCTCGACAGCGACAGAAAAAAAAAGGAAGAAAGAAAAAAGAAATAAAAAAAAGAAAAAGAAAAAGAAAAAAAAGAAGGCGAAATAAAAAAAGAAAACGTAGAGACTAGGGGAGAACGTTGAACGATCGTGAAACCTTATGTCGCTGGTTGTTCGTCCATAGAGAAGCAAAGCTGGTTCCTCGTCGTTGGGTGCCTCTCGAAATTACCCCCTCGATTCTGGACGACACAAAAGCCACGCCATGGACCGAGCTGCGCCTCCGAATATCCGATCTCGCCAGCGAGTAACTCTTTGTACACGGAGGTCAGAGGCCTGTCTGCGCGTACCACGCGTGCACGCGTATTTACATGCGAGGTTAAGGGAGAGCAACGAGAACTGCTGCGTTCTCTCTTAGATGAGTTATTACGACGGCGGCAACCTCGAATCATCGGGGTGTGGAACCTCGTGGTCGAGGGAGCAACTCGTACCCTCGTAAACGTCGACCAAGCTTTAATTCGACAGGGCCGGATGGAAGTTTTAATCGATTTTGCGAGGATATAAAAGAAACGTATTTTCGCTGTAAAACGTAAGGACGTGCGAAATTTATTTCAAAGTTATTGCTATTTAATTTGAACAAAGACGAGGTGATCTCGGAACCTAGCGATTGATACCATTTCCCGATCAGTTTAGGATTTTTTTACGAAGATCGTTACAAGCGTTGTTAGAATTTAATCTTGAAGTTAAGATTAATAATCTTTGGAAGACACAATGTTTGTGTTGAAATAATATTCAGTGATGTTTAGTAAACAGAACTACAGAACCTGATGTATATAAGCGAGTGATATAATTAACAACGTGTACAAGAATTGTTGATTGTTGACCAGTTACTCTCAGACTAGACTTAGGTAGTGATCTCTTAAATACTTTTGAACCCCACTCTCTATACAGTAACGAATATGACTTGTATAAGTGTCCTGTTCAAATGCCTGTGTGGGTGTCTGTGTAAGGGTACTTGTGCCTATGCGTGAAATATCGTCGTATTCTAACAGGCGTCGAATATCATAGTTGGATGAAACTTTTAATAAAAAATTGAGTTTCTTTTTTTTTTATGTAGAGCATAAGAAGTGTATAGGAGACCAGAGTTAAGAATTACTTCGACGTGTTTATTCATAGTTTCGGTGATGCATACGCTAGCTGAACTTACATCGTTGATACTGTCTATTATTACTTATCTATATATTCGCTTCTATTGCGATCCTTTTCTGTCTTTTTGAAAGTGGTCGCTGCAAGGTCAGTGCACAGTTTGACAAAACGCTAAACGTTACCTCCCTCAAACACGAACTCATGAAAACCGCTTGAAAAATGGAACAAAAGGACAGCGAAACGCGTCGATAAGCTTACAACAACGCGAGTTACTTCGTCGAATCGACGGTCGAAATACTCATCATCCCGATAGATTTCCAACGTGCCCATTGAAATGTGTTCACACCAGGGCCAGAGATAAGTATCGTCAGCGAGGGTGTGCAGGTTTCACGCAGGGCTTTCCCACGACCGATTAGATTTATCGTTTCGGGATAAAGAGACGAAACGGGTGAAACAGAGACGAATAGAATTCGCGTCGATTCAACCAGATGCATGCGTCACGCGGAGAAGTGTTTTCACCCAATGAACTGTTCTCTCTTTCTCTCTCTCTCTTCTGATGGAAAGTGCAGACTGACAGCGATAAACAGCTTTCGCTATTTTCTCGATAATCGAGGAACCTTCAACGGGGAGAGGCCGCGTACCCAGGCCATTGTACCACGCCAACGTATCGCTCCACCGACTCTACTTTGATCTCTCGCGGCTTTTATACACCCGTGCCACTTGGAAAAACGCTTCCCTTTCGAACGAGCAAACACTTTCGCCGTCGAGGGAGCTCGTCGCTTCCTGAACGGACACTTTCGATGCAACTCATTGCCAGCCACCTCTGCTGACTTTTTCTTTTACGAGCAGCTGTCGGCTTCGCTCGAAAGGAAACAGCGTTCCGTGTGAATACGATCAGAATGTTGAAAACGAGAAATTGGGTTATACAGGATACACCATTTAGACGTTGGAGTATATACACGGTACAACTGTACAAGTTGCAGGCAAAAAGAGTCTGAAAAATGTCGGACGGTTTTATGACCTTGCGCACATCCTACACATGTTTCTGGGTCTGTCGAGCCCCACGATCATCTGCACTCGCTTCGTCTGCATCTCAACAGAAGCGGCAATACCAATATTTGGTTTTCGCAATAGTTTAACGCAGATATCTTGCTTTTTATATTACATCGCGATATTTTAACATAGCAAAGCAATTATCTTTTCTACTGTAATAATAAGGACGCTATTTAATACGTATTTACATTCGTTCGTGTTACCATTCTGTGAAATCAAGTTTCTCCAACCATAACGTGCACGTTTCAATTATTTTTGTACACTGGCTGGCGAAAATATTTACACGTTTACCATAGAAAAATCATTGTATTTTCCATTGTACTTCTATATGATTGTACGTGTTATATAGAATATTTTGAAATTTCATAAGAATCGTTACGATTATGTCGGTCAAATTCGTGGGCAATCTGGAAATGCACGTAGAGATCGCAAGGTTCGACTAAGAATATGAGAATTTTATTTTATCGGGGGAACGACGACGAGTTTGTCTCTCGAGACTTTTGACCAGTGGAAATATGGTTTGGTTCGGAGAGACATGGTACACGTTCTGGCTGCACGATGCTTTTGAAGTACGGTGCTATTTATATCTGGCACACGCAATTCCTTAGTGAGATATTACATTGAATTTCCTGCCCCGCAGCTGCGATATACGCGGGTGCAGCCTGTTTGTCCACGTGACACGACTCCTTTTTTCTGTCGCCGCGGCGTCGTTTCGTGCAAAGAAGTCGCCGCTCTCGTTCGTTGACCCTTTCACAGTCGAGTTTTGGGACTTTCTTTTTCTCTTTATCCAATTAAGTTTCGATGTTAAAATACAAGAATATCGTGATATCCTATTTATACCTGGAATATTGGAAATTTATCTCTGTCGGATGTTAGTTGACTAACTAACCATATCAAGTCTTTGCTTTCCCAGTTTTATTAAAAAATCCACCGTTCTAAAAATAATAGTTCTAACCCAAAGTCAGGTACCGACGTATACCAGGAACACCATTTCCTTCGCACAAAGCCCATCCCTATCGCAAAAAGAGCTCCATTCACCCAACTTACACAATCGTGGCTCGAATCAACACTCGATTAGCTCGTCCATTCAACCACGACCGATAACCTTCCGCCAAAAGCCTCGTCGCTTCTAAATAATTCGAAAAACCAAATTCACGCGCGCCGCCACTGAACCAGCTACACGGTCGACCTACCCAAGGACACGTTTTATCCTGAAACGAGGGAATTTCTGTTCAGCCGACGGGATGAATGTTGCAGACCCTTCCATAATGCACCACGTCCCCGAGTTTCGGGTTTTACGTGTGTGCCTTCGAGGTTCGCGTGCTCACGATTTTCCCGTGCGATCTCCTAGCCGCGAGCTTTCACGATCGTATAAAAGCGGAAGTCCGAGATTCCAACGTTGAAATCGAGTCATCCACCCCATGTGTTTCGTTGAAACTATAACGGCAGACGTTTGCTGGAGGATTTTCGAGACTGTCGTGCTTTTTATTATTCTTCGGTAGCGAAGAGAGACGTTGTTTCCCTTCGAGTGTCTGGCATTTTCGAGATTGATTGAGAATGGAATGGAGGAGTTTTGCTTGGAACTTGGATGAATTTCCATGTTTTTCGAGACAAAGGTTTTAAACGTTTCGTATCGAGCGACGGTTTCTCGAGGATTCATTTGTTGATAACTTGTTGCTCGAAGGTAGATTTTTATCGAACTTGGTATTCGACAATGAGGACTGTTTCAAAATATAATCTCGTGAATTTCTCCGAATGGAAATTAGAAATTTTAGGAAATTGTCGAAGAATTATAAAATGATCTCCGATTCACGAGTTTATCGGTAATGCAGTGATCATACTTGTTAGAAAATACCTCGTCTTATTTCTAGCGAAATTAGAAATGGCAACATTTGTTTAAAATAAACTAATGATAAACTAGATTTCTTCGATATTTTCTGGCACTAATTTTTTTATACAGATTTATTTATAACATTACAAATTAACGATAAATTATTACGGATACCAGAGATCGAGTAAGTCGTATCATAGAATAAGATTATATGCTGTAAAGTTTGATTAGAAATCAATTTACAGCTTTACAGCAGCAACTCTTGAGTGTAACGTGGTTGTTTCGTTTCTTTTAATGAAATGGAGGAGCATGTTGTGACAGAAGTTCGATCGACTTTACGTCATTATTAACGCGTTTAGCGCGAATCAAGCCCACAGGGAAAATCGGGAGAATCCCTCGTCGATTCGTTCCGATAATCCACGAAATATCCTCGAGTTCTTTCCGATCGGTACTTTCGTCGCGTTGCCGACATTTAGCCTCGGAATTAAAGGATTTGCACGCTCCCCTTGCCTACCTTTCTTTCCTTCCTCTAATTTTTCCACTATTCCGCTCAGCATATTCGATTCTGATCGACGCATCTCGTTCTCAGCAAAGGTAAAACCTTTTTTTACTCGAATTGCCAGCTTGTAAACGTACGAATCCATTTCAACAGAGTTTAGAATTTTCTTTTCCGCAATGTCGAGGTCTTTCGTTTAATTCTGCTCTCAACATGCTCGTTCGTAATTTCCGCAGCTGACGACGTTTCCCTCCATGACGAATAATATAAACAGCGTGCTTCGTCTTATCGGCGGAGAATGAAATATTCGAAATTTGTCGCAGAAGTCGGAAGAAAGTTTACAAGTTCCTAAAATTCCGTGGAAACCTCAACAAGATCGCGAGAGCAAAGTGATCTAAAATCTCAACGTACTATCTAGGTGCTTCGATCGTTTCTCTCTGAATCAATTCGGACGAATGATAATTGCGAAAAGAAAAGAGGAGAAGGAAACAGGAAAAGATAGTTCGAGAGGGAGAGAGAGAGAGAAAGATAGTTCTAGAGAAATCGCGAACTAACGCAATCAGGTTGCTCCTTTGCCATTTTTTCGTTCCTAATGAGGCTCCTCCTTGTACTTTACAAGGAGAACACGAACGAGGAATAGAAGGAAGACGGAATTTTGGACGCAGGTGCCGATTCGAGCGGTTTCGAGTGGCAATTAGAGCAACGGGATTATTATTTACCGGCATTCGCACTCTTCTTCTCTTTCTTCTTCGGACCCTCTTTCGGCTTTCCCTTCCTCTCTCGTTCCATGGTCCTTTCTGCCCGATGAAAACGGGTAGACTTCATTAGAAATTACATCGAGTCGCTTGAGCAAGTGCTCTCGCTTATTAAGAGGCCTGCCTATTAGAGTAGTCCGACCGAGTGGCTATCAGAAGAAAGGAGAAAGGTCGGGGAAATGGAGGAAGCTCGCTTCGTTATTATTTTTACGTTTTTCTTTTTTTTACGCGACTAGTTACCGTTGCAACGTTATTTTCTATTTCGATCCTCTTCTTGATTCATCTTGCGCAACTGTTTTATCGAACTACGCAAGCTCGCGACAGTACTCGAACGCCCGTACACACTTTCTATTAATATGTTACGCTCGTTGTACGAAATATTTTGAAATTTCGCTAGCTGCGTTACGAGATCCGACGCAAACGTTACGCAATGTTTCTCTACTGTAAATTTCCTTGAAGCCAGTACATCGCAGTTTTATGATCTTCTTGTAACTTCCTCGAAATTGAATTTCACGAAGAAAAATGAATTCTTTCAAATGTTAGAATTTGGAATTTCTTCTAACGGGCAAAGAAAGGTGAAAACTCGATGTTTTCTAACGTCCTTGTAACTTGATTCGGTAATCGCGTGAATTTCGCCACGAAGGAATTTAAAAGTTCTCTTAAACTGCCATAAAAAACCTGACAATGGGGCAATAAAAAAAATCGGATCTTCCGCTGAGATGCGTTTGTGAGATAGCGGCATGTTGGATAATCTTTGTTGTCGCGGAATTCTTTCCAGTGCATTGTCCCCGGTGTACGACGTTGTTTCTGCAAAATCGTAACTCAAGGTTATCCTTTTGTGCGATACAATTGCGCCAGCTTCTATAGGATCCTCTTCTTTTCTTGCACCTCGCACGAACCTATCATTACGATTCATTCGTTGGCAGAGACAACACGTGCGCGTTTTTATGCCAACGCCAGCGTCGGATGACTAAGAACGAGTACTTAGAATTTCATTTTGTTACCTCGGCCATATGTTTGTCGAGCGATTTCTATTGAAACTTTCGGATCAAAGGCGGGGAAGTATCGTTTCCACGAGGAATGTTTTTAAAAGGAATCCGCGGCTCTGCTAAACGTTTTACGGTGTTCTATAAGGCGCAACAGAGAGCTACGTGGCGCAAGAAGCACACCGACTCGACTCTCTTATTACGTGAGAACAATCGCTTCTTACGCGGTAATAATAAGTCGCTTGTTTCTGCACACGCAAAAACCCGTTCGAAGCCGTTACACGCTGCAAAGGACGCTGAAACAGGTAGAAAAAGCGAGGTAATGGCGACCATGTCTGACGCTCGGAAACTGTCGTATGGCGTATTCATGGTGAAGATGCTACTGGATGTAAAAATTGACTCGGTATTTTTATTTTTACAATTACAAATTCAATCTCAATATTTTCTCACCGTTTTCGCATTTCACGGTAATTGTTTAACATCTTCAAAAGCTTAAATACATATCTAGCGTAGTCTAGAAGATGATTAACAGACAAGACGGTGACGTCTTCCTTCTTCAAGTAAAATGTAAGAACCTGGGATTGATCGACGAACAAAACTGGAAGAGATAATTGGAAATTCGTTAAAAAAGCGAATTGAATTATTAGATAGAGACTTTTTCTATATAACAAATATTCAAACAGGATGAATTTGTCTTAGGATACGACAGAGCCGACGTTTGATCGTCAGCGATGTCTCTTCGTTGAGGAACGACCTCCAAGAAATCTGTTACTAAATCCAAGTAAACTTCGAAAAATCTTTAATAATATATTCCATCCAATGTATATACTACGTCGATATAAAACATTAAAAGCATGAAACACGTGGAACGAAGAGAGGCAGGAATCACGGAGGCTCGAATTACCGGCAGGATATCAGCGTAGGTTACACCTTGGTCCCCGTTCTACCTGGGGAACGTTACCACGAAACTGGTCCCGCTGTAAGCGGAGAAAACAGGGTCCGAAGGGGGTGGAGAGGAGCACCTGGCAGCCGTGCACAGGTAGCGAACTGGCCTTTTGTCGTCCTCGGAGCCCTCCCACGTTCGGCCAGCCACGGAAACTTCTTCCTTTCGAACCGATCGCCTTCTTTGTGCCCCGGACACAAGGAGGATGAACAGCTGGTGAAAACAGAACCTTTCCAGTCGACGACAGCCAGCTGCTCTCCACGTATCTCTCTTTCCCTCTCTCTCTTCTTGGCGCCTTGTGCGCCTTCCATTCTACGTCAAATACCTCGCTATTCTACTAATATCCGAAGCATAGTGTGCTATTTGTTTCGTTAACAAACGTAATAATGCGACAAATCAACGTTTAAAGGGTTTTTCTAGGATTTTCGTTTTATTCTCGTTGAGATTTGGGGAAGACTTTCAGCAGAAAAATGTAGTTTCATAGGTTGAACGAAGTCTTTGCGCAATGTCTGACCAGACGAACTCCTGTCGACTGAATCTACTTATCTAAGCACGAACCTTTACCGCGTAAATCGTCTCTCAACTGGTTATTAACGAATTAACTGAACGAAATTAATTGCATAAGAATACTCAAAGATTTAGTGAATTTCTACCGAATCTACTTATCCGAACGTGAACTTCTATTACGCAAATTGCTCGTTCTTCAACGGTTTCCTACTAGGCGAAGAGTTCCTACTACCTGTAGCTTAACTAAATTTTCTATCGCCAATTCTATTATATCTTCTAATTCTACCATATTTCTTTTCGGATACGATCTCTTCTTAACCAATTAATTCAACAAATTATCGCACATGCGTCGTTGCACAAGAATATTCAAAGATTACCAACGAAGCACCACTGCTTCGCTATCGTTTACAAATCGCCAAACACTCGCTAGAACCATTTAATATAATTTAATGCGTCGTTGTTACCATAGTTACACGTATCACCGTGTACACCGAGTCAGCGAAACGGTTCTCACGTGCGAATTCCTTTCACGCTTCGCAATCGTTTCGCCGTGGCATCGAGGCACCGTCACCTTGAAGCCCGTGTCACCGATCTCTCTTCCGTCTAATTGGCCGACGTTGTTGCGTAAATATCCGCTCCATATCCTCCGATCGTAGCAAGTATAATCGAATTGCGAGAAAATTCGTCCCGAGTGTGTCGCGGCATCGCCTTCCATCCAATACTCGCCTCAAATCGCCATCAATCTTGTCGGTTGCAATTAAAAAGTTGCTCTCACGAGCTGTCCGTACGCTGCTCCTCGCTTGGCTTTTCCTCGTGAGAATAATGAAATCGCGCTGGTGAACGCAAAAGGAACGTGATTTTCATCGTGGCCGGCTCGACGATTAACGCGTCACTCGTTATTCCGTCTCGTTAGACGGGACTTTGGACTGGAGAGTGGAGATGGAATTCGTGGACGAATAAATTCGCGAGGCTTGCAGCGCGTGTCGAATCGCTTTGCTAAGATAAAGGCGGGGAATCGTTGATTTTTAGATTTCGTATGCGATCAGCATGGTTCAGACTACCGATTTCCATGCGTAGTTCACCGGGAGCTGCGGCAACGTTAGAATAAATACTAGAGAAAATAAAATTATGTGTTATCGTATTTCTGTTAACGAAAAATGATAGCGATGTTAATATTATAAGGTTGCCCGAAAAGTTTCTTTCTTTTTATAAGGAAATAATAGATGCACAACGTTTTCTGTTTTATATTATTTTGTCGAATTACGTACTATCAATTTTGAGATAAACAACGTGACATTTGACAGACTTGCTTTCACGTTTGTATGAAGGTGCACTGTTGTAAAAACCTCGTTTGCGAAAGAAAGACACTTTTCGGATACCAAGAATAGTCGCGTGTATGAAATAATTGGAAAAATAACATTTTTGATACTACTTATTGCGGTTAGTTTCATAATTCCGGTGTTTATACACAAAAATAGAGGAACATGTAGGTTTTTGTTGACATTTTACGACAGCTTGCAATTGGAAAATTCTTTTGACACAAGCTTTTTAACAATTTCCGGGAAAGAGTTATGGTATACGATAATTCCAAGCTATATCTTTATGGGTCTGGGACGCATCAATTTTTCCCGCTTTTAACAAGGAAACGATAAGATAATAACAGTCTGCGAATCCCAAATTCAAGGTCTACCACGTTGATCGATATCCGACCTTCGACGGTCTACTGTTTCACGCGTATTCTATTCACCAAATACAGTCTTTTCACGCGAACATACGTATATTAATTACGGAAATAAGACACGTGTCCTTTGAGAATCGAATGATTATACAACGAAACGAAAAAACGAAGGAAAGGTACAGTGGATCGATTTATCTTCGGAGAGATTTAATCGCGACAAAGATCAAAGTGTTACTTGGATGGAATCATCGAAGCTCGACCGAACTCGCAATCAAATCATTGAAAAAACCACTTACTCACCAAAAACCAGCGATTGAATTATCGCAGATTAGATTTATATTAGATTCCTCGGCGAGAACTCCACTCCAATCGAGATTGCGATCGAAGTTGCGCGAAGATAGGATTAATCTGACTCGTTAGCGCGGCAAAAAGCACAGAGCTTCCAGGATCTTGGCTCCCCTGGTGTTAGTCAGAGCTGACGAGCGCGTATTCAGACCCCTGCAGAGACTATTCCTTTCCACGGTCCGCGATGTACATTACGCTATGGAAATGAAAGCTGGCAACCCTTGGAAAATGACGATACCCGACCCTCGTTTCGCGTCGCGGCGCCTCGTACACCCTCCATCCAGCACAGACGCGACTGAAATTAGTTATCGACGCGAGACCAGCCTTCTTAGTACCTGTCGTTTTGCTTCGTGCAGACGAAACAGCTGCGTCCTTTGAATTCGATTGCGTATACTCGATCGAAGTTGATGCAAATCCGTCCCGGACGTCGAACTTGCTTTAATCGCTCTTTCTATGAAATCGAAAGGTACTTGGGATTAGTAGAAATGGAATTGGTAGGACGACGAAAAGACAAAATTCGCACCGTAATAGCGACGCGGCAGCAAGAAAATTTTGATCGTTGTTGTAGGGAGAGAAGTTACGATTTCTCCATCTTTACGAAATCACTTCCGGTAATCAAAATACGAAATTGATACGCGGATGTTGACGTTAAGATCGATATTAAAGTTGCGCCTAATAAGAGGACGTACTGATCGACGATAAGATTGCTCATGTAGAAACACGTGAAGATGTAGAACGTAGAAAATCGAAGGGAACCTGCGAAATGACATTTAAATGATCGACTACTACCAGCTCGACCCCTCGTAAATTTCAAATTTGCTAAACACGGATCACGTTAGACACGATTTAGCGAAGTCTTGAAGCACACCTCACCCTAATCTCGTGATATGCTGAGCCAGACCAGCCAAAGTTATACCAGATTAGCTTATGCTAGACCCTTATACCATAGCAAACGCAGGTCCCCGTGAAACCCACAGGCCACGATGGGTTCCGATCGTACTTAATTCTACTTTATATCGGCTCTCGCGTCGGATTCAACTTATCACCTTGTGTTTTATAACAGCGATCTAGGTTCGAGTCACGGAAACGATCGTTGGAAGAAAGTTTTCGTTCGCGTACCGGTTCGGTAGGATTTCAGAAAGGAATTTCTACGGTTATCTCTCAGGACAACGCATCGAAAAGCCGTTTATCTTGGCGAGTTGGCCGCGTTCGAAGGCTTATCAGCGATACCGAGCCACGTGTGCCGTCGATGAGTCAGACACGCCTTCTTACCATCGCGCACTCCATTTTCTTCGACCTGTTTCGAATTTTTTTCTCACCGGTGCACACACCGACGACCCGGCGCCGACCAATGTGTTACACGACTCGCGTCGTGACCAAGTTTCGCAACCTTCTCTCTGTTGCGGACCCTGACACCAGCCGGCTAACTTTGAAGCAGACAGTTGGCAGTTTAAGGAATCTTGGATTAAGAAACCATGGAATTTCCAAATTATTTACAGGGATCAATAGTTGCATGTAACGACGATGAAACATACTTCGGAAATATAATATATAGCGTATTTTGGAAGTAATCGAGTCGAATATTTTTACCATCTTCTTCGCAAGGATGTAATCTCCCCTTTATTTTCGGCCTGGAGCGAGAACATCAATGAAATTGATGTATTGCTTCCTTCGTGGAGCCATTTGGAAAGGTGCGTCTCCATCGTTAGTTATTAATAAAAGCTATCTTCTTTGCACTCTAAAAAAAAATTCAGTTCTAGAAGCTCAGTTACAAATGTAAGTTAAAAACGCTATTTTTGAAACGGAGCATGGAGAGAGAGAGAGAGAAAGAGGGAGAGGGAGAGAGGGAGAGCGTATAATGGCTGAAAGTAGAGGTTGGATTTATTATCGATGAGTTATCCCGGACATCAATTATTCGAAGATCCACTAAACGCAACTTCAATCCATGCATTACGTACAGGACCCGTTTTGCATAGGTTCCACTAAACGTTGTATGCCCTATACTGGCATCTGCAAGGCGTGAGTTATTTTAGACGCGGAATTCCCTATGCATAGATTATACTAGCTATAAATTATTCCTCCTGTAGGATTCTCCATACACAAACCATGTAGCTTAACCGTCTCTCTCTCTCTCTCTCTCTCTTTCTCTGTGTCTATCTCTGTCTGTTCTATGCTATTCGTACACGAGTAGCATTAGAAGTATACCAAAATCAGTTAAGCAATCTGTATACTAACCATTAGTATATCGATCGAGTAATCGTGAGATGGATAGCTTCATCTACTGTTAACCTTCCACTATCATCAAACAGAGTAGATTCATTAATAATAGACTACGATGGCTACAAACAGTTAACAGACTGCGAATATAAATGCAAATACGTATTCTTATAGACACAACGAAAGAAATAAATAGAACCTAAACGGAAATTTGCTTCCTTCGTTTTTACTTCTCGATTGGTAATTGCAATAATCACAATAGAAATTTGCGATACGAATTCTACTTAGGGCAGAAAGTTCCCTGCGTTTTCTACTTATTTCGAAGATCCCGTAATACAAAAATACGTATTCTTACAGACACAACGAAAGAAATAGAACCTAAACGGAAATTTGCTTCCTTCGTGTTTACTTCTCGATTGGTAATTGCAATAATCACGATAGAAATTTGCGATACGAATTCTACTTAGGGCAGAAAGTTCCCTGCGTTTTCTACTTATTTCGAAGATCTCGTAATACAAAAATACGTATTCTTACAGACACAACGAAAAAAATAGAACCTAAGCGGAATTTTGCTTCCTTCGTGTTTACTTCTCGATTGGTAATTGCAATAATCACGATAGAAATTTGCGATACGAATTCTACTTAGGGCAGAAAGTTCCCTGCGTTTTCTACGTATTTTGAAGATCCCGTGATACAAAAATACGTATTCTTACAGACACAACGAAAGAAATAGAACCTAAACGGAATTTTGCTTCCTTCGTTTTTACTTCTCGATTGGTAATTGCAATAATCACGATAGAAATTTGCGATACGAATTCTACTTATCGCAGAATGTTTCTTGCGTTTTCTACGTATTTCGAAGATCTCGTAATACAAAAATACGTATTCTTACAGACACAACGAAATAAATAGAACCTAAACGGAAATTTGCTTCCTTCGTTTTTACTTCTCGATTGGTAATTGCAATAATCACGATAGAAATTTGCGATACGAATTCTACTTAGGGCAGAAAGTTCCCTGCGTTTTCTACTTATTTCGAAGATTCCGTAATACAAAAATACGTATTCTTACAGACACAACGAAATAAATAGAACCTAAGCGGAAATTTGTTTCCTTCGTTTTTACTTCTCGATTGGTAATTGCAATAATCACGATAGAAATTTGCGATACGAATTCTACTTAGGGCAGAAAGTTCCCTGCGTTTTCTACTTATTTCGAAGATCCCGTAATACAAAAATACGTATTCTTACAGACACAACGAAAGAAACAGAACCTAAGCGGAATTTTGCTTCCTTCGTGTTTACTTCTCGATTGGCAATTGCAATAATCACGATAGAAATTTGCGATACGAATTCTACTTAGGGCAGAAAGTTCCCTGCGTTTTCTACTTATTTCGAAGATCTCGTAATACAAAAATACGTATTCTTACAGACACAACGAAAAAAATAGAACCTAAGCGGAATTTTGCTTCCTTCGTGTTTACTTCTCGATTGGTAATTGCAATAATCACGATAGAAATTTGCGATACGAATTCTACTTAGGGCAGAAAGTTCCCTGCGTTTTCTACTTATTTCGAAGATCTCGTAATACAAAAATACGTATTCTTACAGACACAACGAAAAAAATAGAACCTAAGCGGAATTTTGCTTCCTTCGTGTTTACTTCTCGATTGGTAATTGCAATAATCACGATAGAAATTTGCGATACGAATTCTACTTAGGGCAGAAAGTTCCCTGCGTTTTCTACTTATTTCGAAGATCTCGTAATACAAAAATACGTATTCTTACAGACACAACGAAAGAAATAGAACCCAAACGGAATTTTGCTTCCTTCGTGTTTACTTCTCAATTGGTAATTGCAATAATCGCGATAGAAATTTGCGATACGAATTCTACTTAGGGCAGAAAGTTCCCTGCGTTTTCTACTTATTTCGAAGATCTCGTAATAAAATGTACGCAAGTACTTTTAAAATCAAAAATGTATCTCCTTGTAGATATTGCATCGATTAACCGGTAACAAAGTAATAGCAATTTAAAAAGGTCGAACATGAAATCAATTTGCTTAATTAAGTAACGATATCGAAGAAAGGATGCAACAGCGATATCAAAGCAGACCGCGACTCATTCTCGCATTTCGGCAACGGTACCCATCGGAAACGGTCATTAGCACGATCGTTAAGGAGAGGATAGCCTGGTCGAGGCAGGAATATCAAGGAGGATCGAACCGAGCTCCACCCAGGGCTAATATCTTGCACAACGGTGCTGGAACAAGCCTCATCCTGTAGACGTTCTCCAGCAGCGTGATTCCGCGTCTCGGTGAGCGTAGCTCACGCGAACATTGTCCAGTAATTGACCCTGAACCTCGTACCGTTACGATCAGCTGCCAGCTACACACCTGCTCCGCTCGTGATTAGCCACGATTCCAGTCGATTCATCGATTTTCCACCGCGAGATTCCCACGTGGATTAGGACGTAAGTTTTCCAAGGACATCCGTGATATGTGTAATATTACAATATAATACTTTTTCACATTCTATAGACAAAGTGAGCTGTTTATGTTCTGAATTTTTAACAATTTTGAGGAAATTCCAGGGTATTTGTCGCGTTATTCGCGTTGAGCATACGTTCTTTTAGCGTTGCGAGTTTTCCAAAATGTTATTCACGAATTAAGAAATTCTAGGATTCTTATCATTGCGTTATTTCGTGTCCTCGATCGATTTCTTGTTTTTAAGAAGTTTTACAGAAATTTCAAGATACCTGTCGTCGTTGAAATTAATCCTAAATCGTTACTTTGTTTCCTATCATTCGTGCTACAAATCTCGGTGAAGGTAAGTTCACGCGAACTCTGATAAATTTCGCCGTGAGTATAATTCTCCTGACAGTATCGCTGGTGTGTGGTTCGAATATGAAAAAGTCTGGCCGAGGGCTTGAGAATCGTCGGTGTAATATTTCCCGGTGTATCGCGCGACCCAGCACGCACCGGAAGTGCCGATAAGACGGTCGATGGAAATCGCGCCGAATGACCCCGACGCTAGGCGAACGTGTTTCGCTCACGATCCAGTGAGTGCAACGTTGGCTTACCAAGAAACCTGGACAACTGTGTTGATCTTTAGGTAGCATCGAAAATATCCAGTAGTTCGTGAAAAGTTCAAATATTTCATTCTTAAATATTTGTACTTCATCTAGCGGGAAACTGCCAGTGGATTGGCGCGTGCGAAACAAAAGTTCTTTAAATGTCGTTCGAGTTAACTTCGCGTGGAAACGCGATCGAAAGATAAAGTTAATCGCCTTTCTCAGAACCAAAAATAAGTTCGTTCGAATTCAAACGAGTTTCCATCAGAAGGTCTCTCCGCTACTTTCCTCCAGAAATCAGAATGTTAGGTTGGTGCGTACGAAACCTTCTATTTTTTAAATATCGTTTCGAAACGACGAAAATTTCGAAATCGTCGAAAGTCGAGGAGTTCGGTCGGAAAACCAGTGTGGGTCTTGCCTTTTCTCCGCGTCTGTTGGCGAGAAGAGAGCCGTAAAAGTCGCAGACCGTGTGGTGACCTGGACATAGGTTGAATGAGCCAAACCAGTACTCGGTGGGCTCCGATTGGCGGCTATTTCGGAACTTTCAGGCCGCTCAAGTGTGTCGTGATTCTCGTGGTTGCCTCGGTGCCCACATTCTCGCTCTTGTTCCATCGTAGCTCGTTCCAGCGATCGCTGGAACGTGTTTTGTTCCTCGTCCGTGAGAAACTTCTCTTCGAGCACCACTCTAATCTCAATGACAGTGGCCCCTGTCGATTTATTTTCGCGTCACCTGCGCGTAGGCCACAGAACTAGGCTTTGCATTACGTTAGATGCACTGGGCGCACTCAGGCTGTGGGTTGGAAACTGTGGGCTACGATCGACTATGCAGAGGAATGCCGGTAATGCGATCGTTAACGCGCAGGATGACAGTTGGAAGTTTCACTTGGTAGAACTCTGTTCGTATGAACCGCGACGAACAAAAAAGTGGTTCGTGCAACTGCAGTTCATATACCTAACGCAAGTTTATTACTTTTTCTCGGTACTTGCGATTTTTTCTTCAAGAGTTTATGGACGAACAAGCGGAATCGATGAATGGGATCCTGTTGTAAAATTTCACGAGTCGCACGCGTCAAATTACGAATTGAGAAAGATAGACGGGTCGGTGGACAAAATACCCACGATCAACGTGACGAGTCCATTTTTACCAATTTCTCACCGATCATTTTATCAAACGTCAAGTATACTCGCGTTTAGTAGGATTGTTTATAGACGTGTTTAGGAGTTGACCAACCACTCGTCGAAGCTACTAACACGCCACTTACATTCGATATCATCGATCGTGCAAGTTTTCGGTTTCACCACCCTAAACAGGTGTTTCACGTAACCTAAAAGGGTCGAAAGAGACTCAGTTTGGAAGTAGAGTCGGTAGAGCGCCGACGACTTTGATCAGACTCGGTACGTGGAATTTGTTGTCACAGATGTATAGGTATCAGGAGTAATTTACACTGGTCGGAGGAACATGGTCTGAAGTAAGAGTAGATTCCGCTGCTGTAGATTAACCTTTCGAATTTGTAAACTTTGTTGAACTTACCGCGCCTCCGGTAACATTGTGTGTCTACAAACAGTAAGTTTATTTAAAGCCGATGGTATTCCAAAGGTGTAACTCGCGTGGAGAACAAGCGCGTCAAACGAAGATCGTACCATGCATCGATTACCTTAGAACTTGCTTATGGAAACTATTTTCAGTTCAGGCTGCGATAAACATAGGTTTTGTTTGACTGACAAGATGTTGCGAGAGGCTGTTGTAAAAATACTTTGCTTTGTTGCGTTAGATTACGTTAAACGGAAATTATTCTAAAAGTAAATTCTTTGTACACAGTCTTTGTAGAAAACACTGGCATTTGTTACACATTTTTAGAAGATATCGTGACTCGAATCCATAAAGACCAACGATTAAAATAAGCAAATAGTCAAATAATGTGTATGTCGACTATGTTTCTATGTGTCATAGGCATGTTCGTTAAGCGGTTAACGCAAGAGCCTGTACACATAAATTGCATCGCGAATACGTTTTATTTTGCACGGGTAGCGAGTCTGTACGATTAGAAATAGCGGAGCTACCGCGGTAGAGGTAGCACGAGCTTTCATATTAGAAGTAGATTATTTAAGGCGTAGGTCACGTTAAGCGTAGGTTACGCTAGACACGGGTCACTATAAGCCCAACCCCCTTGATAAACGATACATTTTGCTAATCTCCTATAGCCGGCGTAAATCATGCCTGGCATAAGTTACGTCAAATATAGTTGGACGTTCTAATATATTTCGTGTCACTCGTACCGTGTTTCACGCTCGTTTAATCTGAAATTAACTTTCTCATCGGATGTTAATCGTCCGATTTCTTTCTGCTTTTTTTTTAATCGTAATTGATCGGAAAACAATTGATGTTTAAAGCGATTACGTTTAAAGAGGAGCTTCTGAGAAGTTGCCGAAATTCTTCGCGAAGAACATTGGATCGAGTAGATTCTAGACGAGCAAGATCGTTCGAATGGACTGAAATAATCGTCCTGCTAAAGCAGCAATCGTTGGATTCTCGGAGAAGCTTCTTAATAAAGCAAGGTTACCCGAAGTCTCGTAAAACTGCCCTACTGACCCGGGAATCCTTGGATTTCTGCTGAACCATAATGGAAGATAGCCTCCTGGTGGTAAATGGAGAATCTATCTCTCGCGGAAAATTGCCACGTACTTAACCATAAATTTCTTAGAATGTCAATCGAACTAAGCGAAATTAGAACTTTACGAATCGTCGAGTAAAAATACAGCCATCGTTCGCTTGTTCCGCAATTAACGGAAAGTTTAATAAACGTTCGATTTAGATTCGAGTATCATCCTCTCTATAAGAAATTTGATCAATAGTCGAATCCATTTCCGGAAATCACATTAGTTTCTTTCAATTTGCTTTTCTATTTTTCTTTTCTTTTTTTTTTTTTTTTTAATCGAGGTAGTCCGTCACTTTCAACATGCGACTGGTTTTAGTCAGTCGTCGCGTGGATTCACACACGGGCACGAGCTGTTGGTCCCTTTGAAAAATCCGCTGAAATTTAAATATAGCGGCGTGTAAAAAAGAAAAAAAAAATAGAAGAAAGGGAAAATCTGTCGATAGTTTCGGGTATATTGATGGAAAAAAATAGAATGGGCGAATGGTTTTCGATCTTTTGGGTGCTTTATTGCACGAATACGAGTGTGGTTTTTCCGGGGATATCGAGTCGATAAGTCGATTTTTATGAATGGAGGAATATCGAGAATCTTTAACTTTAATTTACGAGGCAGATTAACGAGAAGAGAAATACAGCTTTCATTGTCCTGATCTAAGAGTGCTTTCATCACGTAGTACGCAGTTCTTTTAATCCAATCGTCGGAGAACCGGCAGATTTAATGAAATTCCTTAAAAGCAACGCGACCAGCAGCAGAATCGCTCGAGGTCGTCGTTCCGATTTCACGACCGATCGCTGAAAGCAGAACGAAGTTGAAAAGAAAAAGAAAGAAGAAATGAAGGAGGAAGAAAAAGTATTGGGCGGGAGTATTCGCGAAGAAAAACAGAAAACGCAAGGTCGATGGAGAAAAGGAAACAGTAGTTGGCTCGTTAATTCTTTTAATTGCGGTTTAGGTCAGATTTGCGTTAGGAAATCTTGCAGGATTGCGCCTCGCAGGATTAATGACTAATGATGGCTGGCGAGATAAGTCAGCACCGTATTATTGTATTTCACAACATAGTCGACAGTAGCTAGAACTCAATAACGAGTGGCTACAGTTGGAAGTAACTCAACTTACGAACTCTCTTGGTACAGTGGAATTTGACCAGATTTCGACATAATTTTTCTATCGCTTTTTTTTCACCATTGTTGATGTTTTTGATTTGTATACGATGAATCGCTGGTGTAAATATTCCGATCAGAGCCTCGATTTTCGAGCTTGAAACAGTTAATGAAACTCATAACTCATTTCCGTGGCTAAAAAGTGTAAAAAACTGAATTTCAACGAGGAGAGCTGGTCACGGCCGTCGATATCGATTTACAAGAGCGTCGAAAGGCAACTAGGGAAGCTTGCCCATCGTTGACCGAACGAATATTTATGGTCGTTCGCGGAAGACGCGGTAACAGTGGTAGAAAAGAGAGTTCGAAAAATGATTCCCCGATACATCGATGTCAATAGTCTAATGACAACGTCGAGTTGAATTTAGAAAATACTATAGACAATAGAAAGACTTAATTTGAGAAAAAAAAAAAAAAGAAAAAAGATAGAATTTGACAAAGGGTACATTCATTTTTAGTATTTTTCGTCAGGTTATTTTTCTTTTTTCCCTTTAATAAAACTAGCGATAACGACTTAACGAGATAGCAATGATCGCGTATAGTTGCACGTGTTTCGAGAAGAAACGGCACGCGAGGCATCGATCAGAGGCAAAGTTGAAACACGCGAGCAACCAGAAGGGTTGGAGGAAAAATTGAAAACGCATTAGCCCGAGAATTTCGCTCTTATCGGAATTTCTGCCCTAGTTGGCGCGAACAAACTTCGAGATTCGAGTGATGAAACGAACGCGTGTCTCCGAGTCGCGTGGCCAGTTGCTGTACACACCAGAAGGGTCGATCTTTTCCTGCCGCATCGATTCTTCTCTAATCGTCGTGATCCTTTGAATATCCTAATACTCGTAGAAACTAGAATATTTGTATATCGATGGAAACGAATTACTACGTAAATTACATCTCTTTGGTTCTCTTCAAAAACATATGAAATTAAATAAAAAATCCTCGCACGACACAGTGAAAATCCTTTGCGCTAAATTGTTGTTAATAGGCTGCGGACTTTTATGCATTTTCGTAATTTACGAGAGCGGTCGAAGAAATAAAACTTAAATGGAAATTTGTCGCGTCTGCTGAATATTACAACGAGTACCTTCCTTCGCATATTTTATTCTATATTTTTCCATATTGCGTGGATTCTCTGCTTGTTTGTTTGCATCTTTAAAGTTTCCATGAATACGAGAAAAAATCCGGCTCTCGCTAACAGACGCCCTTAGTATTTGGATATTACCACGTGTGTTGGACGCGATCGATGGCGATAAGAAAGAGCCGGTTGGGGTTGTACGATTTCGCTGGGCCGAAGAGAAGGGTCGTGAACGATCGAGCGGAGAAAGGCAGACGAGAAGAAAACGAGAGAACGGACCCTTTCACCAGCAAAATGGCCGAGAAGCTTGGCGAGTTTCAGTTTCATTTCGAGAGAACGCCGCCCCATCGACCCGTCTGGACTCTTGCCGGCCTTTCGTTTGTCGCAGTTCACCATCCAGGGACAAATGGGAACGAGGGAGCGATTGTTATGGGGGTGTTGCTCGTTTCGAGAGCTGTTTTTCATTTGGATTGCAATATTGATATGGATTCTGTTGAATCTTTCATCGTTTCGATCGGTCTTCTGCTTTTTTTTCTCTCTCTTTTTTCATTTGTTAAGTTGATAAATCGAATTTTTCGTATGAAAGGAGCGCAGTTATTGGATTTTGGATATTTGCAGCGATCTAGGTTGCGAATGAAATCGTGACATAAGCGATCGTTGATCTAGCGAACCTAGAGCCATTGTCATTAGCGTCCAGCTACCGCGTCCGATTGTCAATCTTGTATCAGCCATACTTGTGTAATAAATATCTGTGCGACAACCATGAACAACACTGGTGCTAATTCATTATACGCCCCTGCCGTCTACCCGACATATATAATGCTATTGTATGTATAATGCCTGTATGGAATGTGTAGATTTTGCAGAGAAGTCAGACTTGCTCGAAAAGAAGTAGAAGAGCATTAGTTGTATAGTTGGATTGGAAGTATCGAGTAAACAGTTTCTCTCGTATTTGCTTGAAAATTTCTAACTTTCGATTATTATCGTTCGATCAGTTGATATTTCCAAGAAGGAAACTATAGCTTAATAAAATTTCCAAACGTTTCGTACAGCAGACGCGAGATGTATTAGGTTGTCTGAAAAGTGTTTTTCTTTTACAGACACGTCTTTTACAACGACGCATCTTTATACAAACGTGAAACCTAATCCGTCGAACGTTGTGATCCTTATCCTGATAAAACAAAATGGATCATACATAATTCGATAAAATAATGCAAAACGGAAAATGTTGTGCATTCGTTATAAAACGAAAGAAATTTTTCGGACAACCTAATACGTATAAAGGTTCTGGTCCAAATATATTCATAAGCCAAAGATGTACGAAACACGCGAAGCCTACGATCAACGCAACGCATTATCTTGTAACATCCCTTTGCCACGTCTGAAAATTTGATTACTTCCATCCCGAAGCAACACGAAATTTCCTTCGGTTTCTTTCTGAAAGCGCTTATATGTAGTTAGTTTACCGAGCTGGTACTATTAATATTGCAGGATATTTGATGGTCATGGCAGACGAAAGCAATTTGCTCGATCCTTTTCGTAGCAAAACTTCGCCTCCGAACGTCGGCAACTTCGCCAATCTTCCCATTTAACGAGAACCTTTTTAGTAGCCGTGCGTTGAACCTCGGTTAGCGATCTTCTGTCCATTCTCCCGGCGCATTTCTACGTTTCACACACTTACAATGCAGATGCGAACGAGATCTCTCGAAAAAATACAAGAGAGTTTCTCGATGTAAAAATGATTTATCGTTCGTTTGAAATTAGTTTTAAAACTATCAACAATTTATTCAAAGTATCGAGAAAAAGAAAATTTGATATGCAATATTCCAGTCTCCGCTATGGTAGAAGAGATCGAGTCTAGCTATTCAAACTCCTAATTGGAGACACAAGGCCGCTAATTGGACACAGAAAACTAACAAATTTCTATTACAAAGAAAAGCTTCTGCTCACATGTTGCGAACCCTGCGACTACCACTCACAGTACGACTCGTGTTTCTAAAATGCACAAAATTGCGCGAACCACGCAACACACTGAAAATCTTCGAGGAACTCTGTGAAGCATCCAGTTCGATACAAAGCACAGAAAAATTTACCAAATCGACAAACATATGGAGCGAGATCTAAAAATAAGCGAAACCATCGCTAATAATCGTGTTGTCGATACGACGTTAAAAATGCAAGAAAACGAAGATGAAAATTCTACATGAAAATTTAATTACCCTATGAGATGCCACAGAAATAGCTACAAATTTTCGATTGCCACTATGGAATATGATGCAAACCTTCGATCGTCGTTTAGGTTTGTTACTCGAGTCGGAAGAATATTCGAATGGACCTAAACGTAATTTGTCTTGCAATTCGCCACACTTATCTATGGCATAAAAGATATAACTTAGAAAACACGAAGTTGGCACCACGCTGGGGTAGCCACCCACATGCTATATTTATTTTTATTTTATTTTTTTTTCTCACCAATAAGATATAACACTTTACCAAATGTCCTTCAGGACAAATTGTAAAAAACAAAATAAAAATAAAAAAGAAAAAAATGTTTCAGGATTATAAAAGATATAATTTAGAAAACACAAAGCTGGCACCCCGCTGGGGGTAGCCACCCACATGCTATATTTATTTTATTTTTTTTTTATTTACTAATGAGATATAACACTTTACCAAATGTCCTTCAGGATAAATTGTAAAAAACAAAATAAAAATAAAAAAAAAAGTTTCAGGACCATAAAAGATATAACTTAGAAAACACGAAGCTGGCACCCCGCTGGGGGTAGCCACCCACATGCTATATTTATTTTTATTTTATTTTTTTTATTACCAATGAGATATAACACTTTACCAAATGTCCATAAGGACAAATTGTAAAAACCAAAATAAACTATAAAACAAAAAACATCTACGGACACTTTTTAAGCGATTTACGTTTGAAAACATAGTAGCATGGTTGAAACTGGTTGAAAAGAAGAAAGTTCGTACAGCTAACGTTAATATTCTTAGTCGTAATTATCGCAATTCACCGTGTTTTCTTATTGTTTCGTTATTCGTATTAAGAAGTAAGACCGGTTCAACCTGGAGATACCCATATCGCGATACGCATGCGATAAATACGCACATACACGTGGTTTCTCATAAGACACAACAAATTTGATTATTCCGTGCAAAGTTCAAGATTGAGTTTAACATGTTGGTGCTTGTTAACTTTAATAATCCTACCTTACTATATATATATCGTGCAAATTTTCAGTCGTAACCAGGAATTTTTGCTGATACCGTGTACACGAGTCACGGAAGGGGAAATTTAACGGCTTATAATCTTTCGTCGACGAAAAATTTGGTCGCATTGCGGCCACGAAGGAATGCAACTTTAATAGTTAAACGCGTGGCTTGCATGCTGGTGACGTAGCAGTAATAAAGGTTAATGGACAGCGAAATATTTCAGCTTCGTTGCATAACGACGCCCATCACCGTGTCGTGCCTTATTCAAACAAGCTGAAATCGAGTCGCTACCTTCCCAATGAAATTTATTCATCTATTCGTTTATTAAACGTGTCCTGAACTCGAACGAAGTCGTCGGAGAAAAGAAACAGAGAACCGAAGAAGCAGTCTTCCATTCTTGCGATGGACTCCGGAAGAGACGAATTAATCTTCCTATCTTCTTATTTCACCGGAATTTCACAAGAAAATCATTTTCTTCCCTCGACTGTTAAAACGTTCATCGATCCTGCTACGTTTCCTCGGCCATCTTCGACCCAGTTATATCTTTCTAATTATGGAAACTATCTTCGTAATTTGGACAAATTATGGAAAGTCTCGTTGGTACAGGTACACGATTTCTCGTTTCAATCTTACATCGAACATCTTTTCGCGATATCCTGAACTCTTTTTTGTTTCGCTAAGACGAGAGCAGAAAATGAAAAAACGAAAGGAACTGCGTGTCGATGGAGGACGAGTGTCGGACGAATCTTCTTCTTGAGATCGGGAAAATTCGAGGGGTACAGGCGGGTCGGATCGTCCGGGGCTTTGCCAAGTTTCATCGGGATTTGCCATCAGCACCATGTTCCTAAGATTTATGCAAATTTCTCTCGAAGGCTTTCTGTTGGAAATTTCTAACCAGTCGGTTGTCCCTACGACCTCGAGCTTCTTCGAGCCTCGATTCCCTCCGTATCGCGTTTCTACGTTTATACTTTGGGTCACTGCTAACGCCCTATTTGTGTGAAACGTCTAATCTTGAAGTCATAAAGAAAAATGAACCAAACTCGAAACGCTGATTTTAACGAAAATGGTCGGTAAAACACGAGATTGGAAATCATAAATCATCTACTATTATATAAAATTCTTTGCACGATATTGGTAGAGAAGTTAAATTTATAGCTACAGTCTCATACCGATCAACCACGTAAATTGATAAGAACCTAATTCGGTTAGAATTTATAATTTAAAGACGTTGTGCTCGTGACGATGATATTTTATGGAATTAATAAGTAAATTATGGAATTAATCACATAGCGGTAAAGTCGTAAGATTTAGTTTAAAAAATTAAAGTAAATTTTAAACAAAGATATCGTTAATCAATTTGGCTCCTAGGAAACTTGTTTCACGTAGGTACAATCATTATATGATACCTTTGACACGCACATACGTTTGATGTCTGTTACAATTGAATACAATTCGTCGTTCTATCGTGATTTTTCTAATTAACCTGTGAATTAGACTGACAATACAAATCTATCCGAAATCCCTTTGTACGACGCATGTGCACAGTCATCGACTACATGTTGGACGTATTAAAATGACGCACAAGCTGAGCCATCGGTTTCAGATATTAAATCAAAGCCAGCTCTGTCCTATTCGAGGAACATCAAAAAGTTAGCAAATAAAAACAGACGATTCGTTAGAAGAAGAAAAAATACTGCTCGTGCCGCGATGGTTGAAAAAAATTCAATGGTGATAGATCGTAGGAAAGTACCTCGAAATGTTTCATTTTGATTGATTCGTACGTTGGAAGTGATGCTAGAGATTTATCGTGCAATTACTCGTGCCATTGTTTCAATTATTTATAACAGACGCGTGATTTATGGCGACAACGATGTGTCTTCGTGTTTCGAGGAACTATTTTCTTCGTTAGCAGAAGCATGGCTATCGTTCCCCTATTTATAGCGATTCCACGTTTCTGAAATAGCAACAATTTCCGTTAACAGCAGGAAATGATACGCTTTCGACGAGTGGCGTGGCATAGAAAGCGAAAGGACAATGGATCAATTTGTCTTTAGACTTTAGACCACTCTTGCAATTTCGCGATCGATTTTTTCATCGTCTACGATCGTTTCCCTACCATCGTTCTTATGTTATTAGCGTTATTACTTACTACGAGATTGCCTAGGTTCTTGTTAGACTTGGCATGCTTCCTTTCGTATCGTATAATCTTTTAATTCACAGATGTAATTTGCATTACGTGTTTCGATCCATTTGAGATTTTTTCTTTCTTTCTTTTTTTTTTTTTTTTTGATAGGCAATAAACGGAATAATATACCTGTAGACTAAAACACACTGTAAGGGTTTTTAATAGCGAACGCAATAATATAATATTGTAGGCCAACGGTAATGAAAGAAATTTGCGAAAGGAAATTCTTTAAGATAAGCGGTAAAAATAGCAGATTATTTTCGGAAATGATTCGTGAGATTAACCTTGAAATGGTATGAGAACGCGCAAATATAATTATGTATTACGTTTTTCTCTTTGACGCTTTTATTATGCGTCATGACGCAAATATTTTACGATTCTTTTGTTTCTTTGTTTCAGGTAAGCATCGCTAACTTTGATTCCTCGGAAATGGCTTCTGATTCATAAGTCCACTGGTAACGTACTAATTACGTTCATTAGAGAACATCTGACGTTAATGAAAATGCCCATATCGGGTTTGTTGCCGAGTTTTTTTTAATGGCCGTATTTTTGATTGCTTATCGTTTCTGTTAGAATTAAAGATTGGAGAATTTGATCGAATTATTAGGTTGTTCGAAAAGTTTATTTCGTTTTATGGGAAAATAATAGACGTACAACGCTTTTTGTTTTATATTATTTTGTCCAATTACGTACGATCCATTTTGTTCTGTCGAGATAAACACCGCGACATTTCACGGACTTGGTTTCCGGTTTGTACGAAAGTGCACTGTTGTAAAAAACACGTTTGCGAAAGAAAGACATTTTCCGGACAATAAAATAAAAAGAAATTAAAAAATGTAGCGCCATTGGTATAGTGTATTTTATACGTGAAGAGAAAAGAAGTTTAAAAGCGTAAACGACTGATTTTAAAATGGTCAATAAGTTCGATACGAATTGCGAGTTTGACAATGGTTCTGTTAAAAAATAAAAAATAATTCAAATTCCGTGATCATCTCACAATCACGTAAAAATATATACGTCGCATTTTTTCATCTTTTTGTCGATTAATTCTAAACGACAACAAATTTTCAAAATGGATAATCTTGCGATCTTTGTATCGACGTTTAAATCGTCTATGGTGTTTCGCGAATAAGACAGGTTTATAGTATCACATTTGCAATTAGCGTGGTTAGATCAGTCTGTTTCTCGATGTTGATAATTAATTACGATAATGATTAGCGTATCGTTACGCGTTAGAATCGGCGTGAATTTACGTATGTATTTATGCAGCACAAGAGCGTATCGAAAGCTTCGATTTTAAATCGACCACAATTAAATGCCGTGAACCAGCGCTGATCCAATATTATCCGTGTTCCGCTCGCGCGCGTCCAAACGATCGATACCGCGACAATGAGCTATTTCGACAATTGTATTCTATTTCGTCGGGAACATTAGACAGATTCTCTCTGTCTCCTTGTAAAATACGTTTCGCCGTATCTTTCGTGTATCGTTTTCTATGATAAAAGCAAAGTTCAAATCGCTTTATCCGTTAGTGGAATATTTAAAAATTTCCAAGCATTCTCGTAGCTTCATTTTCACGATATACAAAGTCTCGTTCATTGGATCAAGATAAAAATTAAACCAGAATTTGATAGTATTTTTTTTTTATTCGAACTTAATTAGACGCGAGAGTTTGCGAGCATGTCAGCTATTTTTATTGGATTTCGCTGAACTCATAAAGACGGGTTCATCGCTTTCGAGAGTTAAAAGGCCAATCCGGGATTAACGATCTCTCCGTAGTTTAATTTCTCTCTATTTAATCAGTACCTACACGAAGGAAGAAGGAAAAATTGTATCTCGATGTTAAAAGAAAAATCAATGTCAATTTATTATCCTGTGTATCGTCCAAACTTTGCATCGACTATCCATGACTCTAATCTTTATTTCATCCTCCAAGTTTTCATTTCAATTTATTCCTACGTACATAGTCGTTTCTTTACACGTGTACCTCGATCTTCTCAATCGATTGACCCGATGGATTTTCACTTTTATAAGACTGGGTCATTTTCCTCCTGATCGTAATCACCCTTTAGAGCGAACGCTTCGGTAAACGCTCGAGTGAATGCTCGATGAGCGATTATCTTCGACGATAGAAACCCTTCGTATTGGAAATTTGAAAAAATTCTTATTGCAATTTATTTCCAAACGCCTTCTTCAGCTTCCATACGTGGTTCAAACTATCCAACCTGCTTTCCCAATCGATTTCCGCTTCCGTAAGTATATCCTTTCCCCCTAGCGAGTGGCAGAAGGGCGGTCGTGCATTCGTCGACCGATCGATCACTCGATACACGCTGTTTAGCCGCGCGATGAAATCGCTCGGCCGTTATATTTTTATCTCGCTGAAGGATCTCTCGTCGACGATCTTCGTGCTGGCTAGTCCACGCGATCGATTTTTCCTCCTGCGCACCTCCAAGTCTGCGTTCGAATCGAGGAAAAAGCTCACGACCTCGGATCATGGAAATAGCCTGGCGATTTCATTAATTCCGACGTTCCACGCGAAGATTTATAACCCGTTGCGCGCGTGCCTTCAGAAAAACCGTTTACGTTTTCCCTGGAAACAAATGGAGAGATCCGCGAAAGAGACGCATGTGCGGCCGCTCTTCGAGGAAAACGAAGCGATACAAGGAAAACCAATTAACCGTGGATGGTCCCGAGCAAGCGAAGCAACTCGAGGTGTATCTAATTCGCCTGAACGTTTGCCAAATTTCCTGGCTTAGAGTAGCTACGATTTCCGCCGTCAGCCTCGTTCAATATCGTCGATGGGTCAGAAGGTTATGATTGCACGATTTGATTTATCTCGAGGAATTAGCGTTTTGTGTTTGTGCACCTTGGATGATAGAGATTAGATTAGTTTCAATCGCCAAATATTTTTCCATCGAGAAACCAAGTGACACGACCCGAGTGTACGATACTTGGTCGATATATTTGGTAAAATAAGCCAGCTAGTGTCATAGATTTATTTATTTAAAGTAGATGACACGATCCGTGTGTACGATACTTGATCGACATATTTGGTAAAATAAGCCAGTTAGTTTCATAGATTTATTTAAAATAAATGACACGAACAATCAAATTCCGAAGGAAATTTTTAAAGATAATATTCTTAATCTGGTATCGACGTTAGGTTTGCCTACTTTTTTATTTCCCCAATCGGCGAGTAACATTTTCGGATAGGATTGCAGAATGTTAAGAGCAAAGTAAAGTCAACCGATAAAACTTATAAAGTAAGGAGTGGCGAAAGACCGTAAAGTGGGCGCGACTTTCGTCGAATGTGCGCTGCAATTAATTCGCAGACGGTCATCGCCTCGGTTTATGGTAGTTGGTCTCGCGGACACGTGAAATTTATATCAATCCAGTGTGATGTACCTGTTGAACGCGATATTGATAAGAATTACGGATATGGTTATCGTCGCGCGAATTCCAGTGACTGATCTTTCTTTCACAACTGCCTTCGACGTTGTACGAAATATTTCACGTACACGTTTTCCGTAATTAAGATACATGTAATAAGTATATAACTATAACAAGTATATTCGAGTCCCTTTCAAACATTATTCCTACAATTATTTTAATTATTTTAATTATTTTATAAACAAACTCAAAGTACAAAATGATTCAAAAACCTAGCTGTTTTTTCTACGTCTCATTACATTCTGTTCATGTAACAGACAAAATCATAGTACAAAGCGATTACGTGACTCAACGTGCTTCCTCAACAACTATAAATGATCGTATTACTCTCTTTCCCTACACTTCGCTATATTCCAACCATTTTGCAATCAAAATCATAGTGCAAAACAACCAAACGTCCCGATATCCTCTCTTCACAATTTTCAACAAATCTTGCTACTCTCCTTTTGTCACTTTTCATCCAATCATATCCTTACTTTTTTTATACATATATATACATTATATAATATTAATATACATATATATAATATATATAATATATATATTGGGTTGGCAACTAAGTGATTGCGAACTTTGTCAATACCATCTAATGGCAAAATCCGCAATCACTTAGCTGCCACCCCAATATATATCAAAATCATGACGTGAAACAAACAGTTCAACATCTCCTTCCAAATCTCGAAAACTTGCTACTCTCTCGTCTCATCTGCCCGAATCACCTCGATTCTCTACGACAACCGCTAACATACGAAAGATTCTGTGAAAAGAGGCGATCGTCGCGTTATCTGCTGATTCCGTATCGCGCTATTTTCCTCGGTAGTCGATCGCGTGGCGGCAAACGAGGCGGGAAAAAGAATCGAGATGAATCGAGGGGTGGCGCGATCGAACCGGAGCTTCTTTCAGGCGCGCATGTCGTCTCTGCCTAAACGGGGTGTCCTTGTCGTCATGGTAACCTTTATGGGAAGGGAGAGGCTGCGATATCTGGGCTTGTGTGAGCACCAAGATAGAAGGAGACGTATATGAAACGAGAGACAAAGACGAACAGAGAGGGACGTAGGGACGAGAGGAACCATCCTGGTTGTCGTCATCATCATTTGTCATCGGTTGGAAAGGACGAAATTCGGCTTCGAACACCGTGTATGTCGTTTTGCGCTTGATATTTTTCATCGTTCTTCCGCTTCTCCGTCCCCTAAACTCCCTTTTTCGCTTCTTTCTTTCATCCTTGTTCTTCGTTTCTTCCTTTGTATCGTGGATCGAAGGCTGCTTTACAAAGGACCATTCGTTCTACGTTTGAGAGCGGCTTTTTCGACAAGGTAATTGGGCGGGAGGACGAGGATTCGCGTGAACACGAGTTGATTTAATGAAAAAAGCAGGATGAGTGGTTTGCCTGTCTCGTTGGCTACTTGTTTCGGCTGGCTCTCCTTAATGCCGTTTGACACGGTGTGTCCGCGCCGTTTCAACGACGTCGGATAAAGACTTGTTTAGCCATTGTTTCGCTTGTTCGTTGCATCGTATTCATCTGGTTCCGTGTTGCCGTCCAATAAACAGAACATTGAAATTATAGGGAGAGCATAGAATTAAAAGCGTAGACTCGCATCGTCGAAGTTCGACGAATTTGTTACACTTTATTCGAGTGACATTAATAATCGACGCGGCAGATCACCGCAAACGTCCTAAGATTCGTTATAACGTCAGTTGCGACGATCTTTAGAACATCAGATTGCATCGATTCTCAACGTCTCTTGTTCGTACAATCGAATTTTTATCGTTCTTTCCGACAAATCGCCGGGATCGATCTCGAAGCTCTTGGCTTTCGAACACAGACTAATCAAGTCCGGGTGAATAAAATGCTCAACAATCCCCTTTCGTTCGAACGATGGTCCCAAACGGTTTGGAACGACGATCGACCGAGTAATTAGCGAGCACGCGGTAAACAAAGTTTTCATTTCCGCTTGGTGGCCCGTCAATGGAGGGAAACGCAGTCGAAACTCGTGGAGAATCCGGGCCAAATACCGCACCGACATTTTCCACGTGCCCGTTTTTCCGCGACCCCCTTTTTTTTTCTCCCTCGGACCGTTCCTTTTGTCTCGTCTCCGAGCTTTTGTGTCGATCGGGTCGAGAGCCGAACTCTCGCGCCTCTGCCGAGCGCAAAAACATCCGCGGTTCGTTGCGTTTCGAGGTTTCTGCGCGACTGATCAATCGCAACAGGTGCAAAAATCCTTTGAATCTTCGCTCTGGCCATTCGCTTCCAATGAATGTCAAACGCTCGTAACTCTTTTGCAATTCTATTGGTCAGAGATCTTCGAGTAGATAAATAGTAGCAGATCTTTCCAGGACAAACGAGAGTAGCAGTTTATCGTAAATCTGTAGAATTTTTAGTTACCTGCTGCTTTGAATCTTTATACCGAGATCCTTTCTTCGTCGAATCTTAACCTCGTTCTATATTTGCGAAGAGATAATTCGGGTCAAATATTCAGTTCGAAATATTCTAGTCATCTGCACAATCCACAGATGATAGTAATCGATATTTAACGATGCGTCTTTCCTTTCTCTCGAAAACCTACGAAAAATCGTACAATCCCTGGCTCTGTTGAGGCATTGAAATTACATTAAAGAAAAAAAAAAAAAAAAAAAAGAAAACAGAAAGAAAGAAAAGAGAAGAAGAACGGAAAAAGAAAATCGATCGGAATACTTTACTGATCCTTCAAATAATCTCACGACCTTAGAACCCCAAAGTGGTTCCTTCGTCTCAATCTATTTCTCCCTGAGAAACTTCACAAAACGATCGTGTCGAACGATGTTAAATCAAGGTGAGAGAATCACATTGGGCCAAAACGGTGGCGAAATCGTGGTGTCGTCGAGATTATAGCCAGAACGGGAGAAAGGGAGAGAGAATCGATTTGGTGAGCGTGTCGGTGACGACGTTGCGAAACCGCCCGTGAACGCGCGTAAACTATCGAGGCGTCTGCAAGTCAATATCCGAGAAACGCCGCGGCACCTAATTATCGGGGCAAGATTAACGTCGGCTTCGGTTATCGATTGTCTACGCTCCAAGTGGCGACCAGACGGATTCGAGATATCTCGACGGCCCTCTGTCCACGGGTCGATATCCACGGCAGATATCGTGCGCGATCGTCCGTCGTTCCTCGACACGGTCGCGAGAAATTGACGACGAAATCGAAACGGCTGATTTATCGGCGAGACGGTGAGAAACGGAGGTCGCGATGAATCATGACTTATCGTTAGTGCTACGGAAAGCTGGCTGTTCCAAGGTTTTCTCATTGATCTACGATTTTTTCGTTGTTCTTTTTTGGTTTCCTCTTTTTTATTTTTATTTTTAATTTTTTTTTTTTTTTTTTTTTTCCGTAAATGGGTTTTCGGTGGGAAACGAAGAGCAGTTTATTTGCCGTTGATTTGTGCGGCTGCAAATATTTTCGGCTATGTTGGATGATTTGTTGCTATAATACGATCGGAGTGAAAGAACGTGGAAATTTTCCGAGTGATCGTTCGTTTTATCTTCGTTTTACATTTTTCTCTTTTATTTCTCAAAGTCTACCGAGACTCGAGTTGTGAATCTCTGTGAATTATATCGAATATCTTGTTTGTTGGGAACAACGTATCGAGAAAAACATCGAATACCAAGACGGATGGGAAAGGCCAAAGTATTAAATTTTATGAGTTGAAGCAAAACTTAGTCAAGCTTCGTGTTCGATAAATTTGACGTTTATTAAGTCGTAATAATTCATGGTTAAATTAATTTAATATCTTGATAAGTCTTAAATCGATTTAATATCACGATAGGATACGTCTTCGATATTTTAAAAAGAACAGTCGAAGATCAATGGTAATCAATTATCAGAGTTAAGTTAAGCAAGCGAAGTCTCGCGAATCTTATTAACAGATTAAAAGGAAACGTGACGTCGAAAAAGTGCTGCGACATAATTCCATTAGCTTTCGTATCCAAACAATTCCGTTTTTCACGAGTAAACTGGCGCGAGAGTCGAAACGGTTCAAATAGATCAATCGAAAAACAAAGAGAAAACGGGGGGAAAAAGTGAGAAAAAAGGTAGACGAAGAAAACCAGTCAAGTGGAGCAGTGGATGAGAAGAGAAAGAAAGGTAGCGGCGATTCCACGTTGTAAAGTGGGTCGACTAATTACGAAGCGAGGATCGAAGCGTGCCTTTGTCGCAAGGGCACCGGGAAAGAGCTAGGATGGTACTAGGAACGGAAGGAGACAGACGAGAAAAGGAAAAGAGCTGTTCATCCGGCGTGAAGCTGGAAGCTGCTGACGCGATCTTCTTTCTTCCTTTTACTATTTTCTTCTTGGAAGAACGTGGCTGTCGTTCTTGTTACGATACAACCGAAACTTGTATATATCGCGGACTAGCATCCTCTTGTAAAACGAGACCAATATTCTGAAAATTGAGATTTTTACAAGTTTTATTTTACAAAGTTTACGATTTACAAGTTACGAGTTATCGGTATTAATCAATTATCTTGTACAGCGTGGTTTATGCACTTGTAGCAGATTACTTATGTCTGGGAAGAAACAAAGAAATGTTTTCTTAAACATCTTTTGGTTTGTTAATCTTGAAGGCTTTAAGTTGAACTCGTCTGCTAACACTTTTAATCTTGTCGGAGAAGAAACTCTCTGTGTGTCTCTCTCTTTCTCTCTCTCTCTAGAGTAAAAAGTTACTACCTTCTTTCAGTCTGGATATCCACTTTTTACCTGTGCCAATCTCCAGTCTTCGCTAAATCAGGTAACTTCTTCTCCAAAAAACTCACCTTCCCTGCTGGACCTATCTTACGAAATTTCATTCTTTATTTCCAACTTCAATCTTCGAACTTGGTCCTACAAAAGATTCGTCTTAAAAATTTCTCTAACTTTCCGGGCGCGTTTTCTCTAAATCGCGCGTCTCTCTAAATTCATTGGCATTACGAGATTTTCAAATTTCCAAATTCGAAAACGAACCAGCCTTCTTATTTCTTTTATCTTTGTGCAATTACGTTGATATTTTATGAACAAAATTTCATGTCCCAGCACGAACATTTCATTTTCGAAATCAATGATCACATACAGACACAATTAAACGTATTATTTGTGCTCGATATTAACGAAAAAACATCAAAGTCGTTATTTGCCATGATTGAAAATAACGTTGCGATGGTATTATACATTACGGAACGATGATATTGAAATAAAATTCGCCTGGTGTGTAATTTCACGCGTGATACCTTTTAAGTGTTGCCAACGATTCTCTCGCAATTTTTCCATAAATTTCAACAATTTTTTTTCACAATAGAAAAAAGCACGATTGGCTTGAAAATGATCCGAAGAACGTAACGGTATTTCTGATTAAAAATATACGCGAAATATTTCATTCGAAGCGTCGTTGTACGAACATCGCTGCATTGCGAAATATCGGATCGATGGTCAGAGAAGGGCTAACAGCATTGTTTCGTCGAATTCTCAGTTTTTCCTGATCGTGTAGCATCTGGTGCCTGCGTTACAAGCTTTCTCCCCTCGTCGATTCGATCGAGCGACGCATTATGCACCGTGCACGCCCGCAGGATATGCTAATTGCACGCTGGTTAACAGTACGCCATAGATGCGTGTCGGTCGACGTGTTTCCACGCCAGCAACGCTCGTGATATCGCTCCTGAATCGTTCAATTTATCGATGCGTGCGTGAGCCTGTTGAATCGTGAGAGGGATCGTCAGATTTTTAGAGGATGATGGAATGGTATGCGTCGATTTTATTAATTTCACGTTACATCGTCCTTCTCTTTTCTCACGAAACTTATGCAGAAGCCGTGACTTTTTTATTCCTTTGTTCTCAGAGATTACATTGACTCTGGAATATTTAAAAATTCCTCTAGACTTGACTAATTTTTCATAGTCTTTTCTCGCTAAGGATATTCAATGTTTTTATTAAATTCAAAATTTTATCGATTCTCGACTCTATTTTCAAATACAATTTCCAGCTACTGTGCCGAATATCAAATCAATTTTACATCACAATAACGTTTATCGCGATAACGAGACTGGATTCGTCGTTTTTACTGAAATTCAATGGCCTTCGATATTTTGCAACGCGTTATTCCGCCATCTTTCACGATACGAAAATTTCCACCCTCTTCTAAAATTTCATACCTCTGCAATTTTTCTACATCCAAGTTTAACCGTTCGATGTCAAACAACACGCGGAAATTTATGTGCAAGATAAACAGAGAAAGGCTGCAACGATTCGAACGTTGCACGAAAAGTCCGGCGTTTTCCAGCGGCGAATCCGGTCGACGTACCGTAACTGATTTATACGGTGTAACACAGTTTCCTCGGTATCGTGCGTTTTATTCACTCTTAGCGGTGCTGAAACGGAACACCGAGCGATCTTGTTGGTTTAGTAGTGGCGGTTGTTGCAGCGTGCGCTTTGTTAACAATATCGTTTCTCGTTTCCCATATTTTCTACGGTGGACGAGCTTTCGGTCCTGCACTGTGTACAGTGGTTTCTTTGGTCAACGGCTGTCGCGCACGATTCTATGAAAAATGTCCGATCTCAGGACTGCTCGGTCTCGGGAGGTCGTCGAAAGGGAAAGAATCTCGATTGCGAATTCAAAGGGTTAAATCGGCTCGCTGTACATTTTCTTAGTTTTCCCTTCGCCCTCTCTTTATCCTCTTTAACGCTATTACTTTACTTTCTTTCTGTTCTTTTTGGCATTTAATTTACCTTCCTTTCCTTCACGTTTAGTGTTTGACGAAGGTATTCGTGGCGTGGCTCTATTTCTACGTGAAAAAACGAATCAAACACATAGAATAACGGCTTTTCGTACGACGCTTTGTTTCCATGAAAATTTACTTTAAAGGTTAAAGTTAAGATTAATAATCCGTGGAAGACACAATGTTTATGTTAAAATAATATTCAGTGATATTTATTAAACAGAACTACAGAACCAAATGTATATAAGCGAGTGATATAATTAACAAGGTATACAAGAATTGTTGATTGTTGGCCAATTAATTTCAAACTAGACGTAGGTAGTGACCCATGATCCCTTAAATATTTTGAATCCCACTCTCTATACAGTAATGAGTATGACCTGTGTAAGTGTCCCGTTGAAATACCTGTGTGGGTGTCTACGCGTGCAATAGCGTTGTATTCCAACAGTACTGTTTCTACTTGTCCTTGTTCATGAAATACCAGACAACAGGCGATTAAGAGACATCCTGTACGTAAGAATTTGTCAAAGAATTTTTTCGATCAGCAATAAATTTTTATTTCATCGTATCATATTCGAATTAGTAATATTCGAGCGACAGTCTGGCAAATTATTTACCTACGATTATCGTGTGTTTCTAACGAAATTATTATATTTTCGTATTAATTACTCCATTATTCCGCCTTCTTCGAATCCAGAATTTCTCCATTTATAACGTAGACCAATTAACTTCGCGAGTTCCTGAAGCATTTTAAGTGGTTTTCGAAGGATAAACTGAAAAGAGAGGAAGGATTGCTGACATACCTGGCGAATCGTATAACCGCATTAATCTGCAAGGTTCCCATCGGGCTTCGGCTTTGCGTTTACGTCACTATCGATGCTCCGGTTACGTCGACCTGTGCAACCAGCGCGACAACGTGACCTTAAAGTCCGTTTCCCGTCGTGGAAAATGGGTTCTCCGCTCTCTGGGCATGGAAAATGGATTCCAACTGTCTTTGTGCTTCGATTCTATTCGTCGAAACGATTCACCGAGTGTCTTTACGCCAGCGTAGATCTTAACCACTTCGGTCGACGTTTTAAATTTTCGTGGCTATGAATTAAAAATTCCAATAATTCGAGTATGAATTCTTTGATCGACGATTCGAACTTCCACATAATGAAACACTCGTAAATTATGAAAATGTTTCCTGTGACTTCTTAGCGCTTGGTAGTTAGATATCTATGAAGTATTTATCAACGTGTATTTTATTTTTATTTAGTTCTTAATAAACGAACATCAGGAAAATGGTGAAAATGGCTAATTTATAATTTTGCAGAGAAATTCCATAGGTTTACAAATGCGCGGGTGATTTGAATTATCTTTCGTATAATATGCACATTGATAGAAGCCTGTTCTTTACATTTGCGTTATACGTTTCTTCATAACCTTTTCACTTTGATTTGCTTTAGTCCTCTCTTTTACGCGTCGACAATTTCTGTGGTATTTTAATTAGGCATTTCGCATCGGCAATTTATATTTTTCTTCGCAATTTCAAACGAAATCGTCCGATTGAATTGTTTAACGGAACGAAATAAAGAGATCGTCTTTCTGTCTCATCGACTTCTTTTTATGCATAGTCGTATAGGTTTGATAAGTTCTGCTCGGACGTCGGACAGTCGAAAAAAAAAAAAAGAGAACAAAAATGTAATCGGGCGCCGACAGATTATGGTTCGTTAAAACGGAATGGACTAATTAAGAAAGATACATGATGCGGACGTCGGGCAAAGCACAATGATGTAGTGATTATTTATAATGGCCTAGATATTTCCTCGCTGTCTGTTTCTGGGACACAGGAACGAGCTATTTCTTTTTTCTTTTTCTTTTTTTCGCTTTCTTCGTATCCGCTGAAACCCGCATATCCATATGCTGCCCCAATTTGTTTATTTCTGCTTCTAATCGTGTCACCAAAGTTCAAACTTCGCTTATCAGTCGTCGTCGTTCTCTTTTATTCCTCAACTGTATCGTGAATTTTATAAACTCTGAAAATTCAAGTATCGAAGAGGAAACGAGTTCGTTCCGGATTGAAGACAAGTCAGATACGTAGGTGATCAAATTATTGTTAATTATACGTTCTATCTTATCGTTCGAAAGTTCCGACTCCTGTACAAAGTAATAGCGCTTTCAACTGTATAGGAAAAATAAACGAAATGGATTCTATTTGTACAGTTGAATTTAATATCGAACTTGGATTGGCAACTAAGTGATTGCGGAATTTGTCATTAGGTGGTATTGACAAAATCGCAATCACTTAGTTGCCAAGCCAATAGTATCGGACTTTTCAAGTTGGGGCATCTTACGAGTAATGCAATCGTCTTTTCCAAGGTTTCAAATGTTGGTGCTTGTGATGGTGAAATTTTGATAAAATTACAGTACGAAAGTTAACTTAAGCCTGTAGAACTCGACAAATACGATAGCTGCTCTGTACGGTGGTGTTGGTTTACTGCTTCAAGTGACGCATCGTTTTGTTAAAAAAACCTTTATAATTTTATCAAACTATAATTTTTGTTTAATTTCCATTGAAACAAATCTCGAAGGCATAGACATCGGAAAAAGGCGATAATTTTTTGATATCGTCGAATGTTATATCTCCTTAAGCGGAAATCCTTGAAATTCGCCGGCACTCGAGGACGTTTCCAGCTCGAAACGAAATTTCCCGGTATGTGGGTTAATTGGTTTTTGCGTCGCAACGTCTGTGCATCTGTGGCAATTTGCGTCAGGCCCGATCGATCGATGTTCTATCGAAGACACCGCGTCGCCTAAGGACCCGATTCTTCAGACGCTCGATTCCTCTACCAGCAAAAATTCTCTGATCCAGAAGCTAATGTAACGAACGAATCGTACCGGTTTTAACCGATCGAAAGCTTAGCCTGCTATGCGTACTGCTGTCTCGAGACAGAAACGGATAGTCGCGAAAGGGAATATTTATTTGACCAAGAGAAGCTTTCTCGTGAACGATCCACGAGAGAACGTAGATTCGATGAAGTATCTGATGGAATAAGACGGATGTTCCGAGACCAAACTACCAGTGGAGTTGGTAGAAATTTTCTTGGTTTCGTATCAGGATATAGCAGAGAGGAATATATCCACTTTCGCATATTACGACAATTTTGAAAAGCGAAACGAATTTTTGAAACCGTTAAAAAATTGTTATACTTTTTGAAAAACGTTATCTCGTTTGAAGCTTCATTTCGTTAGGCAGTAAGAACGCGTACTCTAACATTGTCATAACAATCTGCTCAATTATCTAAATCTTTTTTTTTATATAAATTAATTTGTTTAATTAAATAAAATACTCTTTCGCGCACGTATGTTTCGTCGCCTTTGCAATTTTCAATAACAATCACGTTCATATTTGTATAAAGTAAATTGTATATGGATATGAATGTTTTCGAGGTTACAAAAATGATTCGAAACAATTGATAGAACAGTGTTTCGGTATAAACGAGTGACTTTTTAACACTGACAAGCTGAATCGCAAACGTTTCGACCACTTGCACGATAATAAACTGGAAAATCAATCCTCTCGATAGCCCGGCGATTCCAACACCGGCTTGTAAAATGAATGCGGAATAACAATCCCGAGAACAAAAGGCCAAACATCGATTCGCGAACGCTTCAAATCGGCTCGAAGTTTTCAGGAAAATCCGTGTCGCGAAATTCGGAAATCCGATTCATTTCCCCTCCTCGTTCAATTTTACCCTCGTCGCCCGACTAATCGATAAACAAAACAATACAAACCGCGCATTTTTTTTCTATTTATTGATATGCGGATGAAATCCCATTATAATATAATTATAATATCGATGAAATCCAGTACAATGTCTTGAATTGTTCCTTCTGTTGTTTTCCATGAGTAAGAAATTTGGGTAATTTGGATATTGAAACTTTAATGTGTTTCAAGTTAGAACATGTAACTCTATAGCGAGAAAGATTGAATTTCAACTATTAGTTTATATCTATTTGAAACAATGTTTCAAAGACTCGATTCTTTCTACAAAATGAGACGTAGAACCTGATAAATGAAATACGTTATCGGTACATAATTTTTCTTTATAAATCAGACATAATAATCCCAAGCTTTCAAGCATCGTTATATGTAAATCATCAGCTGCTTTCCTCGTCCATCATTACGTTTTACCTTCTCGTTCTTTTCTCAATTTTTATCGATCGTGGTTTACCGTATTTGGTATCGGAAAAGAACAGAGACACAAAATCTAAAGGTAGACAGGGAAACAAAGAGAGAAAGAGAAAAAGAGAGGGAGAGAGAAATTGCTCGGAGGACCGATAACGGAATTAAAAAATTTTCGAACGAACCGCGCCGATTTATTTCCGATTCAGCGAATCGTTTTCCGCGGTTTTTCGAAAAATCGACGCCCGACGCCGCACACAGAGGCCAAGTTATTAATAGGAATATCGTTTCCGACCGGCCATCCATCGACGGTTACAACACCACCATACGCGACTGCACGTCCGACGATAATGGCGCGCAACCGTTCGAAAAAATACCCCCTGGAGCTTGTTCGAATCGTTTTCAGCTATAACCACGACGTGTTTTTCCTCTGTTCGATCGACGAGCTGGTCGATCCACGTTGAAAATTGTTGTTTTACCATCGATACCAAAACGTAGTGTTTTAATTTTTCTTTTTTTTTTCTTTCTTTTTTCTTTTTTCTGTGAGCTTTCGTTTGACAGTGGGTAAATTTCGAATTCATTCGCCAGATTTCCATGATAATCGGATTCCAGATTCCACGATGCGTGCTTTTTGGTTTGTTTCCCGATCATGGGGATATTGTGCAATTGCGCGTGGATTTTGTTTATTTTAACGTTTACGGGCTTTTGGCGCGCTGATGAATGCGACGTACAGTGGGTCACTGACGTATTCGTGCTCTCGTAATTATCGAATTCAACGATACGTTTTTCAAGTCTCTTTAAATATTATAACGAATCGGTGTTTTTCAATAAACGATACATTGATCGAAACCTTCGTTCTACTACTCTATATACACCCGTTCCATCATACGACCATACGATTATATCGAATAATTTTATTATAAATCCATTATTTCGTTCTCGTCGCGTGTACCTTGTAAATGACGTACGAATAAAACAGCAAATAAAGTAAAATTTGTTGCCATTTTCGAATCCCTGTAGCGAGCAAAAATATTGTAATAATTGTTATTTATTATTTATAATCCTCCTGCCCTGCCAGCCAAGCATGACTTCTGCTTACTTTTTACGATCGATGCTTCGTCCACTTTTCTCGTTTACGATATAAACTATTAAATTCTTCCACATCCGAAACCACATTTAGGCGGAAATTCACGATAAAGATTGCTCGAAATTAAACCGCGAAAATCCTGCTACCATTATCAGCTTCTCAAAATTCACACCACGAAGAACCCTCGAATTACTCGCATCTTCAACGAACCATCTACCCCGGACCATGTGCCATTCTACTTCCCATCTATCCGAGCGTCAAACTGCATTTAATCAATGGTTCCTCTTCACGAAGGGTCTTCTTGAGATCTTGAAAGCGGGGTGAACCACCGCCGTGTACGCGTCCAAGGACTCACGAACGCGTTGTCCCCGGCGTTTCGAGTGTCCCGATTACAGACGAGGGGTGTTTACGTGGTCAAGCGGGTCCTGGGAAAAGAGGGTGAGTCGCTCGATATTGGACGAAGGGCGAGGGTGGCGAACAAAGGAACAGCTACCGGCTAGAACTTCGCCAATTTTCCGTTCCTGGCGAGGTAATAAGTTTGTTGCGACCTCCTAGGGGTAACAGCGAGGACGCTGCCGCTGGTGGAGAAGGGCCGATCGATCTGGTTGCAAGGGGGGAGGTGCTTTGCAGCCGGTTAATTCTTGCGTTTCGTTTGCCTTTTAATCCACCCTTCGAGTTTTCGAAAAAAAAAGAATCAAACTTTTGCTAGCTGTTTTTCTCCGGAGATAGAAGCGACCGGTTCAAGTTGGCGATGGAATTGACCGTGGAATTGGCGAATAATCAATTACTGGGTTGTTTCTCGTTAACACTGGCTCGATCAGTTACTTCGTTATTATGGTAGGACCGATCAGGGGATGTTGGTTTGAACGGTTCTCGGATCGATGAGTGGTGGTATAATTTGTAGGTATCGATGTGATTTAAGGTGAATTTTAAGAGGAGTTGGTTGGATGTAGTGGGAAATTATGGGGAAGCAAACATCAGAGAATGTCATTGGTATAATTTGCAAGCGACAAGACTGGCTGGCCCGAGTTGGGAGTGGAACTATGGAGAATAATTAATTATTTGGTTGTTTCTTGTTACGAGCGGCTTAATTGGTTGCTCGAGTACTCCGGTAGGACCGATTAGGTAACGTTGGTTTCAATGGTTTTGGAAACTGCGAATCGTGTCTAATTTGCAAATACATATCCTGTTGCGACTTAAGATGAATTTTCGGAGGGTTGGTTTAGACGTAGTGGGAAAATCATAGGAGAGAAGACCGTTCTAATTATACGTGTATCTTTTTATGAAAATTATTATCGTGCCTGTTAAAAATCAACGACGCGACGTACAATCCTTATGCGGTTTCTTTGGAGAGTACAAGCACGTGCACCACCCCCAATCCGTGAGGGTTGTTCCTCGTTGAGAGGAACGCGAGACAAAGGGTACAATGCCGCGTGGAAAAGCGCAACGTGGAGAATTCACGGTGGAAACTGCGGCAGAAGGTGGTCTGGCAAGAAACCGGCGCGAGACCGGCCGCAAAGCGGCTTATCATCGCGTTATCGATTTTGGCCGAGACGCTGCCAGCTGGAGCTCGACTGGCACAACTTGTTTTTTTTTCTTTCTTTTTATCGTGAAACTTACCTTTTTTGCGATAAATAGATAGGACTTGGACGGGTGAACGAACCTTTACTCAAAACCAGTTTCGAACTTCGATTTTTGTCTGGACGAAACGGTCGATTATCGTCTCGACGCAATTTCTTTCTGTTCTCCTTTCTTCGTGGAATAACTTTTTTGATTCTGGAATTTTTCTCTCGTTGTATCATATAACGGATCCGTCGAAGAACAATCGGAAAGATATGTAATTTTTAACCACGTACTTTTTCACGTTATGTAACAAATCGTTTTTACCAATTACTAATAACGGAAATATCTTGTTTGTCATGTTTTTGTAGTGATGACACGTGTGTATTTATTTATTTCAGCCTGATGGCCGAGAAATTGGACTTGGTTTTACACTGTAGAGATGACATCACGCAATCAACCTTTTACCAGTTCTTATGTCATCGAAAACAAATAAATGCAAAATAATATATTACAACAAATAAATGTCATTTATACTTTTACGAAAGATGAGATAAACGAAAAGATCGTGTTTGTGGATAGAAAGAACATGGGAATCACGACGAAGATGTCATGAAATTAATAAATCGTGAAATTATCAAAGAAATTGATAATCATAGAATGTGTTGGAATACGAGTGCTATTTTTCTAGAAATAAAAACTCCAAACATTTCCATCCAGATTGCCGCAATAAATTCGCGATTACTTATCGCAATAAATTTCTCATCGAAGAAATCTTCTCAGAGCTCTCAATGTACTATCAGTGCTTCCATCATTTATATTAAATCCAGTACAAAGTGTGATACTCCTAATCTAATCTTTCTCCCCAGAGTCACAGACAGTCCCTCTTCAATTCTGGAAATATTCCAATAGAAATACGTTCAGTCCATCGATTTCACCACCATCGATGATATACTCATCGATGTTATTTTCATGATTAATTATTAATAATAGTTTCGATATTTTAATTCTGCTATTGTAAGTGCACACATTACGCGCCATGTAAATATCGACAATCTACGATGTTCGTGTTATAACACAGATTTCTTTGAACGAAAAGATTTACGGAATTTCAACTAATGTGTAAAACGGAATATAAACTAAACAATTTTCTGCGGTTTTGACTATTTATATTTCTTCGATCGTACCATTCGTTGAAAAATAATTTTGCTAAAGGCGGAGGAAAGATATCGTGGATTTGATGCGTGAAAAGTATCGACGAAGTGGGCGCGAACGTTCACGGAATACGATCGAAGGCAATTGTCTCCGGTGATATCGACGGTAATAGGATTTTAGCGATGAAACACATCGGAACACGTGCAGGTTGGATCGAGCATCTTGTCACGACTGTCCCTCCCTTGAACGCTCCGTAGTCGAATGTTATCGACAGCTGGAAGGGACGGTATGCTTGATCGTCGGATGCCCTGCAGTCTCCACCTGTCAGATTCGTCCTGGCGGAACCGTTTCAGCGACGATGAAAGACTCGTCAATCCGTGAAACGAGTCCCTCCACGATCTCTTCCCTCGTCCGACGTCCAATTCCTTCCCGTTTTGTACTTCCTGGGAAATTGGGTTAGCGTAGGGATTTAATCTTGGATGTCAAGGACTTACACCATTGTTCTTCTATCATCAGAGCGAAGTTGTAGTATCACCGTGTGTTAGATTTTAGGCAAAGCTACCGGAATGTAGAGTAATAAGGAAGAAGATGCAGCGGAGAAAAAATAAGGGCGAAGAGAAATAAGGGTGAGATGGGTTTGGAATGTGGATGAAATACTATTAGGTTGTCCGAAAAATTTCTTTCGTTTCTTAAGGTGATAGATGAGCAACAATTTCTGTTTTATATTATTTTATTGAATTAGGTATGACTCGTTTTATTTCTATTATTAGGTTTGTGCATAATTCAATAGACTAATATAAAACAAAAAACATTGTGTGTCTATTATTTCTTTATAAGAAAGAAACTTTTAGAACGACCTAATATTTCAGAATTTGCTCTAGCAATTATGGACTTTTTAATACAACATACACGGATTCCTTAGTACATTGAAAGAAAAATGAGAAAACGCTAGGAAGAGGTTTGTTCTCGAATTACTGCAAATTCTGCTTTCACTGACCTGGATCATTTTTCTCGCGATCTTTCCACTTACAAGTCTCCTTACTTACAAATCTACTTATTTCTATATAACCTTCTTCGCACCCTAAACAAACGTTACCGCGCAATCGTCAACCATCTCGCCGTTCGAAATCTGCACAGCTTCCATTTACGTTTGCCACACGCGCCGAAATCATATTCCGCCTGCCATTCGCTTCGCTCGCCGCTGCACCATCTCTCCGATTCCTCTGTTCGCCACACAAATCACCATTGTTCCATCTCACGAATCTTTCAGAGTGAATTGGGCGATGAACGTGCGAGGCGCACGCTGTGAAAACGATTTTCCTTCCTCGGCCGGTACAAGCTGTCGCGTGATCACGTTATAGCGTAGAATTTGATATGGCGAGCCACGAGGAGAAGCGTGGGGTGGCTCCTTTCACGAAAGTCCGCTCATAAATCATCGTCAGGTTCGTTGACAAGTTTGTACAGGCCTTATACGCGAAACCGGGAGGAGGGCGGCCGGTTGTTTATCGTCTGTGTATACCCGGTGCAAACTCGTCCCCTTTGGACGAAGCCTGGGCTGCATTCACGGCAAACCGACACACCGACCCCTCTGGTCGTCGTCGTTACGCAGCCTAATGGCGACGCTGTGCCCGTTGTCGCGGCACTGGTCAACGCGTATCGCGTGTGTAACCGTTAATTGGAACCTTTATGCCAGCCACTGATACGCGATACCCCGCGATCCGTTTCTCTCTGTCATCCCCTTGCCGCTGTTCTGGCCGACGGCGCTTATGATCTACCGATTGCCGTTTGCTTCCGCTCGCGTAATTGGATAACCGAGGGTCGCTCCCGCGGTTGACTCCGATTTTCCGGACGTCATCGGTATTATCAGCGGGCTTTGCTTTCCAGTTCTTTCGGCTTTTCGATCGGTGGTTTGGACGAGGAATTTGGCAACTGCAGGATTTTTGGGTTATCGTGGTGGATGGTCGAGGATTTGATTCGAAATTACAGGCTTTTGGATGGTTGACCGAGGGATGAATTATGCTCTTGGACGGTTGTTAGGATTAGTGGGCTTTTTGGATAGCTTCGAACGGATGACTGGTGTTACGGAGCCGAGGGTTGGAGAATTTCTGAGCGACGAGTTTCTGAGTTATCAGGGCAGATGAAGGATTCCCAGAAATTTGGTTCGGATTTGTGGAATTTTCAATTGATCGTTAGAAGAAGAGTCAGGCTAGAATCGTTAGGTTCGTTTCTTTGTAATTTCCATCGCGGATGGAAATGTTTGCCTTTTGCTACGAGGCATTTACTTTGTAATTGCAGAATCTTGAGATAGTTTCTTGTATTGTCAACGGGAATTAAAAATTTAGAGAGAACGATCGTAAGGTGTTATTTAAAAACGAGATAAAATCGAAAAGGTTTGCATTTTTCACGCGGTATCTGATACGTCGCTTTCGCAAATCAATTTCATTAATGGCCTTACGAATCATCTTATTAACTGGACCTAATTCTTACGTTTAAAATTAACTAAATCAAAACCGTTAGACGAACACGCTCGGCCGCCAAATATTTACGTGGCCTGATCTCGAATCTTATTCCTTGACGGAAGAGAACGTGTTCCACATCTCGTTCGGTGTGCTCCACTTCCATCAGGCCAGGCCGTCAGCGAACGAAACGTTAGAATAATGTTTCCTTTGAAACACCTTGGCGAATCCTCGGTGGCGAAGAAACAAAGATCCAGTGTCTGGAACAGAGAGAGCTCGCTCCATCGGGAAACCGGCAGACCTTCGTTCTTCCAGCCTGCTGGATTCGCTACGAACCAGCCAGACCGCTGGCACACGAGCTTGAAATTCCCCTGGCGGGGAGAGACCAGTGCGATACCGTTTCGGAACGCTTCAGCTGATCCCACGACAGGTTTCGTTTGGTCTTTCTGTCTCTCTGTTCACTCTACCACCGAATTTCTCTTGCTAATAAGCGGTGGTTGGGAAGCAGAACGAATATCGAATATACGTGCCTGTAAGGATAACGACTGATCCGCCTTAAATTTTCTTTCATTTTGTTGATTCGTTTGCACGAAGTATACATCGGTCATTTGTATAAAACACGACTAATTGAGTTGAAAGTTTGATTATCAGCGGTAGAAGAAAATTTTCTTTCGTCTAAGACGAAGTCGTTGGATATAAAAATTGTACAAATTCTAACAACTCGCGGTATTAACTTTACGCTCAACTATGTTTCATTCGCTTGTTTTTCCAATCTCGTCTACCGATTTCTGTAAATAATAGAAAGTTTATGATAACGATATACCAAGTTCGAACAACATTTTTGCAATATGATTTTACCAAATAATTTACAAAGAGAATCGTTCGAGAGGAATACAAAAGGAAGAGTTTCCAAAGGATTTCAAAGTAAATTGATATTCTTAGACTGATACGGGTGTTATCCTTTCTCAGAGCGATGATTCTATTGATTCTCTTTGAAACATCAGCTATGGTGTCCATGTACAGTTTGTCTTATGCAACACCGATACACTGTCAGTTTGTCACTGTATCTGCAACAAAGCTGATCGAAATACCGACAGACCTGGGAAACATCCGCGTTCAAAAGCATATGATACGTACCGCGAAGAGCAGAGAGTATTATCAAGCGTTGTTGCGTAGGCTGCAATAATCTATACGTCACACGCTAAATTGATCTCGTGTGTCGGGTGCACTAGGCGTGTCCAGGTGAGCTTGCAAGCTAATTACATCAAGGCATAACATGCTGCAATTACCATTGCTCCTGTAAACTGATTAATTTACAACTTCACTCGGTTCTCTGATTAACGAGATCCTTTCCCTCTCTCTCTTTTCCAACGTTATACTCCACCAATTATTCCGTTCCAAGATAATTAGTCGATTAAAACGTCTGTCATATTATGTACATAGAGGAAAGTAGGTAAAACGAGTGTCGTTAAAAAATACAGCTTCGGAGAGATAAGGACGACGAACTTTGAAAGGTCCTTACTACGTAGAATATAATTCGAAGAATATATCTCGTAGAAAATAAGAATTAATTCTGGAGACGAAGTTAAAGTGTCGAGAAATTGTAACCCAAAGAAATAAAGGAAATATGCAAATAGTTCGCGGTAAGGAGGAGGCTATCTGTTACGAATCGATTTGAAGATCTTCAAATACGAAAGAAAAGACAGTAAACAGCTTGGTGGAACTGTGTATGGTTCAGCTTAAAAAGAAGTATGTACCGAAAGAAAAGAAGGAAAGGAAAGTGGAAGAGGAAGCTGTAGATGCAAGTTGCGGGTAGAAAAGCCGCGGCCGCAGGCCACGGAGGCCCGGAGCGAACTCGAAAGCACTAAAAATTCACGCAACAGGTCGTTCTGTTTAGTAGAGAATCGCGACTATGCGTGTGTGTCTTCGTTACGCACGTGTTTCCCCTTCCGTCGCGTCTTCGTACGCACGTGTAGACGCGCGTGTGTCCTCCCACGCAACCAAGTAACAACCCGTTCCTTGCGTCCCAAGTGTAACGAGACGCGAGAAGAACGCTGCGACTCGCGAGGCTTCAATTTACTTAACAACGCGCGTCTTGAGTAGAACTGTACGAAACTATTTAATTATAAAACTGAAGGTTTTCTCGTGCGCTTTGGTCGATTTTTATCACAGTATGCATATTTCGACGAGAGTGGAAGAAATAGAAGCTAAATAGAGATTTGTTTCGCTTTCTTGATACCGTGACAAATATTCTGTTTCTAATATTTTGCACGCTCTTACGCAAATTAATTTATCGCTTTAAATCCGTAGAACAGAGGATGATGGAATAAAATTCGACTCGTGTTTTCGAGCCTGAGTCTTTAATATCGTATTATAACGATCGATGCAACTGTAAATGATTAATTAAAAACAAATTTCCTGTTAAACGCACGATCATTCGCAGTTTAATAGTTATAAATTAAAGAAGACTAAAAACGAGATTGAAAACGTTTCCTTGTTGGAATTTCCAAAGTGGTCGATCGTAATTATCACCGAATAAAGTCAAATCTTCTCATTTTTCCTAGAATATCTCGCCAAAAAATATATGAAAAATCAACTTTGCATCTGGAAAGGATCTTTCGCTCCATTTTCAAGCGCTTGCCCCGTGTTCCTTATTTTCCAAAGCCGGTGCGATCGTTCCATGATGCAGCAGCATCGGGTTCAGAAGGCGTTTATGGTCGAAGGCGTTTTTCGAAACACTCGCGGCGTTTCGTTTTGGAGAAAGGGCGGCAGAATCGAAGAGGAACGAGGGGAGGGAAAATTGGCGGGAGGTCGATGCGAGGAAGACCGTAAAAGCGAGCCACTAAAGAGTTGGAGTGCAGCGTAGGAATCTCGCTCGCTCCCATAAAGCGAGTTTTAAGTCTCCCTCTTTCAATGCAGCCTCTCTCTCTCTCCCTCTCTCGTCCTCTTTGTGTTCGTAGTCGTAACTTGGAAAACCAGAGGAAGGGATGTTTTCGACTGCGACTAATGAACTTCATCCCTCTGCTGGCAAGGAACAAGTGAACAAGGAATTCCAGCGAGGAATTGCGTGGGGAAATTTTCTACGACTCTCGTGTCACTCGTTAAAATTTTATTTTTATAGAATCGTTACAGTAAATTGTTATTTTTCCTCTTTATGTTTTTTGATCGTTTATTCGTTAACTCGGACATGACCGAATTTTCGCAACGATATAAAATTTGTATTTGCGATACAGCCACAAGCAAACTAAGTTGAATTTGGTGCAATGATTTCTCGTATTTACATGCCCGTCGTATATTCTGTAATATCGATAGACGATTATTTATGAGGAACTTTTACTATACAGTGAAACAATGACAAGTATGAATTTGGCCAAGCACCATACGTCGGTGTATTTTAATAGTCTTCTCTTTTTTTCTTTTTTCGCTTGTTCGCTTGTTCGTTTGATGCTTTTGAATTTCTAACGAAGGGAATATGTTGTGAATGAAGATCGAGAGAAGACGAGAGAATATTTATGAATTTCGTGTAAAAGGAACGGAGAGTCTGTCTTATGAACTGCATGAGAGAAGTCTGCTGGTTATTTTCGGAGAATCGTTTGCCGTTTTTTATTCGGCTTGGTGAAAGATGCGCGTGGGTGTGCACCCGCTCTTTATAACGTTTTAGTCTTGCAGCTTTCGTACGTGGTTACTTTGAAACTGCAAATAAATATTCTTTATCCGTGTGCAAATATTTTTGAAAGCAGTCGGTGTATGGATATAATTACCACTGCACAATTTTCCTATCAGCGCGAGAAGCGACGATCTATCGTGCTAATTGTATCGTTAAAATTCCATTTGCGTTCGAATAAATTGTAATCGAAAGCGTCCAACCCCATCCTCGTTAAACGTTCTGTTTCCTTGCCAAAAACCGCGGAGAAAATTCTCCATTGATATCTATGGCAGAGTGTGAAGGACGACTGTAACTCGTGCAAACTCGCAAGACAGATGGAGGTAAAGTTTAATTACTGGAAAAAAACGAATTTCCAACGCGTGGTATTAACCCTTTGATCGTTGATACATTCGCCGAGAGGAGAGCCACTCGGTGTTCCTTGTTCTTTGGACAACTTCACGAATCTACTTTGATCGGTGGAGGGTCGGTGGATGCACTTCAAACGTTCTCGTTCTCGCTCCAGCTTTACCGGTTCTCGTTATTTCTGCATCGTTTCAACGATTCCCAACGGCGTGTGCCTTCGAGTTTGAAAAACAACCAGCCGACCAACCAAGACGGAGTCGCGATCTAATTAAGACTACCCTCGCGGTTTCGAGATCGCTCGTTAATTCTTGCTTTCAAGACCGGCTACTTTAAGGCTAGATATCGAACGTTTTCAGTCCTTCGTCTCTTTTGATTTCTTTTTTTTTTTTTTTTTTATTTCCGTTTGAACGAGGTTGACGATTTAATGATTCAGAACGGTGTGACAAATGTGTTTATTTTAAATCGGACGCAATCTCTTCATTCCCAAGGGATCAGCGAGGCAAAGCGGTATCAAATGCAAAAAAAGAGGAAAAGGGTGGGCGAACATCACGAAGGATATCGATATCACGCCACTTAAATTCAAAATCATCCCTCGTCTCGTTCTGCATATGGCCATCTAAAAATCCGCAAACTCTCAACCTCCTTCGAACGCGGTAAAACCTTGCAATATCTTCACCTTGCAAGCTGATAAACTCAATTAATCGCGCTATGAAAAGTTTCGTTTCTACTTCCGTTGAAGGAAAAGCTCTCGCAAGAAAGGAAGGAGAAAGGGAAATAGAGAAAAATACCACTTAGTGGTGTCCGACATCAGGATATTTCCACGCAAAACCACCCCGTTGTCTCGCTCTATTCAGCCCGATACAAAAATCCTAAAACCTTCAAATCTCTTCCAAACCTGGGTAAAACCTTCCTATCTCTTCTGCAATCTTTTCGCCTGAAAAAGAATCAACGGATCAGGCTACGAAAAGACCCGAAAGAGAAAAACATAGAAAATAGAGAAGTACACGCGAGAAGTATCGATGATGCACGGTGGTCTCCCCACGGCATACGCGTAATTGTAAAAATACGGTGAAAGTGGATTAGCCACGGGGAACGCGTTGCATCCGGGCAAATCCGTGGGCAATTGCAGCTGTTCCCGTGCAGATGTCCAGGATCCCGTCCCCCGTGGGTATATACGCGTGCGTTGCAACTGCACCGGCGCGTTTAAGTGGCCTTCCGTGGGGGACGGACTCTCGTCGTCCACTTTCAAAGGAATCCACACGCCGCAGCCACGCACTGTCTCGTCGGAGGATGCGCGTGCACCGTTATTGTTCCATGCTGTTTTCCTGCCTTTTTGCCTCGGCCCTTTTTTCTTTCATACGCGCCGTGGGCGTGCCTGTTGCGAGCCTTCCGAACACTCCTCTCGGAACACGGGTTAGGCCTGCGTAACTCGGTGCTGTGTCTTCGTAATGAATGCCAACGCGTGGGTGGACGTCGATGACACTGTCTTTTTTAACGCTCCTCTGCGGTATACCGACGATAGACGCGCTTTCTGGCTTCTTTGTGGCTGAAATTGTTTCTCGGATTTTAATGCTACGATTTGATAAATTATTTCGGCTTGGCAATGATTTTGTCTTTCTTGACAACCGCGAGACGGTGTACGAAGTTTATGAGAGTTGCTCGCGATTGAAATAATTCCGGACTTTTGGCTTGAACTTGAGGTGTCTGTTCAGAGTTGATTTATTAATCGTAATTTTATTAGGTTGTCGGAAAGGTTTCTTTCGCTTCATAAGGTGATAATAGATGAACAACGATTTTTGTTTTATATTTTATCGAATTAAGTATGATCTTTCGTTCTATTTCTACTATTATGTTCGTGCATAATTCAATAAACTAATATAAAACAAAAACCATTGTGCGTCTCTATATTTCCTTATAAAACGAAAGAAACATTTCGGACAAGCTAATAATTACATCGGTACAGACGTATACGTATTTGGATGCGCGTAGTCGAAATAATCCTAAACTCTTGATTGATAGTTACGATGCTAGATAGGAGTTGATTTATTAATGATAAATATAGTCTAATTAAAACGAAGTATATAAGTAGATAGTGGACTGCTGCATGTTCTTCGTGATTGGAAACGTGGTTTGGATCTTGGATTTTTAGATAGGATTTCGTAAATCGGTGTTGATCGGCAATTCGTTAACCGACTGCAATTATATTTTAATTAACAGAGGTATGGAATCGTGAGAGAAAGGAGACTCTCTGAATGCAACGTGATTCCATGCGTCCTTTCACGAAACTCTTAATTGAAACTCCTATGAGAATCACGGCCTCTTATAAAAGGAGAGAGCAATTGGCGCGACGTGGTTGCGCCCTCGGTCGTACGATCTAATTGCCAACTACTTATTTAGTCGCGTCAGATATGGCGCGAGCTTCGAAATCAGTATCTTTTCAGCTAGAAATCACGCTGCGCAAATTCACCAAGTATTTAACACCGCAATTACCAAATTTCCCATTCTCACCAATTTTAACATTTCACTCTTCGCGTACTAATGGAAATATTCGAGTAATAAATTCGTTCTACCTTCGCTAGCGTATGGATTTCGAAAAATGTTGTACATTTACGCGAACAATGGAAAAATACGCCTGTTTGAATCTTTCTTGCAGAAGATTATGAAATAAGTTGCTTCTTGATCAGGTAGCTTTTACCACGTTCGTTTAACAAAATCTCAACAAACTTGTGACTCGCTGTATGCAACAACCTGTATAAAAGAATTCATGTTTTATGCTTGACAAATCGTTAAACGGAATTAGAAACCGGTAGAAACTGAAAATATTTGTAGGACACAGAGAAAACATCTGGTTTGGAAGTTGCCAACTCGGATGGAGCAACTCTGCAGGTTCGGAAAAAGGTATCCGCTCGCAGGTCACCAGGGATTGACCAATCCCTTTTTCGCAAGATCGCGATTGTTTCGCAAACTAGTTTCAGGCCACGAGGCTGTGATAGAGCTCATCGTCGCGCGAGCGCTGCCCCGGCAACTATCGAACCGTCCCAGTTTTTCAACGGTGCGCAGGCCCCTCTCTCTCTCCCTCGAGTCTGCAAGCTCGATCGTTCAATTAAAAAAGCCCGTTGTATCGCGCTGAACAAGCTCCCCTGCTGCCCCTAATCTAATCGCGGGGGAAACTTTATCCCGGATATAATTTCGTTTTAAAACGGGCAAGGAGTCCTCTTGCGATCGAATTAGGCGAACGGAAGTTTTATCTAGTTTCTTTGCGTTTGTTCGCTTGTTTGCAAGCACGAGAGTCGTTGGCTAAGATCTGGAATCTGGAGGAGACTTACAATGAAAATCGGTAATAGGATTGAAATTATTAACGAGAAAATAGAAAAATCTAAAATTGAAGCTAACACATAACACCTCTTAGAGATCGATCTCTATACAGTAAGCTGAGAAATGATTCTCCTGTTTATTTACAGAGAAGGGATTAAATATATGTGTGATTTTTAGGAGATTAAATACATTTTTGATTGTTAAATATATTTTTACTATCTCCTTGAACAATCAAAGAAATACCAATCGTCGGCATGTAGCCATTAGCTGTATCGCTGATTGTTGCAGAATTTCGTAGATTTACCATGTTTACCATGTTACTTAGGCGTATCCCATTTTCAGTTGTATTACATTTCATCGCGTAATGTCCATACCTTTTACAATCGACGGACTATTGTCGCAAGGAGAAGGCTGGAGTTAACTTGTTTTAATATTGTTAGGTATTATCGTTTGAACGCTCGGATAGGTTTAGATGGATTTTGCGAAGTCGTATCCTAGCGTGGCTGTAAAACGTAGATAAGGTTCAACGTGGTTTAGTTTTACGTTGGCTTAGGATTACGTTGCTCGAGAATTTAGACACCTAAAGCGTGCCGTAGTCGTTCCATGGTTTACATTTGCCCGGAATTTTAGCACAGGTTACCGCTAAACACCAGGCGTCTATAATCTTCTTATTTTTGGTTTCCCGATAGTGTCAAAAATTTCATTTCTCCTCCTCTGTGAACCCCCGGAACATTCTGTCTACTTGATAAAAATTACCATCGCACCAATACCTACGCGTTAACAGTTGACAGATAATCAAAATTCTACGGTACATATAATCAAAATTCCAAATCGCAGCAAATTTGAACGAAATGTAAATTTATCACCGTTTGACAGTGCTTTAATCCTCGATTCTCTAACTCTAATTTCCTATCTCTACACGCAGTGTTGTTGAAATAATCCACAGAGAGTAACATACGTCCGTGTTAGTATTTCTGAAAATACCAAATATAATTCCAATTAATTCCAAACGATAGCACGTTTCAACAAAATGCAAATCTGCACTGATTTAACTAGGAAATTCCCTAACTTTAACCTTTTGCGCCGAATGCAGCAGCCAAGCGACACACCCTGTACTCAAAATTTTCACAGTCTGGCTACTTATCGCGTTCGTTCGTTTCTCCTCTTCTTCCTCCTTTATCGGTGGTACGGTTCGCGTGTCCGTGGTATCTGGCATAAAATATATAAAGTCTGGTACGTCCGGTACTGCGGCAAACACCACGACAGGAAGCTTAGCACGCAATACGGCGCACGTACGCACAATAACCGCGGGCTACCACGCACACCCGATATTACTTCTATGAAGGGAGAATGAAAACACGGTGCAGAAAAGCCGAAGAGCAGTCGAACGGACGCTCGATGGCTTTCTGAGTTTAATCTGAGCGCGGTTTTTCACGCGCGCTCGATTTCCCGCGCGTTAACCGCCGTGATAGTCAATTTCCGCTCGACTTTACGTGGAAATATTTGCTTTAGTTTTAAGCTGCCGAGACGTACATTCTTGTCGTAAGTTTGAGATTGCCTGGAATTTGTTTCGCGACCGGTTGATTAGGAAATTAGATAATATTTATTCCTTGCGAGTTCCGTATTTATCGGTAAAGATCGAGTGGAATTTATTCAGGATTATTATAGCGTGATTGTATTTAGAAAAATAGTGCGCACGAGGATTAAATGCCGAGGATTAATTAATTAATTCTGGAAATTTGTACGAAATGATTGAGGGAATAGGTGGATTTATTACAAAAATCAGAAATATACGTAGCGATGTTGGACGAAAATTGTTACTAATTCTGAGCACAGAAGCATTCTTCTTATTTTTGTACATCTAAATTAATAGAAAATTATAAAGCAGACGAGTTAAAGTGACCGTGTTTCACATAGCTAAATTATTCGTCTTTTCACCGATTAGAAAGTAAATGGGCAGACAGCGAAACAGCCAACGATTAAAGCGTTAACTAACGAAACACTGTAACGATATGTGTATAAAATGTTTTACTTTTATCCTTTAATTTAATATAAATAGAATTATAAACAGCTTGAATTATAAGAAGCTCGAAGAAACTGCTAATGAAAAATGTAAAATTTAATGTATCTGAATTCTTGAAACACGTTCAACTATTTGATTTAATCAAATATATATATATGTACGTACGAGACGCGCAACACACAGAAATTTCCAACCGGTGTCAGTAATCTTTCGAGGAGAGAATTTGCTCGCGCTTTGGCAATTATCCTGTGGCACGTTTAAATTCATAATGACGCGTTCTAAGGGGACACCATCTTTTATATGCAATGCGTATATCGCGTATGCGAATCGACAAAAGGGAAGACGCGGTTCTTGACCAGACAAAAGCGTCTAGACGAGCGACGGAATTAAAGCCGAGCCTCTGGCTCAACTCCTTTTTTCTTCTTCTTTGCACGGAGAAAAATGTACAGCAGGTTCAAACAATTCCTGCATGCCAGGAACTTTAGCCTCGCTCTTCGATAAGTATTAAATCACCTGCTTTGTGCCTCCTTTATCAGATGACGTACAATCTTTTCTTTTTTATGGGAAAATTATAGTTAGAGCTTGGGTATTAATTACTTTTTAATATCCTCGTATAACTCGATTTACCTGGACTCGATCCATTGGAGCGGAATTTTAGTTAAGATTAGCTGCACCGAATGAATTATCGATTAAGTCTGCCGACTAATTCCATCGTGTGACTGTGATTCTTTAACGAAAAGTTGTAGAGATTATCGCGTAGAGAACTTCTATTACATGGATTTCCTGTCATCCGATGGATTTATATAGAATTGGAACGTATTACGAAACAATAATTGCCACAGTTAGGTGAAATTAGTTGGACAGGAATGAAAAATTGTCGACGACAGAAAGAATATAACGTAGATAATGGAATTCTGGAAACTTTAGTTTCCAAGAACTTTGCACGGAAATTTTCAAGAGTTTTAAAATTTGTGTGGCTGTTCGCTAAGAAAGTCGAGTTACCTCATCGCAGATAGTCGATCTCACGAAAAGTAATAATTTTTGTATTTCACGCGTACTTTCGTTTCTATCAAACATAAATTACATCTTGATTACACTTACGAAGAGAGTATATTATGGCTATGTAACTGCAATTGATTCTTCTTTGTTAACTTTCAATTCTACGATTATAAACTGAATTTTAAATCTCTTTGCGAACATATTTTTAGCTAACCGATTAAAAATTGTAAATTAATTTGAACAAATAATAACGGATCGTATACCATTTTTGTTTTTTTTTTTTTATGTTACAAGTGTGAAGAACGAAACATGGAAAAGAGAAAAAAGGAAAAAGGGTGGCGTAGAAGGAATCGCGGTCGTATCGCGCGATTTAATAATCACGAAGCTCGCGAATAAATTTATCGAGGGAGTTCTCGCGTGCCTTCTAAACGACCAGGGGAAGGCGTTGCACTTTCGTGCAGCCCTTTTATCGCTCTTATCTCATAAATAGAAATATCGCGGTTGGAATTAATAAGTTTCAGCGGCGCGATGGTTTTTCTGAAAAATTTCGATGAATTGTACTATCGTCGATATTAATCAATCAGGTGATCGTTTCTTTTCATCATCGTCGATTGAAACATGTACGATAACGCGTAAAAATATTCGATTGATTTTCAACGTCAATCGAACGTAACTTGGGTGAAAATTGTTTAAATCAATCCAATTTATTCTTCAATTTTGATTTTAGTACCTGTAGCGTTACGTTATGGAAAATTCAGTATTTTTTAAATTCTATTTGAAAATCTGCTTCCGATTCTTTGTAATTTCATGAACTTTTTATTGAACTGTCGACTACTATTTTCCTACGAAATATCCGTTATACACGGAAAAATATCCTATGCGTATCAAAATATTCTTTGTTTCACAAATATTTTGTATTGTTTTTACAACGTTATCTATCGTATCTTCTTCTATATTCTTTATCGATTCCATTTTATTTGCCTATTTTTCGAACTTCACGTTACTATATTATCACATTGTCGCGCGTATGATCGTGTTATTAAAGTCTGCCAAATTTAAATATCACAGTCTCAGTACACGTGTACCGAGTAGATTTTTTAAATTGTCCCTCTCAGAAACAAAGAGAATCTCATATACGAAACCTTTATTCTACTCTTTCGTCTTATTTTTCATTTTCGCAAGAAATCACCCCTTGCTCGATTCTACCACCCCATAAAGACTCTACCATCAGACGCTGTATGTGAAACAATTTCGACAAAAAAAAAAAAAAAAAAAAAAAAAGGTACAAAGAAAACAGGGCAAAAGTTGAACGAAACGGAGGTTAGAGTCTCGTGGTTAGTTTCAATCGTTTCGATGAAATATGGATTTCGTGGTTGCGAGTCGTTGACCCCCGACACACGTAGCCGGATCGCGTTTGACGTGTCGGCAGCTCGACGACGGCCGAGAGAGGAGGGGCTCCATTAGCAAAGGTTATCGGGTCGACCTCGAATCGTATCGATTGGCTCGCTTTAAAATGTCCTCTGGCGGCCCTAGCGCCAGCAACAGGCGTCCTTCTTTTTCGGCGCGTCACGCATCGCCATCCCACCCTTTGTGGAAGGGGCTGTGATCGCGACTGGCGACTGTTCGAGGGTGAAAGGACGTTGACCCCCCATGGAAGGACCGTAGAGAGACAATTTTGTCGCTCGATTGACGACCACAGAAGGTTTGTCGTAGTGTTATTTCGCAGGATCGTTAGAATGGTATTTCTAGACTTTTTTCTGTAGTGTGTTTTTTTGTCTTTTTTTCTCCTTTTTATTTGTGTGTGTGTGTGTGTGTGGAGAAGAGTTTGGCAATGGAATGGCAAGAGTATAGATGTCGAAGAGTCGATAACGAGGGGATTGTGGATTTTTGCAAAAAAGTATACAAAAGACGTACAACATACAGAAATAGAATACTCGCTTATAATGTTCGATAAAACGAATCTGCATTAAATTAAATGTTATTTCTTTGGTTGTATTTCTACGAAAATGTGCATTTGCGTAAAAATCCGCGGTCCAACGACGAGATATTTTACCTCGTTTCGTATTTCGTATTTATGCCTCGTATTTTATAATAAATATGTCAGAAATATCAAAAATATCCTTAGATAAGCAAGAAAGTTCTGTTTTCGTGACAGGAAAAGAACGATAATTTTGTTTACGAAAATAGTTACTCTTACTTTGATGAATGCTTTGTTTTCCATTTTGCTCGTCTATCTCTTTCATAAAAATTATAGAACCTTATTGAGCGTCTAGTAATTCAGTAAGAAGCAGAAGAATTAATAGAAACGGTAATAGGATAGGCTAGATATCCTGCATACCACAGCCATCGAAACAATAATCAAATAGTAACGGAATAGGCGCCTCTGAGATACACCAGTCGACAACCCCTCCGGAGGGACTAAAACCTCAGTATAAAAACCCTCCAAAATAATCGCTCGAATCAATCTGTTAAAACGTTTTGAAAAAGTCTCTCGTAACACTTTAATCATTCTGTTGTAACACTTTGAACCGTCACTCGGTTGGATTTGCATAATTAATTCTATTATCATGTACAAAGTTCAATTTCTTCACCTTATTCGTGAAACGTTCGAATTGCGACGCGAGGAAATCATCGGCGATCTATCGATTTCGTGATTTCTTGTGTCTCCTACGTGACAAAATCGTTGAAAGCATGTTTGAGGTATCGAAAGTATTTTACGATTTTTCCTTTTTCTTTGCTTCAAGTAAGCATCACGAATTTTATCTCTTGCGAAAGACTTACGGATTTATTGCCGAGAAGTCTTATCATCGATTTTAATTTGCTTGGAAAATTTTTCATGCTTTCGTAAATATCTTCCATGTATCTTCTCGTTGTTTGATATCGAAAGCAAAGATCGATTGTGTCACTGTTTCGCGAATCCAATTTCCAAGAGCAACAGTTTTTTCGTGCATTCGTCCGCCTCGTGTGCAGAGATACGAGAAAAAACATCGATTCGTGTCCGCCGATATGAATTTCGTTTTGTCGTTATTGATTCCTCGTTAAACTCAATCGACGTTGTTGATACAACGTACGTTCGATTTGAACGCGTTGCATTCGTCCTACGATATTGTCGAACGTTTCCTACGAACTATGTTCCCTGCACGTAGCAAGGGTGTCTAGAAGCGTCAGGGGTGTACCTTTCACATCGAAAATACGATTTTTTTTTTTTTTATTTTATTTTGGTTATTTTACAATTTGTCCTTATGGACATTTGGTAAAGTGTTATATCTTATTGGTGAAGAGAAAGAAAAAAATAAAATAAAAATAAATATAGCACGTGGGTGGCTACCCCCAGCGGGGTGCTAGCTTCGTTTTTTCTAAGTTATATCTTTTATGTGAAAATACGATTGGCGACGATTGCCCGGAGTATTAAAAAGAATATTGAATTTTTATAAAACGAACAGTGTAAACAACACGATGAGAATTCGAGTAATTTGTTTACCAGAGTAATTGAGAGGACAACAATTTTGACAATTGCTGAAGTGGGTCTCTCTTCAAGGAAAATTCCACATCTTCTGTAGTGTTTAATTTTTGGCACGACGATTTTCTCTACAGCGGCTTCTTTGGTTTCCATTATATTGGAGTTAGGTTGTCATTAGGTGGTATTGACAATAATGGTATTTGTCAATACCACCTAATGACAAAATCCGCAATCACTTAGTTGCCAACCCAATAGTACCGCGGAAAGACCGCCGACAGACAACGTCGACGATAAAGCGCAAATACCGACAAGTCGAAAGGGTCGGAAAACTTCAATAGACCTAACGGTCATCAATATATTTCGGTATAGCAGTCGTTGATCGTCAGTTTGCCACCGGAGAGTCAAGAGTCAAGAGTCGTTATATCATACTACTGCATTAAGTTCAAGTTAAATAATCATCGTTTTCTGTTTAATCCACTGTAATAAATCCATCTATCAATACATTATCACATAGGATAGAGACCACTGGAAATCCCAATTTCTAACATTTCTGAATAAAGAATTTCTGTAATACATTCGTTCACGCGTCTGTTCTCTCTATTCCGAGATAAAAACCTCAACAAGAATAAATACAAATTACTGCGCGAGGGAATTCGACCATTTGATGAATCAACTGTGCGCATAGTGTAAATGTTACCATTTAAAATTCAAATTAATATGAAAACCCAATACACTAGAATATTAGTCGAAATGACTTATTTCATGCAAATAGCAACAAGCTACCCGTCACAGAAGCCATTCATATTATACAAATTGTTATTTCTTATTTCTATTTCGAACAAAATTTGTCCAAGTCTGACGTTATATGTACAATTTGAAATTCATAATCTATACATCGAACGTTGAAATTTTAATAAAAGTAGAACACGTTCTAGGATTTCCAGTATCAAACGGTACATCTCTCGTGTCTATCTCCAAAAATCTCCACAAGAAATACCATATGGATCGTCCAGAACAGGACGGCAATTCGCCTAATGGCATCTCCGAATCGCCTCATTTTCCATCGAATTAAACTTCCCTTAAATCGAGATTCTGCCTATGGAGGATTCTTGCCGAGCAAAGCTTCTTTTCACGAAAATTCCCATCGTTGAAATTGCTCGTTCTGCTGCAGCATCGCCGTACCGGAGACGGAAACCCTCGAGACGAGCGACACCGTAGATTCTCGCGGTGTCGATCCTCGAATCTTTGCTGTCGATTCCGGTGCCAAGGCTTGTTAGTCGCGGACCGGCAGTTTATTCAAGATCGCATCGTGTCTCAGCGAGTTCGCAGGTCGCGAGAGCGAATTTCAGAACGAAGAGGAAGCTCGTTGATAATGGCGTTAAAAGTCGCCCCGAGCGACGCCTTATTAAAATGTTCTCTTCGCGACGAAGGAACGTGAATTCGCTCAAGTTTAACGACGATGTGTTGCGACTGGACTTTGGGGAATTCCTCAAATCGAGGAATTTAGACTCACGTAATTAAGCAGAGTTGTAACAAGAAGCAACGGATTGCAATAGTTTCTAGTGCGATTTGCAATTAATTCGAAGCAGATGTGAGTCGCGTTACGATTTGATTTATCGTTGCTTCGCGTTTGATAGATTATTTCTTGTGCATCTTTGCTATTTCGTGTAAATATCGGTAATCCTTTAACGAGATTTCTAATATTCTTCGCGGTTTCGTATTGCTTTCGTACGTTTTTCTGCAATCTCAAAAATGACGTAATGCTACGTCAAGAGCCACGAAAGCAGCTACAATCTGTGAAAACACGTGATCGTACACTGTTCGAAAGTTCATATTCCAAAGTATCTCTTTGTAGAATTAATTTATCGTTTTTGAAATATTCCTCTTCCATATTGAAAGTCACCAACTGAAGTATTTTTGCGCTATAAAGATCGCTCGAAAAATGTTTCCATCTACCTCTTTATAGAATTAATTTGTTCGACGAGCGTTCAACTTTACGAACACCGCATGTTACATGAAAAAGAGTGTGAAATACAAACGTACAGGGGAATGAAGGAAGACCTAGGCAAAGTAGACCCTGACTTGCTATCGATCTTGCAAACAACCCTGCGAAAATCGTCGTAATGCCAGGACTATCCGCAGACACGGACTCTGCAATCTGCGGGGTTAAGTAAGTTCAGGGTGCAAAAGCGCGAGTCAGGTTTCAAAACGTAGAGGATCTAATCTGCGGTAGTTTTGGGATATTCTAACCGGTGGTTCATGAGATACGTGAAATCTAGGTAATAGTACGTGTAGAAGCAGGAACGGGTCGAGTTTTATCTCGAGTATCGAAGTGGAAGTGTAAATTAGAATGGATTGGAGAAATGTAGAATGTTCCAAAGTTGAAAGTAAAATTCGTCTGCTCTAACACCTGGGAATAGACGAGACTATGGTGGAAATGGATTCTATCGGAAGATAAACTTGCTGTTCGTGGCAGATAGAAAGGATATAGCAGGAACGAAAGAAAGTGAACGTTCTGCAAGGATTACGTGAAATGAAACTATGTTTTTCCAAGTGAGTCGTTTTGAAAGATGATTAACTATGATTATACGATTATATATAACATACTTTTACGTTTAAAAACTATCATCAAAGGAAATTGCGTTAAACCTGTCACGAGTGAAAACTTATCCTAATATATTTTTTGCGAGAAACGTCAGAATTCGAGGATCCTCGCGGGATTAAAAAATATAAATTAAGTGTTCCTCGGTCGTTGGACGTAAAATAAAAAAAAAAAGAAAAAAAGAAAAAATGAAACGGTTCGTAATCGAAATGACAGAAATTCTGCAAATTCACGAGCTATGCCGTAAAATTGGAGGACAGGCGATATAAAGACGTGTCTGTATCGAGAGAGAGAAAACAAGGCGTCGAATAAATATATTTGTTTGTCCGTTTCGCTTAATGGTTTGTCATCGGTGGGTCATTAACGACGATCGTCGGGAATTTTATTGCGGTAATCAAGCGTGTAGGCACGGCGGAGAGCGTGACGAGAAGGCGATGACTGTTGAACGATCGCAATAATCCGTCATAATTGTCGTTTTACGAGCGATTCCTGTGCGTTGAGACACCGTGAGAAATGGAAACACGCGAGTGGCCCGTGCGAGAACCGCGTGAAATTCGCTGATCGTAAGCGAGCAGCAATCGGACGCGATTCCAGCTGATGACCGAACGTTTCTTGTCTCGCGCGTTTCTCTTTTCTTCGTTGATGACTTGTTCACGTCCTTGCAGCCTAACTTTGATGCGATTCAAATTGTCTTATACCAGTTCTCTCAGAAGTTGAACCGATTAACTCTGTTTTTTGCCGATTTCTTAATTTCGTCATACAAACGATGTGTGTACTTTACAAAACAATATTATAATTCAATTACTATTTTCTTCTGTCGTAAGCAGTTACTACATAAGGCGAAATTTACCAATAAGCTTCTTGATTGTCCTAACTTGAGAGAAATATAACAAATATAAATATAATACAGCGTCTGTTTGTAATTAAAATCTTCTTCAGTCGCCCTAATTCAGAGCGCAACTCGATATTATTTCACAATCTACTCTCTGCTAAAAGTAAATTAATATGTACTGGCACAAATGAAAGAAATAACAGATTACAGCTGGAATTAACGTAGCACGTTATTAATCGCGGCGAGGAAGTTTTTCCAAGCAAAACAACATCTCACTTTCTCCTCTCCGGGACACACCGCTTACAGCTCTATTATCGCGTAACCGTTTCAAGAAGCTCGCACTCGCCTTCTGGCCAGAAGTCGCGCCAGTTGCGCCGAAACCGCAGTTTCTCCGTGCGTTAAATTTAAACTAGTTAGAGGAAAGTCAAGCCGGAGCTTACTCGTGTAAATACATCCGACCACTTACACCAACGTTAATCCCAACGATCGATACCCGACTGTAGAAAATTCAACGTCTTTCCCCATCTTATCGTCTCATTTCTCCCTTCATCTTGTAAAACCTTTCAATACAACGTTTTTATTTTATTTTTGTTCCTATCGTTGCGCTTTTGGTACCGAAATGGCGTCTTTCTCTTGGTTTAAAAACGATACACTACTCACGACTTAAATACGTTTCCTCTAATTTCATGATCTTTGATAACGTGCAAATAATCTTTAAAAATATAAAACTCACTTTTACCGAAGGAGAATGATTTCAAAGCCTACAAAATATCTCATTTGAATCTATAATCGGAATTTATTATTATTGTTGAATATAAACAATTATCCCATTTTTATTTTTATATTTCCTACGAAAGACGAGGAAAACAAACACGAAAGTATACGGCGTCTTGAGTGTTTTCTGTGTATCTGCCTATTCATACGTCGAACAACGATCAACGCCCTTGAAAACAACCGATATGAAACTCTGTGTGCTCGTTTAAAGAGTCGAAACGAGATCTTTCAACTCGTCGCCTTTCTACCCACAAGGCGATGACAGACTCTTCAAGGCGAAAGGCCAAAAGTTTCTCGGAAGCTGAGACGGCGAACCGGCCAGTTACGTTCGCTGTAAACACTCATGGGATTCGACGAAACGAGGAATCCTCGTGGCACCGTCGTCGTCATCGTCGGCGATGAACAGACGTCGTTAAGGGGCAAGTAGTCTGACAGCCGAGTCTCCCGTTGCTAGTAAATCAACCTAACGAGCCGTAATCGATCGGCGCGTTCCTCTGCCGTGTAAGTTTCGACCGCGTGTCTGCGTTCAGGCAATTATAAATTATCGCCTGCTACGCATAATCGACGGTATTAATTACGCGAGCCGCGCGTGCCTGCCGTGTTCTTGATTTCTCGTCGGATTACGCTTCGCAAATTCTGAAAGGTATAGGAAGATTTTGTAAAATTGATCGCGGTTGGTGGTCTGTTCGTTTCGGGTTATTCATTAATCGTGTGTGACACGAGGCGTGTTTGCAGTTACAGTGGCTGCAAAAAGTATTTCTACACGCGTTTATTTTGCAACGAAGTATGGAAGATGCGAAAGTATGTGTAAAATTCGATAAATCAGCCGCAATTGCGTCTGATTCCTTCCTTGAAGCTTCTTTGCGTTATTGATGATAGGCGTAATAATATTTTATTGTACCTTTTGACAACAATCTTTTATAAAATCAAATACGAGTACTCGGGCCGATATAGAAGCTACTAATGGTATTTCTACGCACTTTTAGTTTCCAACGAAGCGTGCTTAATGTAATTGTGCGTCTCGACCATTTAAAACTCTGCTTCTAATGACTGTCATGACCAGAGCATACCTCCAACATCGCGTCAAGGGAACCGTATATAGATTTTTTATTATTTAATTTGTACTTTACAATTTGTCCAGCTGGACATTTGGTAAATTTTTCCAACTTAATTGCTAAATAACATGCGATTGGCTACCCCAGCGGGACACCATCTTCGGGTTTGACTATTTTATTTCTTTAGTGAGGTCAGTGGGGTGTTTTCTACTTAGTCTTCTTTCTATGAGAGTCGTGTCTAGGTGTAACAGATAAAATTGAACTTACGAAATGAAACACGTATTTCATCCGATAATGTCATGTAGATATTACGTCCTATAATTATATATCGCTTGAAAAACTCTCATTCTTCAATTACTAGATTACTTCGTTGTAATATCCATACACAGCATGGCCTGTTTAACGGTAAACGCTTGAATATCTGGAAAAATACGAATGATACGGTAAAATGTTTAGTCACGAACAGAAGTTGCATAGTATCGAAGGGGACATACCGTGCTATCTTTTCTTCTGTTTCTGTTTTTATCAATTTGACGTTGCGATGATTTTCAAACGTGCTATAAAATTGTAAAACGAGACGCTAAAATTCTACGATAGAGATCCTCATTTTTTATTACGTATCCTTATTCGAACATTCTCACAGCCACGACGAACTTGTGTCTTCCGTACCAAGTCTTTCCCTCGTAATTCCTCGCCTCTCGCTTAATCTCGCGCGAAAACACGTCTCTTTAATTAATATTCATCTTTATTATCCGAATACACGATCGAACTAGATCGCCGTTATCGATTAATAATTCCTGATAGTCCCGTAATCGACATAACGCGAGTACAAATACCGACGTTCGGTCGTTCGATCGCGAAAATACAAGATTTCGTTTTCCATCGATCGCTAATGAAAAAAAGGGAGAACGGCTTAATCTGATCGTGAATAAATTACCGGCTCGTCCTCTTACGGGACACCACCGAAGCAGGGGCAGCGTGCGCGCGAAAAACCGGATCGATTTCAGGACTTTATTACCGCGTCGTTATCGCCGCCTCTAATTGCGCTCATAATTAATCAGAGGATTTTTTTACGCGGCCATCGCGGGCTCGGTAATTAAATTGAGAGCGAGTCGTCGATCGTATCGTGGTAATAATGTCGCGGAAAATGCTTGGACGATGCGAGCTGCACAGGAGGCCGGCGTTAGCGCTTGTTTAACGAGAAAGAAAAACGACCAGATCCCTTCTTCCTTGTTTCTTGTTGTCATTAGAGTTTATAAAAGATTATCAGGCAGGTTTCATCGAAGCTTTTGTTGCTTACTCGTGTTATTATTGGTTTGATCGATGTTCAAGCACCGGTTAATTTTTGTCCTTCTCGAGATTCTGCATTGGAGAAATCTTCTCATTTTGTAATATATCATTTCAGTGATATACAGGGTGCGCCGTTAGAATCCGGACAAAAGAAGTTTTGTGCAGAAAGTTGTTTATTTAAGTCAATACACAAAAACACATGAAAATGTTGTTATATCTCATTTAAAGGGTCCTTGCTGAGAACTTTTATTCTATGTAACCACCCTCTGCCTCTATGACCTGCTCTATTCTTGCTCTAAAGCGCGAGCACGCTGACTTCAACTGGTCGCGTTTAATTGTCGCGAATTCTGACTCGATAGCAGCTCGTAGGGAGTTGACGTTGGGGTGCCTGCATTTATTAGTTTGTCTCTCGATAACGCCCCACACGTAATAGTCCAATGGGTTTAGGTCGGGACTGTTAGGAGGCCAGAAATCTTTCGACCAAAACATGTCCACATTGTCAGAGAGCCAATTTTGAACAAGATGACTTGTGTGAGCAGGTGCGCCATCTTGTTGAAATAAATACGGCCTTCCAGAAGCCGTAATTTCCATCCACGGCTTTATTACTGTCTTCAGGACCTCCAAATAAACCTCCTTTGTGATTCTTTCGCCTTTTTGGAAGAAGTGCGGAGGCATGACGTCGCCCTCACTTGAGACAACGCTCAAAACGTGAACACTTGCTGGAAATTTGGTTTTGCCCACAACAAAATTAAATTACCGTCGATCTTGGGTAGCTAAAGAATTTTATAATTTCGACCGGCGTTCTCCCGGCGCGAAGACTTTCTATAATCGCCGCTCTTCTATCGTATTCCGGGTTTTGCTTAACGAGTTCTGTCATTTTGAGGTTATAGAAGACTTATTGACATATTTAACTAACTTCAGAGTCAATCAGCACAAACATCTGAATTCTAATATGGTGGGAACTACAAATTGAATTCTGTCCGAATTCTAACGGCGCACCCTGTATTGCTTGAGATATGCTATGTGTAGAGATAACGTACACTGTCGTTCGTAAGTATCGGAATACGTACGGCAAATGAGCAATTTATAAGGAATTTATGGGGAAATTATGAAGACGTTCGATCGTTGATTCGATCGATATGAAACAGGACGTATGGTTGATGAACCAGGTTAATTGTTCCTTCGTGCTCGTAGAATAATGGTTCATGGAGAAAGTAGATTTTTCTCGTTGCTGTGGGGTGGGGGGAGGGGATGTTTAGCCAGATCTTACGAGTCAGGTTTTATTTGCCAGCAGAAAGAGCGGTTTGAAAAGTGAATTCCTCGAGAATCACCGTGACACTGCCGGATTTGTCTTTCTATTTTGTCGTAGGAAAGTTTTCCGTACGATGCACTCGTCGGAAGCGCCGGAAGAAAAAGTCAATCAAATCGATATATTAAACACCATTCTGTTTGATAAGCCAAGAATTTATTTGATAGGAACGAACGTATATAGAAATATTAAATTGCGGTCAAGATTTCACTTAACGATTACAAAGAGAAATAAAAATCACGTTTAAAAACGTTTTCCCAGTGGCTGTTCGCACGATTCTTTTTACTCTTTAACGATTCACATAGGAATTTCTCTCCTCTTTTCTTCTTACTTTTCATCCGCGGGTTTTTCTTCGGTAGCTTTGTAATTCCCGAAGAATCGTCCGCTGGCAATCAACGTATACGTAACGTGAGTCGTATTGGATTATTTCTTTTGGCTCACGCGTGTTGATGGTTGCAAGATGCGACGAGTACAGGAAATGTCTGAAAAAACCTATATCATATGGATGATTGGAGAGATCATCTGGAAATGTCTAAGAAAAAACCTATATCATCTGGAGCGACATTACAACTATAACACAGATAAATATACCCTTAAAGAAGCTTGCGCAGTATTTCTAATACTTTCTTTTTAGGACATTGGATAATTTACAAAATTCTCGTTTTTCGATCGTATGCATCTTATCACTGGTCTGTTGCATCCTGTAAATGGTTCCTCTCTCGCCACTAATATGCTAATGTAAACATTTTCAAACACACTTGCCCGATCCTCATCCACACAAATTATTCTCAGTCCGACGATAGGAATTATGATCGTGAAACTTTTAAAGGCGAACGCGAGAAAAGCAAGAATAAATGAAAGAGGCAAGGTGCAGGTAATAAAGTCGCAGAAAGAACTTCGATAACGTTGAAGAGGAATATTCTATTCGCGAACGCGATTACGTGGCACTGCGACGCTCTCAACCAGCCACGTTGGAAAACGGCCGAAAAAGCTGCACCGACCGCAGAACGCCGATTCTCTAAACACAGCACCACTGATTGCAAGATAACAGGTCAGCGCATCTCGTAGAACCGTTTTACCGCTTCGAAGTAGCAAGAAACGCTTAACGCAAACACGAATCCGCCAGCTTCTTGTTCCCAGGATCTAATCTTTCTGCTTCCTATCATCATCCACCAAGCAACGAGTATTACGATTTTTCTGGCGGAACCCCTCTTACAACGTGCCTTTGCGCTCATCACTCGCAACAAAAATCACGCTAGCGACCATTAATGCTTTTATCATTAATTCTTGTGTCCCTTTTTTGCTGCTACTTTTTGCTCAGAAAAGGAAATTTTGTACGATTGTTTATCACGCGTGAGTGAATTTGGAATATTAACGTCGAGTTTCAGAGTGAAAGGATCGAGCGTTTGATACGTCGTTAGTAGAGTAGAGTACTCGTCACGGTATTTAATAGCCGAGAAAGACGTCTGCCTACGGTTTTACTCTTTCAATTATTTTCATAAACTATCTGCCGTCTAAAAATAAGACTATCTCGCGCGTTAATTGCAATTTCTGGTTCGCTACTTTAGGATTTTCGTAAAATCATCGGAGACAAATTATGTTATCGATCGATTGCTGAATTTGACCGATTTAATAGCTTGGTCCTGTGGTCGCGTCTGATTTGAGTTCGATCGGTGAGATTGGTCTGCGAATGGGATTGGCCGGACCGGTCGAAAGCCCTGCGACGGCCTCCCACCATTTCGCAGCAATGCGGAAGCCGTGCCGTCAGCCTCAAGGTCACCGGTGCACCTCAAGGTCACGAGCTTTTTGCTCGTGTGCCAATCCGTCTCGATCCTTGCCAATTTGCACACCGCGCTGCGACACATTGATCCTCCTAATTGTGTCAGTCGTTCGAATCTTTCTACTTTCCACTCTTTCTTTCGATCCTTTTTTTTTTTAGAAAAATATATTTGTATTTTTCTTTTCTTTCTCCTCTTTTTTTTATAATTTCTGTGATATTTTCGTGGCAATGAAAATTCGAAGAGGATCGATCGAGTTACGACGCCTTCCAAGATTAGAAACGATGTCTTCGTCATTTTCGTAAATGAGACAAGAGGCAATTAGTTGTTGAGAATCGTGATATTTTCAAGGTTAGAAGGAATATTTTCGCTTTTTGGAAAGTGAAAGTGGAATTTAATATTTACACATTGAGGAAGTATATATTTCTTTGTTTTCGTTTTGCGATGAAAACGGTACCTGTTTTTATCTTTTCGATAGTGAAAACGAGGAAAGTCGATGGCTGAAAAAATATCTTGGCTGTGGATACAATATTTTTAAGTGTTTGATAGCAAAATATAATCGTTCTTGACATCTAGTTAACGAGAAAACATATTTAAGCATAGAAATAATATTTTTGTTTCTTCTGTAGCAAGAGAGAAATGGATGGATTGTTCTTGATATTTTTAAAAATTGTTTCCAAATTTTTTGAATTAATTTTTCATTTAATATGTTTGCTATTTCACCATGTAGAGTTATTTTAACATTATGAAGGTTTTTTCGCAACGGCTGGTCAGGGACCCGGTCGCGTGTAGACAGTGACTGGCATGCGTGCGAGAGATCGATAACTTTTTCCCCACCTTTCGCCATTCTTGCTGACAACACGCGCAGCTATTTCCAGGTTTCAACAATTACAGATTGCAAAAGCAAATTAAAGTTGAAAAATTAACAGGAAGCGGATAAATACCGTTGATTGTAATGCCATCTAAATAATAAACGAGCCATCGTTGATAAATTCTCAGTTTCGTTTTATGTAATATCTAAAAGTAATCAATAATCATTTTCTGACTTTAACATTCAAAAAGTAATTAATAACCGAGTAGTGTCTTATCATCCTTAAAAATATGTTTTCTAAATTTAACTTGAAAATACGTAGAAATTACTCTAATTTCAATATTCACATATATATCGGTAATAAATAATCAAATGTCCCAAATGTAACCTAAAGAGCCGCAGAAATTGCGTCAGATCACTTCTCATAAATCATTCATTCGCATAAATTCATTTTCTATTTAATATCCATCTTCAAATTTTAATATTCAAATCGATAGATGATTAATTCTTCGTTTGGAGCTCTTCGAAAATATTTTTCATCGATCAAGTCGTTGCAGATCGCGAAAGTCCCGATCGACAACTCGAGGCGAATTTCCATCGTTTTCGACCAGAATCGTAACGAGTAAATTGTACGAATGTTAAACGATCCCGATCGTAGTCTCCCTCGGTTTCCAGCGTTAACAATTCATCGGTCTGCTTGAAATTTATGCGTGTCTAGATGAGAGAGAATACAATGCTCGTCCACGTGGCACAGACGATAATGTTTCCCTTCCTATTCGTCTATGGCGATAACGCACAAACCTAAAGTTGAAGTTTTATCGGTAGCGACTCGAAGGGAAACGAGGTGCTCGTGGTATCCAACTTTTCGTGTTCTTCGAAAATGTTACTCTCAACGACACAGGTAGAACACGAATGCCGAATGAATGGAATCTTTCAGACCTGAATCGGTTGTCTGTTGGACCAGTTCTGACCCACGTAATCGCTTAAGATAACGTTGACTAACAATAAGAACGATTCATTGTCTCTGATCTTTGAATCGAATCTTTTGTCTCCCGTTTTGTTTAATGCATTCACAGATCTTTTTATGGTTCTAATAGTTTTGTTAACTCGGATACGATTAAATAATACATTTCAGGGATATTAGTATATTTTACAGACTTTATTTTATGAATATATATAGAACCAAATATTATTTAAATAGAATAACAAGGAATTTTAACAGCAATATTAACACAATTAATATATTTGAAGGATAGATTTTTATATTTTCTCGCCAATAATCTATCTTATTCTCTCGTTTATTATTTTCTCATTTAATAGTTAAATATAATTCATAGGAATTTTTACGCTTTGAAACCAAAGTAGAAATTTGGTATGTGATTAAACAAATTTCCAGTCGTAGAACGTTGGAAATATCATTCGGTAAAGGATACCTCAATTTTCTATATTCCTTCGAAATTTCTAGTAGCCGTAGATGCATCATAATCCAAATTCTCCACTACTGTGTGCAAATCTACTGCAACATAATTAATGAAATTCCACCGTTCGATCGTATCGTGGACTCTCTTCTATTATTAACGAAATTTGTGGAAACTCGTGATACCATGTCGCCTGTTTAAAAATTCACGAGCCACACATCCCTGCAAACTCGTTTCGTTTCCAAACGGATGAATCATTCACTAGCAACGTTATAGTGAACAAACAATACCGTCACGTTTATTCAGGGGATTATACGACAACGTCTGGATAAATAGATAAAACCGTAAGTCATCGTGTAACGAATTAATATCGTTTGTATCGTTTAATTAAACACTGATTAAGCTATACGATCCTCGATAACGCTTGCCCTTTCACCCTTATTTTCATAGTGACACCGAATGAGGGTAATAGAGGGGATAGCAGAGGGTTGAGACCCACCAGCCCTTCTCTGTCTCGTTGTTGATTTTTCTTTGTTCGTTCGTAACTGCGCTATCGGTTTATCGGCGTAATGTTTAATTGGATGGTAATTAAATGGAACTGGGCGCGATAACGTTTACGAATTATGCCTACTTCTATTTCATTTGCGGAAATTCTGTCTTTGTTACACCGTTATTTTGTTACAGGATTTCTCGCGTGTAATTGCGGCCAGCATTATCCGTTCACTCGGATATTCGGTTTAGAGTTAATTGAATTGAACCGGCCGTACTTTAATTACTTTATTTTATTGTTCGAATGCTTTTTACGTAAGTGGCGGGTTCGATTATTGTCGAACACGTTATTTGGCTAGCTGCTAAGCGAATCGAATTGCGGTGTTTATCACTTGTCTTTATCGTTTCTTCGTTTCGGGCTTCTTCTTGGAGTATTTTTATAAGAACTGTAGACTCGTGGTTAAACACTACGATATCGAGATTTTGTATTCAAATTATTAATGCGAGTGACACGTGCACGATTATCGTTCGATATGATACGCGGTTTATTTGTTTGTTGCGCTTTGGGGTTGTTCTAAGTGAAACGAGACTATAGTTGCGCGTCACAAAATTTTAAAAATTAGATTTAGAGTTATTAAATGTAAGCGATTGTCGCTGAACGGAAGAAGAAGAAGAAGAGATCTTAATGTTAATAAATTTCGAAGCTGAAGCTTGTGATAAATATTACGGTGGGAAGCAGTGGTATCGGAAATATAACAGAAGACGATATTTAACGGGAGAAACGCGCGATATCCGTCAGTTTTCCCATTTCACCGGCTGCGTAGAAGTTGGCGAGCGTAATTTCCCGGTGTGGGCAAAATCACTGGGCTTCCAAGAAAATCATCGGGCGCCGGTTCAACGTTTCAGCCGGTCGCTTCGCCAGCTAGTATAGTTGCTCGCTGAACTATTTAATGCTCGTCAGACTTTCGACGCGGCAAAATCGCGTTCAGCTCTCCTCGCTCCTTTCACCTACACAACGATGCCCAACGAGAACGACGACAAGCAAAAACGAACACACAGAGCCGAACGAACCGAGACAGCCACGGGAAAACAAGTTTTCGCGAGCACCACCCGGTCGAATTACTATTATTTTCCACCCACGGAAAGACGGTGTTATAATAAAATAAATACCAAATGAAACTTTAGTCGATAATATTTCAACGTGGCATTATATTTCTACGTTTTACGTTGTTCAGTTTTTTTTTTAAATAATTTACATTGGTTGATTAACGATGACTCGCAAGAGTTGAATTACGCTATATGGGAAAGTGCAGAGTTAACGCAATTAACATCTTCCGAGGGCTTGGAAATTTCGGAATTTGCGTATGAACAAATTTGAAAATTTTGCAATTTGAAAATAGAACGTCGGAGAAATTGGGTAGTTTGAAAGTCGGAGAGTTTCGAAATTCGTAAAGTCGATAGTCGGTGAGCTTAGGAATTTGAGAATTTAGAAAATCGAGGATTCGAGAGTTTCGAGCATTGATACGAAAATTTTGAAAAACCGAAAGATCGTAGGAGTTTTCGCGAGCACTGTCGTTCTTTTTTTTTCTCTCCCCTGTGAAAAGAAGGTGTTTCAATAAAACGAACATGGAACTAAAATTTCACTCGATGATATTTTAATATGCAGAAGCATCTCCATAATATTTTTTTTCCATGTTTCGCTTTGCTTTACTTTAATCGATTAATGGTGATTTACATGGGTTAAATCAGGCTACATGAAAAATAAACGAATATTCTGGTGTATCGAGTAGAAAATAGGTAGAGCGTGATCGGTATTGGTATCGATTTGTTCGATATTTAGTTAAAACATTCTACGGGGAATTAATGCGGCAGTTTCTCCCGTATAAAGAAAATCGATAACAAAATAGAGGCGAAACGAGTTCCATTAGCGGCGCGGAGTTCCGTTTAATCAGCGTTTAATTAAATATTCCGCGATGATGATGTTAGAACGATGAATTTAAAATGAGAAGAAAAATATTGGATGAAATAAAATAAGGGTGGAGTATGCTGTGTTTACTATGGGGATGAGCTTTTGTAGGATATACTGTACGATTTAATTACCGATTAATTAGATACTCCACGCGATAATCAACTCGAACTCTATTTGAAAATCGATTGGAATAGCTGCGATAACAAAATACAGAGATGAAACAATTTTGCGCTTACGACGCATCGTTCGACACACGGGGGTTGACCGACGAACATTATTAAACCCCCTTTGACGGAATTAGTGCACGATGAAATGCTTCTGTGCTATAATCATTCTACTTTAATCGTATCGAAAAGGTCGCTACATATATTAGAAAAATTGATAACACTGATAAGAAAGTACAGCGAGATCGTCGAACCGCTTAAGTTTTAACCCTCGAAACCGCATCTGTTATATTAGGTTGTCCGAAAAGTTTCTTTCGTTTCAAAAAAGTGATAATAGATGAACAACAATTTCTGTTTTATATTATTTTATTGAATTAAGTATGATCCATTTCGTTCTATTTCCATTATTATATTTGTGCATAATTCAATAAGCTAATATAAAACAAAAGACATTGTGCGTCTATTATTTGCTTATAAAACGAAAGAAACTTTTCGGACAACCTAATGCATTGTAGAATAGAAGCAAATTGAAAAATACATTCTCCCTTTACCTTTTTCTTTTCAACGACGATCCAGTGAAAGGAACAACGACAAGAAATCACCTTTCGATCGTACGACAGAAAGTAGGATAAAATCTATTCTCATTATACGCAGTAAATTTTGCATTTGTTTTCGTTTTCGATCTCAAAAGATTCATTCAAATTTCTCCACGTGATAAGGAGCTCGTTGCCTACGTACCACGAACCACCCATTCCTCCAATAAACCACTTGAACTTGTTTTTCGTTACTCTTTAAAATTCACTATACCACAATTCGAATCTCTTGTGTTCACAAGAGTCTACCCTCATCCATCTTCCTTCTTTTCTCCTCAAATCCTTTTAACTCTGTCAAAGAAAGCAAGATTATCTTATCTATGAATTATCTTTCAATTTACGTGAGATTTACCCAGTGAAATATCCGATGTATTTTTAAAGAAAGGCATTTTTTTACTTTTCATTTTACTAACATTTTCAATAGCGACGGAAAGACTAGCAGCCGTGACGTTCATCGTGTTAGAAGACAGTCCATAACGAGACACGAGGTTGAACTTAGAGACAGTCCATTTGCAGAATAGATTCGCGACAGCGTAAGGGGTTGAATCTCTGCAACGTGTTGTTTCCGGGCATTGTCGAGGCGGTTCGATTTAATTTCACATGCAAGCGGTCCGGAATTAAAGCGAGGCCGCGTGAACGGGATTTGATGGGATTCTACTTCGAATGGACGTGCGGCAAACAAGCGGCGCAAAAAGCGCGCGTTGTCCGCTGCAGAAACGGTAATGGCATTGTTGGTCGTTAAACGGCCGGCTAAACGATCTCTATAAATACATCGGATCTAGTTTCCAAATTTTCTATTAAATAGAACCAAGGGAATATATTCTCGCTACGCTCGCGAATACATCCGTCGGTAGAGTTCTGTCATCGTCAACGCTAGAACTACCGATAGTTAACACGGAGCTATTTTTACTTTTTATTTTAATCAAAATGACTGGGGTTTAAAAAATACGTAATAATAGAATATTCTTATATTTATTGATTTATTAATTTCCTACGGAAGGAATTCCATGTTACGTAGTACATTTTTGGTATTATTGATCCATCTAGGACTATGATCCCTAAACGGGGGTTTGACGCATTTATAAAATTGTAGAACCAGTCGTTTTGACTAGTGCGGTGTTTCTAGCGTTAGCATCTAGCGATCTAGCGATCGATCCGGAATTTTCCTGATAACCGATATCATCATATCGAATGTAAAAATTTAAAAAAACGCGTGGGAAGTTGTACAAAACCCTTTTACGCTTTGACAAAGCACCAGCCATTTTGACTGGTATTGGTACAAGTAGCCTTGATACAAAATTATTTTGAATTTGAATACGTAAAAAAGCAAAATAAAATTCACTATATTATTCTTATAGTTATCGTTGCGAGAGTTATTACATCATCGCGGGAAAAAAATATAACGTGAAGTAGGAATTTTAAAATAAAATTGTAAAACCAGCTCTAGTGTTAAAATACAATTTCTACGTACATTTCTAAGTTGCGATATGTTTGATGTTGTTGCGAGGTGAATGACGAATTTATAGAAGTATTCGATTATGGCGAATTAAAATTAAGAAAGGCGGAGAATTATTCGAGATAAATAGAGAAGTACACGTTGGCGATTCTCTTTATTGGCTTGCACGATAGTTGCTGCGTTCTATTTGAAGATAAAAGAAGTTGTTTATGAATCGATAGAGACTGGTACGCGTGTTCCGAAGATAATGGAGCCTGTTTCGAATGCAACAGTATTGTTTGCAGAAAATTGGAATATTCGGGGCTTTATGTTAAGAAGACATTTATAGAGAAAATGGTATTTTGGGCAGTTTGATAATGTTTGAAGAGAAATGACGGCTTGTTGCGATCTAAAGTTGTATTCTAAAAGTATTGCAGTAATAGTAACTGGAGTATATCTACAGTAACAATAGCGATATGAAAAAAATGCAAGTATAATTGTTATAATATCGTTCTAATAATTACGACATTGTTAAGTTGTAACATATGAAATGTCCCACGAAAAATTGGAAATCACGCGTAATATTAAATAACGTAAGATGTATAATTCGTTTCCGTGTTTTTTATTTATCGAAAGATCGTTTAAATAATCGTAAAGTGTAATATGAATTTCGAAGAATAATGTTTGTAATTGTTGAAGTGATCGCCACTTCTAAAAAGCTCTACATCTGGTCTTCGGTTTTCTCAAGCGCTGAGGCCATCGACAGCGCATAGACAAAAGAATGCGTCGAGAACAGACCATAAGCGGTACATATGCGACGTTGGCTTCAGGGTTCTTTTAGTCTCAGGGTAACATTGCTAGTGTCACGTCGGAGACACAAGAGATCGCGAAATTAACGGATCGCCGGTGATCTCCCCGCGTCGCGGTTCGAACGAAATGATTCTTTCACGAATAGGATGAAGAAAATAGAACTTTGTATGCGACAATGAGATTTTTTTTTTAGTTTATTTTGGTTTTTACAATTTGTCCTGAAGGACATTTGGTAAAGTGTTATATCTCATTGGTAATAAAAAAAAAAAAAAAAATAAAAAAAATATATATAGCACGTGGGTGGCTACCCCCAGCGGGGTGCGAACTTCATCTTTTCTAAGTTATATCTTTTATGACAATGAGATTTATTGCAGAAATTCAGAGTGACGGTTCAAGCGTTACAACAGCGTGGTTCGGAATGTTGGAACAGACTGACTCGAGATGCTACAACGAACTGTTTTAGCGCTGGTTTAGGAAGGTCCTTCTACCGAGGGTCTAGTCCCTTTGGAGGGGCCTTTTTAGTTATTGTTTCAACAGATGTGGCATGCAGGGTGTTCGGTCTATCTGGTTACTGAGCGGATGGTCTTCTTGAGAGTGTGACACTAGCGTGCGGATCTGGACCAGCTTACATTGTATTCCATACTTTCTACTTTAATATTCACAATATATATATATAGTTGCAATACCTTACAATTTACCCACGCGTTTCTTTGATTCCATATACATCGAATAGCCTTAACGGTAATGTTGTCGCTTCGACTGTTTCATAATTTATGGAGTATCGCAGCTAGTACAATATTAAAATTCAAAAGTATCCAAGGATTTCCATGAAGTGTTTCTTAACAATTCAGCTTCTTGTTCGTGGATCATAAAAAATAATCGCAGAAGGAATTATTCAATATTCATTCCACCACAAAAGCTCGTCTTTCATTTAACCTGAAAGTCCAGCCTGAAGCCCTTGCAACGGCATGAATTATCAGCTCTATCTGGACGTTACGTTCTCGTTTAAAAACAGTATTTCCACGGTGAACCTCGGTTAGGAACTAGAGAATCTCGATTTAAAACTTCCTCTCAAAACAAATCCCGGGCAACCAAGCAAGCAGAAGCAAGCTCGGAAGCTTTATCGGAAGCGAAAGCCAGCCAAAGAAGAGTTGAAAAAAACGGGAAAGAGGTGGAAGAGGTCGTAACTTTTGCAGAAAATTGCGACTGCCTGGTTAAATTGCGCGTCCTTTATTCCCTTTATTTCCTCGCGACCGATTCTTTTTTTCCTCGTCTGATTTTTTTCCCTCCCCTTTTTCTCGTCGCATGTCGGAATTTATGCGCGCCACCATGCTTGATAACAATGTTGCGGTGTAATATGCGGAGGGAACGTGTCACATGGGCGAACGAACAGAACAGAGGACACGTATGCGTGTTTGGCTCACGCGTGTGAGTTTCAAGTAACATCGATCCGACGAGAATTCAACCCGATTAAATTAACCCGCACTTGGATGTTAATTATCGTCCAAAGGAATTAACCCTTCCGGCTGGAAAGAAAGGAATAGAGGAAAGGGCTGATACTTGTTGATTCGAGAAACCAGCTTCTTATTCGTGGTGAAGAGTGCCTGGCTCCTTTGGTTGCTTAAATTCTATTAGACGATTGTCTGTGCTTTGTTGCGTGACAAGAGAAAATTTCTTCAGGAATGTTAATCCTTCGAGGTTCCATAGTCGAAGTTGTAGCGGCACTCGACAGCAAAGAACAACTCTTTTCAACGGTTTCGTCGAATCGTAGTGTACCACCGTTGACAGACTGTTTACGAGGGACCGACGAGACATAAGCAAGTTCGTGATGAAGCGTAAGCGTCGACAGGGCTAATGAGCCATCGATATGCCATGGTTCTTTCATCAAATACTCGGAAGAAGGTGTACGTCACAACGATCGCGGATGCCTACAGACGCGTGCATAGTGGGGATATCGACAGGTGACAAAAAGAAAAGAAAGGGATTAAGAGATCGGTCGAGGCTTGCAACGAAACCATTAGTCGAGTTAATAAACACGCTATTAAATAAAACGCCGAGTATTCCTTTGGCACTCTACACGCCCTACCATCACAAAGTAATTGCAGTTGTAGCGAATCTTTTAACTTTGAACCTTTTGAATTTGCAAACTGTTGAATTTCTTATTTCTTCAAATTTTCAAATGTTTAAATGATTTCCTAAATCTTTAAATTTACAAAGCTTCGAATTTTGATGTACCTAAGTTTCCAATGCTTCGTACTTCCAGATACTCAAATCTCCAAACCTTCGAATTCCCAAAGATCCAAATTTTCAAGTCTCCAAACTTCTAACTTTCCACTCGTCCCAATTCGTAATTTTTCGGACACCCCAATTTCCACATTTTCCAGCCTTCGATTCCTTGAACATCCCAGCTTTGAAATCGAAGCTTTGCAATTTCATTGTTACTCGACTGACTACAAAAAAATATGGTAGAAGTGGCAGTAAAGTTATGGGAGCTACGGTGGAGACGAACAGCAGCCAAACTTTTCGGTGGTTATCGCGATCGAATTTGGTGGTGTTAATTATCTTATCAGAAGGAAGACCCTCCGTTGAAGGGGGTCCATAGCTGCGGACGGAGATTAAACTCGATTCACAGAAGCGAGTCACGAAACGAACGAAGAAAGGTACGACGTTCTTCGAAAAGGGTCATCGCACTCGGCTTGCCGAGTATAACGGAAGTGAGGCCACTGATTTCGAGTAGAACGACCCTGAAGGAGTGCGTGCGACGCGCATCGCGGACTTGCCTTCGCTAATTTGCTTTTCGATGCTCGTACAAAGCCATCCGCCACCGCTTTTTACCCACCTTTCCTTCCTCTCCTATAAATCTTTTACAGGATATTTATATTATATCTTCAAACGTGGAAAAATGTTTGAAACTGTTGCATTACGTTTATCATCGATTTAATTCTCATTTTGCTTTATACATATCGGTTTATGTTGTTTTCCTTTATTCTTATAAATGTTTTTGCCTTTTCTATCGCATAGGGATGTTTGAATTCGTTGGAGATAGTCGTCAGAGTTTTGAATTATTATTCAATTTTGTATCTACATTTTCTGCTAGATCAACGAATTGAATCTTTGTACCGTAGGAAAGGAGAAATTAACAATCTGCATCGTTCACTTCTATCGCCACTACCCCTTTCGTACTCTACAAACATTATCAAACTTCGAGAAACCGTACGATATAAAACGTCGCCTTATCATAGTAATTCAGGTACAAGAACTAAATCTTTGTATCTTTTATAATCATCAGGTTCTCCGTGCATGAGTATACAAAGCATCGCGCGGTATTGTATTTTCCACAAAGAAGTTTCAAAAGGCGTTCGAAACCTGTCAACTCGCTCAAATAAACTCCAAACTCCGACGCTTTATACCGATCCATGAATCTATCCTAATTTTTCATCGCGTTATACGAGCATGTATTGGATTGACAACCAAGTGATTGCGGATTATTACCATCTAATGGCAAATTCCGCAATCGCATAGTTGTCAACCCAATATTATTAAACTTCATCTACCGTGTTCTTCTTCTTCGTTCAACCCTTACTTCTTCCCTCTATTTGCCATTCGAAAACTCAGAAAACGCACGGAAAGCGGTACGAACCGCACGACAACCGATTTTACGAACACGATCCTGTCTCTGAAAAATGTGGAAAAATCGGTTGATCGCGGCGTCGGGACGCGGATGACGTCGTCGGACAGGGTTCGACCGGCCGCGGGATGAGATTGACTGTCGAATGAAAACGAGGGATTGGAATCGTCGGTTTGCGGTGTCGTCTGACTGACAATGAAATCGAGCCACCGTAAACGAACTAATTGCAGGCACAATAATTATTCCAGGGACCAGGCCCTGTGCGGCCTCGTCGTCTGCTCGCGGATTACGAATCGATCGTGGCCGCTCTCTCTGTTATTAACCCTCCTAACCCCTGCTGCGTTCCTCCTATTCCCTGGTACTCGTGTTCGCGGATCGACGACCAACGTCGAAATTTATCGTCCCATCCGCTCTCTATCTCGATGTTGACTCTTCTGGGATTTCGATTGTTCGATACTCGATGGATGAGTTTTGATCGTGGTAGATTTTTCGGGGGGAGAGTGGTCGTATCGGCTTTTGAAATTTTTCTTAATGAGTTTGACCGTGTTTCCAACTATTTGCGGCGATAGATGATACATATTGCCGATGGAATATCTGCGAGATGGAAATATCAGCGAGTTCGATGAGCTTCGATGGCGGATAAATTTTGGGATGAATAATCGTAGGGATCTTTGAAATTTTTGTTAACGAGTTCCACCGAGTTTTGGAGATTTCACAGCGATAGATGGAATTACGAAAATTTACAAATTGGATATGCGATCGTTTTTGTAGAAAATTATATCATCTGAATACGTTTCATTTGCAGTTGATCATAAAAAGTACTCTGCCATGTCCGGCATTTGGCGTATTTCAACCGAAATTACGAAGCGGATACGTAGAATCGATCCACGGCGATTCGATTAATAAACTAAAATTATTTAAAATCAACAAGATGATAAACCTCGTTATCGAGAATTTCATTTCAACGACTGCAGACTCGATAAATCTACTTCCATTATATTCGTTTATTTTATTATAAAGAAACGATAAAGCGTGTTTAATAATATCCTCTTCCACCGATTGTTGGTAACGTCCATATTTTATGATTTACAGGGCGGTGACGGATCCAAGGGACGGTAGGAGAGTGGCCTTGAAGAAACTGCCGAACGTCTTTCAGAGCCTCGTGAGTAGCAAACGGGTCTTCAGGGAGCTGAAAATGCTCTGCTTCTTCAAACACGAAAACGTAAGTAATATTTATTTTATTGCTCGCCTGGCATGTCGAAAAATTGAAGCTTTTTCAAAGTTATAAAGTATAACTGTTGAACGATCATGATAATTTTTTCGCTATAACGATCGATCAAATTTTGTCGTCTCTGAAACAGCTCGAGAAACGTTTTTATATCTTTCTACGTTTATATACCGTTTAGAGAACAGCATGGTAGACGTTGAAAGATCGAGCAATCGCTTAAGTTATATTTCTTACTGAATCCTCTAGCGTTTTCTGCTTTTCCTCTGACAGACGTTGGAAATTTTATTATGAAAATTTCATAAAAAAATACGATTGAATTTCAGAAATAGACGAGTATTGAAATTCTATCGTCAAATACAATGCTTCCAAATATCAAATTCTTCTGTTTTCTTAATTTATTTTCAAGTTTCAAGTTGCTCAAAAATTGTTCGCACTTGAAACGTCGTAGCGTGTTTGATTTTCAAGTAACAAAACAGCCGCTTCTTATCAAAAATTCCAAAATATTCGACGAGGTTGAGCGAAAAGTCGATAAGTAGATGTATAACTGTAAGAAACGTGTCTAACCAAAAACCAGTGGTCTTTTTCCCCTTCGGAGGTGCTGATTTTCCAGTATATTCGCTTATCTGTGCTGCGGTTAGTAGCGGTTATCTGCCGTAGAATGAAAATACAGCCGGCATTTTGTTTTACGAGCTAGATAAGCGCATTATCGTCCGGCCACTGAAGGAACGTGTCGATCTCTCGAGCACAGAGAAGCGTTTGCAAATTCCAAGAATTTTAATTCCCCAAGGAAATTCTCGTCTAATAATAACTTATGTACGGCTTGTATTTTTGAATTCAGAGGAGAACCTTCGAGTTTCGATTAAAGTGAATTTATCGTTCTTTGATTCGTTACTTAGGAAACTTGAAACCACAGACAATTAGTCTAAAAATTTCAAAATAAAGAACAAAACATAGAAGAAAAATAGAGAACAGCTAGAAGAAAAATAGCGTAGATATTTCATCCTTTTTTATATCATCTTTAACGTTCAAATTTTGCGTGATCATTTTTTTCACATCCTGTAGACGCATTGTAGGTCAAGCTAAATATTTTCGCATAATATATTGCTGAGTAAATAAAAAAGAAATTTGTGTTATCTGCATTATACGACAGACGTTGGTATACACATGCACAGTGCTCCCTCGAACAACACAGTTTCTGGAGAAATTTCCACGTTCATTTCGAATTTATTTAGCGTGCTTTACAATTTTTGTCGCCATGGCGAATACGAGAGACGAGAAAGGGCGAATGCGAATTCGTTCGTGTCAATTAAATCCTCGCAAATCGTCGTTGCGTAGAAGAAGACAGTCGGACAGTCGAATTTGGGAAAAAGATCAAACGACCAATGCGTTCCTTCTAGCTACACAGCTATTTCTTTCTTTTCTGCTTCGATCTTTTGCGACGAGGGGGAGAAGGTTATTTCAGTTTCGCTGATTTCCATGTACGCGACCAGTCGCGTCCCCAAAGCACGCGTTGTTCAAGGGAGCAACTGTGTTCTCAAATATTAAGTTTCTTCGAGCAATCACTAGACCGCGGATATTTATGCATGTTGGTATCTTTATAGATATAATTAACAAAAACTGTGATCTAGATACGCTAGGTAACACTGTATCGTACATTCTGTGGATTTTTGCACTTGAAAGTTTCTTATAAATATACAAAAGTCCGCAGTCTAGCAATTAAGCGCTAACATCGAACCAACCCATCCTGAATTCGCCATAATTTCTGTTTTTCAGGTCCTGTCGGCCCTGGACATCCTTCAGCCACCACATCTGGACTTCTTCCAAGAAATGTATCCTTTTCTATCTTGTCGACAGCACGATCGAAACTGGTTTGTCTTTCGGAGAAGTCCGAAAACGGTGATTCTTTTACGGCGTCCCGTGTTTCCGGGACTTTGTGCCGCCTCCCTATGCAGAGTAAGTTCCAACGTCGAGACACGCTACCCGGCATAAAGACTCCTTCGTGGAAATATCGCAAATTTTAAGAGTATCGTTCCGCTGGAAGGAAATCATAGCCCGAATTACGACTTCGCTATTTTCCTTCTTCTTATCCTCCTATATCGCCAGTTCGTACATTTTATCGTACAGAAGTTTGGCAAATTTTGAATTTCATGGGTTAGAAACAAACAGGATAATTTATTGCCGAATGTAAGAACAGAGTGATAGGAATTATGAGAGAACAACAGCGTCTGATATAATATGTACAGCTAGGTAACTTTGAGTCTTTTTTGAATTATCTTTTCTTTTATTACAAGCATGCAAATTTTTTAACGTCTGTCTAACCATATAGAAGCACATCATCTCCTATGAATTTTGGGCAAATTTTCACTTTGTCCGTGTAGAAGACACATTCTTAAAACTTTATATTACCGCCATCAAACCTAACCGAAACTACGCGAGAAATAAAAATGAAACCTGCATTTTTCGAAGATTCGACAAGACAAATAAAGAAACACAGAGAGAGAGAGAGAGCAAGTTAACCGAATCGCGCGAAATAAAAGATCCATGGGATGCGTCCACTGGAATCTTCGACCACTTAACCCGTACCCCGTGGATTTTTCAGTCGCTGCGGAAGTCAAGTGCACGCAACGTTCGTCTGAAGCGACGCGACGCGGAAACTTTTAATCGAGGTAGTTCCGTGGCAGCTAGCAATTAAAGCGTAGAAGAAAAAATACCGTGATGGAGAAGCGATTCGACCAGCGACCCTTGTCGATCCTGACCGGTCGACCACGTGGAAATGTTTCATGCGAACGATCGTCGTTCGGCGGAACGACCTCTTCCGTTCATTTTTATCTTCTTCTAACCTTTTATCAAAGAGAAAATCTGTCGCTGCTTGCGTTTTTGTTTCCTCGCAGGAAGAGAGTAAGACAGCGATCGTAACGACAAAGAGAAAATATAGCGAGGACAATTTTTTAGAAAAGGTCCATTTTTCGACTTTGTTTCGATGCGTCGGAATAGACCTGATGCTCGAGGAATTTTTATCCGAACGATAGAAGCTTCGTAACTTGAATTCACGCGTGAAATTCCACTTGAATATCGCTGATAAATTATTTTCGAATTTTCTTTCTTTTGGAGTTTTATTCTTATCTTAGGAATTTTGCAGGAATTTTCGTAAGATTTGGATAGGGTCTATCGGAGTGTGGAAAAACGGGAGGACTCAGACGGATTTCACCTTGAAATTAAGCTTCTTCCCCGGCGTGGAACGTGACGGAACACGCCATCGTTCCGCCACGGCGTTATTGATCTTCCGGCGTTCGTAACGCGAGAACCGAGCCTCGAGATTTATTGGGTTACCTCCTCGTCTACACGTGTCCGTCCCACCTCTGCGCACGGACGCAACTTTCAACTTAATTTCGTTTTCAAGAAGGACACCTTCCTACGCTATCGCCTCCAGCTGGAAACTGGCTGGTTTCCTAGGTGAATCGATCGTCTCTCGTTTTGTCTAGTAGATATTAACAAAAGGAAGAGCAATATTTAAATGTTCCTCTTCGATCGAAGCTTCTATTTTTTTTTTTTTTTTTTTTTTTTTTTTTGAAATTCAGATTAAACAATCTCATTGTTGAAATTGTCTGTGTTAAGGTGCAAATTGTATATATGAAATTAGAAGACACGTTGAAAATTGTTAAATGTTATATACACAGGATATGTAACACGACTTGAAAATATTTATTAGAAAAAGGCTTTTTTCCAGTTGAAACGAGAAACTGGATACACGTGTTCGTTTTAAAGATTCTCGATTGTCGAGACAAATTTTTGTCGATTCATGAAAGATTCAAGGACCTTTTTTCCCCAAGGTATATTTTATCAGAACTCTACTCAATATGTAACGTATCTGTCTCGATGATTGATGGAAAATGGATTAATCCAGGACTCGGCTTTCCTAGGATACGGAGGAAAGGCAGGAGAATAAGCGAAACGCGCGTGTAACGAGACACTTTACTGCAAGAAGTGAAGTAAGCAAGAGAAAACAAAGTACGACGTATGGTCGTTGATAGTGACGTCTATATGTATCGAGCGTGCATAATATTACAGGAATGTATATGCATATGCCGTTATATAATAGCGGAAGATCACAATAATTCATCGATCCAACAATAATTGAACTGATCAACAACATAGTACTGTATTTCGAGTTGGTGGAAATACGAAGTTTGCATAGCGTTTGGAAGCGAAACTTCTTTGAAATATCACGGACTAATAGCAACGTGTCGCCACGTTCGTGACCTCCGCGGTTTCGTAATGATCTCGTAACGAAAAATGACGCGCACAGAGCCGAGAACAAACGGTGCCTCCACGTAACCAGCGAGAGCAATCTGCACGTAACCGGCCGGCCGCTTACGTAACACCATTGGCCCGTCGGAGCTCTAGAGGAAGTCTTTTCCTCTCTATGATACTCCTCCGGAAGGGATTTGAAAAGGACGTGCCCGAGATTCGCGTTTCACGCAATCTCAGAAATTCACCTCGATCGAGACGTACATTCCAAGATTATTATAAAAATAAGAGAGAGATTCTCGTTATTCTGAAATCTCTGCAAAATGCGTAAGATCTGCCTTTTATAAATGGACATCATCGCGAAGATTCTGAGATTTTGTACAAACTGTCGAAGTACAATTTGATTTCAATCAAAGTTTCGAGAATTCGTAAGACGAACGTCTTACTGCTTCTTGCTACTTTAATTGCAGCAAGGCAAGTCAAACATGGGAGATGTTACTTTACGTAGAAATACGAGTAGAAGGAACAGTTGTTCTTAGAGAGTTTGTCCGCGATATATGTACGAGATCGCCAAAACCTACGTCTGATTTCTTATTACGCGAACTGGAGCGAGTCAGCGTGAAACGCATGAGATTTCACTTTCCGCGAAACTCGGTGACTCGTCGATCGTAATCGGAGTCAGGCGCCATTCAAAGCCGCCGAACGATTGATCGATCGATCAACGCGAGAGCGATAGTCGATGGCCTCTTAAGCGAACGAGATCGCACGAACCAGCTACGAGAGTTAATCTCGATGAAGGCAGCTCGATAAATCAGTTCTTTTTACCTCTTTCTCTCTTTTCCTCCTTCACGCCGTTGCTCTATTTACCTCTTTATTACTTTTTTTTTTTATATAAATACGGATCACCGGTGCTTCTCGTTATTACTTTTTTCCAGAAGACAACTCCTTAAAACCTTTCTCTTCTTTTCGTCAACTTCTTTGTCCTGACTCTTCCTCGTTTATTGTTCCAAGTTCCAATCCAGACAGACATCCGGCGTGACAGCATAAATCATCGTTACCGAGGACGTTGGTCGCAAGAACCGTCTTCTTCGTTTCTCTTTTATTTTTCTATCGATATCTTTTTATTTCTCTGTGTTTCGATGGCAATGGAATAGCTCGTAAGGAAATCGCGCATTGCTCGCGCTTCTCTTTCCCCAAGAAAGCAACAGGATATTTTGGCATCTCTAATTTGCATTCTATATATTTCAATTTCTTTAAACAAAATATTCATCGGATCACGCGATTTCTACAAGTGTATGCGGAATTATACGGCGGAAGAATTATGTGTATTCGATTAGATCGGTAACTTACGGATATCGTGACAGAGATGTCTATAGAAACTTTATGAATTAAACATAATCTATTATAATATGAGTCGCATTATGTTCGTAAGATTAGCTTCTAGACACATATCGTTAGAATGTGTTATTACATATGCATCTAAAAGGATCGAAAATTTGACACGGGTCGTTAAGGGACCCTCGATCGGTCGTCTCGTCGCTCGCAGTCTTCTCGGCGATTATGTCGCGTACACGAGCCACATTCAACGGTGCATGCACCGCTGCGAAGCTGATGAGACAAGACACGATGGCACGATTTACTGCCACCAAGCGCGGTGAATTCCCGCCTCGACACGGACCACCTGTTTCACGCTGCCCGCGCCCGATCGATTCGCCCGCGGATTACGTTTTTATCGATTCCTCCTTTCTCGCTTGCTCGTTACGCACCTCCAATTTTATCAGGGTTTGTCGAGACGTATATATATGTTACGAAAAGTTGGCACGTGGAATTTATCGGTATCGAAGATTTTGAAAAACGTTGGAACTGTGTCGGAGAAGAACGAAGAGCGATATGGTTGTTCCAAAGTCGAAGGGTTTCGTGGAACGTCAGTTTTTAGCTGTTTCTCGTTGCCATCTTATTTGCTTTCTTTAAATCGGATACATACGTTTTCTAGCCAAGTTTGCTTGTACGAGAAATTCGTTCGCACTTGTTTAAAAGCGCGTCAGGGAATTGACGTGTTTAATCAACGGTGTACGCGTGCGTGTCCTATTTTTCTTTCAATTAGTTTGTTCTATCGTCCTCTGCAGGCGAATTAATTTACTTGTCTCGTCCCTCTAGAAGTATCCGTCTCTTATTTTATATAAGGAATTTTATAATTGTGGATCTTAATCGCCGAAATAAATGTATAGGAACACTCGCATTACAAGTACAAATGATAATAAACTAGTTTCATATTTATTTAATATGTGATTGACAAGATATTCGTAGATACACATTGCACGCGTCTCAGCACTCTTCTTGCCTCACCATCTTTTTACCACAATGCGTACGGAACAGTTGCATTCTTCTGTTTTACGAGACGCTGCACACGCGCGTACTCCCACACACACTCATACTCGTATATGTGTAACATATATGTAATATATATAAATAGATAATATAAATAAATATAAAAATAAAATAATAGTAAAATAGAAAAATATAAATAAATTCGCGAGTAATAACTTATACAAGTTAAGTAAAGAGACGCAAGAATATACAGAATGCACGTAACTGAAACGCGCGAAACTGTAGAAAATATCCAAAGTACGATACTGGTTGTAACGTTGGGCACGTAAAATTAATTTCTGCTTAGATTGCTTTTTCTTTTTTATTTACTCGTATTTGCAAAAGTATGAATTTAAACGAGTATCCGCAGTCTATATATAAATTGGTAAACATTCTCTCGATCGATGAAATGTTTACGACGAGCGGAGGACATAAACATCGTTAAATCGGTTGCAGAGGCTGCTAGCGTGAAATCACTGATTCATATTTGTCTTTCTCAAGCGACAGTCTTCCCCTCTATGTATTCATCCAATCAAGCCCGCCCTTAATCAGAAATTAGGCGGCGTCTTCGTGGAGCTGCTTCCCTGGCGAGACACGCTATCGAATTTTCGATTTATGCAAATGAGATCGAGCCCGTTTCAGGCCGCAATAAGGTGATCTGGGCCACGGTTCGCCGGTTATCGAGCCATCAAAATCGTTTCTCTAATTTACTATTCGCGATGCGCAATCATTTTGACATTTTCGTGTCATAGTACACAACCACTGCATATACAATTATTATAATTTTCACGCTAGAAGTAGCAGAGTTTCTTTTTGTTATAACGCAGAGACAATCGACGTAGAATTTTAAATAGTTTCCTATTTATTTTAGACAAACTAGAAGGAAACTTTCACCTTTCTCCAAAAGTAAACGAATCTGCAAATAATTCTACTCTTCTTCTTTGTGAAAATAAGTTTTGCTGATCGTTTCAAAATTTCAATATCTTTTTACAATGTCTGGTAACATGCGAACAATATCTGAGAATATATGAACATTCCGAGTTCCTTAGAAACTTATTCAAACGATAATGAACTCACTTCAAAAAGTGGAAATTACACGTATCAGTGAAGAGAATCATTTGTTGCTATTAGACAGGTAGTTGTCGAGCGTCGCTAAAGAAATTGCTCTTTTTTTGTTCTTTTCTTTTTTTCTTTTTATAGATGGTATACGAATATGTTGAAACATTTTGTCCAGTGGACTCGGTAAATTCGAAGTTTCAAATTTAAATTCAAATTTTTAAATTTAAATTCAAATTCAAATTCAAATTCTAATTATTAGGTGTTATTACTAGATATTGAAAATAGATCGGCGGTACAAATCGAAGGTACGAAAGAACCTGGTCGATATGGTTGTAAGTTTTAATACCTTTAATATCATTGGCAGTTCAAACGAGATGATGTATGCGCCGGGATCGATTCTAATTCCATCTGCATGGAAAATTCAGCAGCGCTCTCGATCGACCACAGGAACTCAAGCCGAACTTCGGTGAAAGCGACTGTCTAATTTCTAATTGAAGAGCCCGACTAACCACCGTCTCGTAGGCGATACGCTAACGAGATTACCGATTAATACAGCGGTTCGATTGCGTGCTATCGAATCGTTCGTTGCTTCCATTACACGAGATACACAGTATGAATTGACGGTAAAGTTTTCTTACGAGCGTCGTCACTTCGCTTTAGCGTGGAAACATTTGACTTTTGTGATTTGAGAAAGTGGCCATTCGCAATGGATATTAATTGGATTCAGCAAAACTTTCTTCGATATGAAAGATTATTGCTGGCGTTATTCTTGACTATCCTAGAAGATTCATCACCACTTGAAAACATTGCCGTTGTATCATCGTCATTGGCTGCCCTCTAAAGTACTGCGTCTCCTACATTCCATTTCCATCCAAAGGAATATTCCAAGTATTACCCTATATTAATAACTTGGTCATTCTATTAGGTTGTCCGAAAAGTTTCTCTCGTTTTATGAGGAAATAATAGAGGCACAATGTTTTTTGTTTTATATTATTTTGTCGAATTACGTACGATTCATTTTGTTCTGTCGTTTTGTAAACACCAGACATTTTACGGACTTGGTTTCACGTTTGTACGAAAGTGCACTGTTGTAAAAAACACGTTTGCGAAAGAAACGCACTTTCCGGACAACCTAATACTTAACATGATCTCCCAAGATTCACCTCCATCGAACACCATACCACAGACGTTACTCTTGGATCCATCATATATCCCTTAAATTGAAGCACTACAACCCCCAAAATACTCTGCAAACCTACCACGGCTTTACCACTGATACTTTTACAAACATACTAGGGAAATAAACTTCCAGTTAAAAATATCTTCCAACCGCCTCATCATCTACCCTTGAACCCCTGCGAAACCTTCTACAATTCTGCAATCAAAATACCAGTCCACCGTCCCCCTCCAATTACCGGGACGTCATCAGTCGTGGAACCTGAGCCACCCCCTTCTCGCTGACCTCGAACCAACCAACCAACCTCGTATGGTTCTCTCGCGAGGGTAGCTGGGGTGTCGCGATTCCGCTGTAAACCGCCGTCTAATTCCTAATTAAGGATCCCGCTCGATTAGCTCGCTTTCACCGGGTCGCCTGCGGCCGTGACCACCCCCGGGTAGGCCAGACGTCCTGTGGACCCTTGGTCCGCATGAATACAGCATGGCGGCCGGACTGCAGCTCCAGTTGCTCGATGGCAATCATGGATTATTAATGCGCGCACCGCACCGCTATTGATAGCTCGATAGCGTGCCATTACGATCCTCTACCAACCCCCCAACCCTTCTATCAACTGACTCTGGTTTGCTCGAGTCCGTTTACACTGTTGCGCGACTGATAATATAACTTCCTCTTCGCAGAGCACGAGGATCGATAGATCGATTTTCCAGAATGGAGGATTCGCTCGTTCGAACGATGGATTCGAGCCGAGGCTTGATAGGTTTGGTTATAATAGGCTGGTTTTCGATGATGAATCTCGTGGTCAGGTAAAAAGAAAAATGATTACAATGGTGGGAATTAGCAACGAACAGCAACGGAATGACGATGGGGATGGGCCAAGTAATCGCATTCTTTCATCGTGTTTCTATCATTCTTTTTTTCTTTTTTTTTCTTTTTTTTTTTTTTTTTGATGATGTAATGGTCTAAAGATGTGAATCCGCAGCCGAAAAGTTTTCTAACCAAAAGCAAATACGTCGTTCTTCCTGAGTGTGATAGGCGCTGATTTTCAATGGTGCGATCTCGTGGTTGCGAACGTTGAATGCTGTTTTTAGCAGATACGAGGTTCCAGTGGTTGTTGAATTGGGTTTAATATTTTGTGTAATTGAGGTAGAGGATATAGAAGGTCCCTCTTCGGGTGCTGATATTGGATATAGTTCCTTGAAGAACCCGCATAGTAGAACCCGGGGGTTGTATTGCGTCTACCCCTATTATCGAGGATATCGATGTCCATTAGGGACGTCGTTTTATCGTATTTTTTGTGCTTAATTGGTTTTCTTTACTGTTTAAGGGTTTTGCAAAAGGTTTGAAGATCATGTGTTGCATGGTTTTTAAAGATAGTATCGTATGTTAATAAATTCAGGCAGGGAGTAGATGATCAGACTCTACATGATGTAATGAAAATTGATTATATATATATACTTATTCATTTTTCTAACTTACACACGTCGAAACCACCCTAAATATCATTTACGTCATTTACAACGTTATTTCCACCGAGAAACAACACCCTTGCTATTTTTCTTCTATTACGACTACTCGTTCTAATTTATTTTATATCTCTAAATTTAATCCACAGTAAATATCAATACGTCAAAACCACTTCAAATATCATTTGCATTACCTGTAGCTTTATTTTCATAAAAAAGACCATACAATTTTTCTTCGATCGCAACTCATAGCAACACCGAACCATTCGTCGACTGCAAATTCAACTTGAACTATCAAGTATCACTTTCACCAAGCAAAGTGCAAACACAAAATGGTAAATGTTCTTCGAACAAGTATATGAGACAGAATTCAGCGCACGCGGAAACTCGTCGCGTCGCGAAACAGCCTCTCTATAAATAAATCCGGGATCGATGATGACAGAGAGAAAGAGGAACAAGCCAAAGACGCATCGACGCACAGTGCGGCGTGCAATGGACAAAAATCGGGGCAACGGTTGTTCGATCGTGACCTTATTAGTCGATATCGTCATCCCTTAAGTGATACAAACAACGTAATGCAAATAACAATTTTTACAATCGCTTGAAAATTAAATCTTCGAGCTTTTCCTTCTGGTGGTACACGCCACCCAATTACTAAACGACGAATTTCTATGCATTTTTATATTTCTATGAATGTAACTGAAGATAACAGGATGTAAATAGACGTTTGTTTCATCTTTCAAATATTAGAATAAATGCTGTATTTTGGTTATTTTCCATATTTCTGCAGATTAGACGTTGCGTGCATCTTTCGCCTTTTCAAATTTCCCACAAATGCATAAAAATCCGCAGTCTATTACAATTCTGTGGCGCGCCAAAAGGATAGGTTACGTTTGATTCAGGCCATTCACACGGAACTATTGTTGTTTCTATTTGAAGATCTAACGGAAAAGAGGTCAGTGACCTGACTAAATGGATATTTGTATATTTAAAAAATTCTCGCGGCATACCGGTTGAAAATCACACGGGCCTAGACGATCTCTCACGGCTTCAAGCAGATATTATAATTGGAACACGGAAATCGTGCGTATCTGGCGATGTATTAAGCTCGTATCCGCACGCCCACGAAAACGAGTTTCGTGTCTGTCGTATGGTTGGCTCTCGCTCTCCAAGCAACTTAACCGTACAGTCAAACGCTCTGCGAGAGAACTTTAACTCCCATTCTCTGTTTCGCTTCTTGTTCTAGCTGTTTTCCTCTTGCTTTGGTCTTAAGACCGTGTTGCGTTTCGCTGGCGGCGATCCGTAGAGATTTTAACGCTTTCGAGCCAGGTCGTTCGAAAGCGTTCACGGATTCGACTCGATGGGAACGAATAGGAGACACCTTGCTTCAAAGTGGTTTGCTCGTGTCCGATTAGTCACGATGAATTTTCTACAGGTCTGCAGTCGTAATTCTCGTTAAGATATTGTAACGAAGATTGTTATTATTTCGAACGATTTGTCGATTTGAAGTAGATGTTTCTTTTTCATTTTTCGTTGATTTTATCGATCGTTGAAATTCGTTGTTGGGAATTTTAGCAGAGAGGTCCGAAAGGATAGAATAAAAGATTAGAAACTTAGGGAGAGATTCAGTGTACTTTGCTATTTCAGAATTTTACTATTCTGATTTTCGATTCTACCATTCTCTGAAATTTTATTGAATATTTATAGAAGACAGAAAACATGATATTGCAGGAGTTACCTCTAACCACTGGTTACTAATAATTACATAATCATTTAAATAATTTCATGTTATTATTTAGTTACGAAATTCTAATATTAAATTATAATACTACATCATGGCTTATACTATTCGTTTGAATTATTGATCGAATTACGTTCATTCACGCTAGGTATCCATGTTCAAATGCCAAAATTATATAAGTATATGTACATATATTAATACGTAATACAGCTCAGTGTTGATTTACAAACTAGAAAACTGTCGCGACAACGATCTCTCATAAAGAATTAATCAAGCTAAATCCCCCAAAATAAATATGTAAAGGAAAAGAACATTCTATCAATCGTAAATAACAGAGGAATACAATTTGCATAATACTAGAATTGTGCAAAAGGAAACCAAAGTAATACTTTTCATCGATCGCATAGAGAAGTTACCCTTGCTTTCCCTTTCCTTTATTTCAGCCTTCTTTTCCACAATTGCATTACGTTTTCTTGCATCACGTTGCGTCATTATTTGCCACCTACACACGCGATACACGCGGTGGTGGATCGAAGATATTTGCTAGGAAAAATCGAACAGGAAGGAACGACGATGACCAATACTTTGGTGGGTAGACGAAGGAAGGAAAAAACATCGTTTCGACCTAGATACGTTTTCTGCGTGGAAAAAGAGTTTCCTTCTCACGCCCACGTTTCTATCTCTCGTCGTCTAAATGTCATTATGGTTGAGAATGATCGATCGCCATTCTTACAATACCACGTGGTGACTCAACCCTAGAATTATCGGAATGTTAAAACTAACCATTTTGTTATTTTTCATAAGAATCTTTTGTTTCATATACGATTTTGTTCAGAGTAAATTTTTAGTTCGTACGACGGTACATTTTTCGGAATCTGAATGATCTTTTTGTATAGAACATACGAACGTAGATTTGTTTTTTCCTTTTTGCCTTAGGATTTTTCATTTGCTTTTCATTTTGATTTCTTTGGTACGCACCGTGGTCATCAGTAGTTCTCTAATGTCAAATTTGATTTCTGTTATTATTTCTTTCAACGATTTGGCAACCGGACGGTTGTTTATGGTTGACGGGGTAATTTTAATTGCTATTGTTAACGCGCGAAAATTTGACGCTTTCGCATTAACGAATGATGACGCGTTTGTCCGTTTGATATGCGATTTTAATATAATCGAGGCAAATAACGGTTCGTGGCGTTTGGAATCGCGTTAATTAATATCGGTAATTAATACCTCTATCAATTACTAACATTGCGTCTGAGGTGTTGCATTAAACGCAGCCAACCCTCCTAACCGCATTAAATTTTAATTGATATCGATTTTAACGCGAGATTGTCCATCTCTTCCTCGATCTCTGCCAAATATCCCCCATGATTTTCATCGATTTTCCACGCGCTATTATTGCAAGGAATGGGTCATCCCAAATTTACAAATTCTGTTGCATAATCCACAAAAGCTTTTTATTTAACGCAAAGATTTTTATTTAACGCTAGGAGTATCGTAAAATGTTACATCAATTTCACGACGAGTGTCCTTCGAACATTATAAAACACGAATCAAACACCTGCAAACGTAATCGAACATCCCCAAAATAGATCCCTAAAGATGTACGATTTTCGAACAAGGCTCGAATAAAATGCATCGATATTTGTCGAGAGACTGAAAAGACGAATGGCGAGGGAAAAGTGAAAGAATGGAAAATAGAATAGGGAAAAGGGCGAGAAGACACTGGTCTCGCGTAGGTGATCACGCGGGTTCCCACGCGGCGAGCAGAACCGGTGCTTACGAAAGACGAGACGGCTTGTCGTATTCTCGGATTGCGGATTAGCTAGCGAGTTCCAAGTAAGTGCATGCGCAGGTGGCCACGTTAAATGCACACCGTCCGGCCGGTTTCCGGTCAGGATCGTGCTCTCCAACCGAGTTTCACGGGTTGCCTTTATTCCATTTCAGCGATACAACTAGACCAATGCCACCATCGTTTGTTGCCATAATGATATATTTATCTTTGTCTTTATTTTATTTCATAAATGTGCCGCTGTTTGTCTTTGTTTGTTTCAACGTCGTAGGAAATTTTTGTCTGTCGCTATTTTATTTCTACGCTTTTATTCTTTTTCGCTCTTAAAGTATTATTGCCGATGATATTGCCAAGCTTCTCTCTCAACTTTACTTCTCGACGAAATATTCTTCAATTCTACAATCAACGCTAAACTATCTTAATATTTACATAAGCTTCTTTAAATACTGAATTCATACTGGCAGCAGCTTTTACGATCCACTGTATCAAGTTTAAACTCGTAAGAAAAGTTACGAGAATACCCACGTTGATTCACAACGTGAAATAATGAAGTTATAACAATTTTATTATAGCAATCCCGAACGTTCGTGTATTATAGCAAATTCCTGCTTCTTTAATGTACTTTATAAAATATTTCAAACTGGTTTCTTCACTTGTAAAAGAACCTAAGAGAAGCTAATATTTGCCAACTTCATTCTGTCGCATATGTACATATATATATACCTAATACAATTAAACTATAATTAAGATGCTTACATATACGCACCTTCGAGCTCAACGAGTTTCTAACTACATCTCCAATTGCTTCGCATTCAAATTCTTCTATTCGATCGTAAAGCGACATTGAAACAAAAGTAATCGATAAAAACGTATTTTCTGTTCTGTGATGGTCGAGTGTTAATTATCGACTTGCGTGCTATATCACGACATCGCATCGCTCATCCGCACCCGTCCTTATCGCTCGCGATTGAAAATCAAAGGATGGACGTTGCATATGTGGAACGACGTATCTGTCCTGAAGGGAGCCAGAAACTTCGATGCGACGAAACGCGAACGAGAAAGGACGCGATACAGTCGTTCGTTACGGGGCCTAAGCACGCGAGCACGCGTATCGGTCTGCGTGCACGCCTATCGATAATCGCATAATAAGCCAACGAGAACTGGACCGGGGAACGCGGACACGTCGTTCCTCGCAGCTTAATGAGTGCTCTAATGAATGCACGCTACGTATTGCCGATGTCGCCGATCAATTAATAGACCACTAACGGTTATCGCGAGTTTACCGACGGATCCGGATATTCGCGTCCCCTCGATCGTATCGTCTCTTCCGTGTAATCGCGCTTCCTCACGCGAACACGCTTCGCTCTCTCTTTAGTTCTTTTGTGACACATTTGAATATCTTCCCTAGCGAGGCGGAGACTGAGAAATCTGGGGTGGAGATCGATTTATTTATTTATTTATTTTATGTAGCATGCTCCTGGGTTTTTCCTTTTTTTTAACACATTACGTATTTTCGTATATTGCGTAGAAACGAAAGTATTATAAGCGGCTGGATAAAACGGCGATTTTTTATTCTCTGTGCTATGCGATAGGTTTTTTAATTTTGGATAAAAAGAAGTATCGACACACGCTCTTTTTTTTTTGTTTTTGTTTTATTATCTCTACATATTAAAGCGATGTATCTTTTAACATATCAAGGTTATTATACTCTCTCGAAATATAGGATAACGTACTTTAAGGCAATTACATCGCAAGAAGGTAAATTTCATAGTAAGTGAATTCGATTAGATTAAAACACGATTTCTATAATGTTGTATATTCAAGTTTGCGTCAGCAACTCGTTTGGATTTAAACGACTTAATTTGCAAACGTCAGAAAACGTTCTTCATTCCTATGACGTTTTCAGTTGCTTTTTCATTTTTTGCTATCTTTCGTTTAATGATGTGTCAAGTTACAGAGACCGTTTCCTCTTAAATCTTCCTTCCCCTAACGCTGATTACGCGATCGGTGTCAAACAAGCAGACGATAAATCTGTTTATTCCGTTTGAAGCAGCGATAAATCGCGTTATATCGTCCCCTGAAGATTAATTCGACGACCCCGAACGAACGCTTTCCCACGGATGAGAGGGAAACAACTGAATGATCAGAACGAACTGGTGGTCGCGTAACGAAAGCGTGGCCGCGTATCAGTGGCAGCTCGCTGACAGCCAAAGTTTCGCCAGGAAAATTAATTTACAGTCGCTGATGAATTTCTATTACGGCCGTTACTGGCCTGATTTCACAAGAGAAATTCGATTTTCCACGCAGCATCCACGCACATCTGCTCGTAACTGCTTCGTGCTATTATATGTATCGAGAAGGAGGAACCAGAGTCTATAAATACATTTTTGGGACGAGGATGAAGGGCAGTTTCTGGATGGTATAACGTCGGAACGATAGTCGGTCATAGTTAGAAATTATATGGCCTGTCAAATTTCAAATTTAAATTTACGAAATTAAGTGGTGAATTTTGAAGAATGAAATTTAAAACGTCCAGCGTGCAGATAACATTTCTGGCTGAGAGTTAAAGTTAGGTTAGAGAGTTTTACTATGACGTTCGGTGGTTTCAATTTTCTTGTAGTTTTATCTTCTGTAGTTTCATTCGTTTTATTCTTTGCGGTTGGGTTAGGCTGCTTATTTGAAGAGTAGAAAAAGAAACATTGTGTAAAATATTTTCGTATCAACGTTTTATCTTCCATGGGTACTTTGCACGTATGTAAAGTCTTCGCGAAACGTGGGATATGGCTTCTGCGCTCCTTTTTATATTTTTATCGACAGTTATACCTTCGAGATAGACTTCTCTTTTGAAATGAACGCAAAACATAACGTCACGAACTATCGTATCGTTCCCTATTTCAAAATTGCATCGCTTTATTACTTTTAGAAGAATTAAACTACGATTCTTCTATATTGCCTTTCGCTTCACCAAAAGTATCCTTCGCACGAATCTACGACCGAAAGATCCTCCATGGATTACCAATGACACGTAGAACTATCACTAGCTCTGTGATACAGCTTTGATCCTTTTAAAAATTCGTTGGAATAAATTATTCTACCTCTTCCGTTCGATCGTCTTCCCAGCGAAGGGGAAAAAATGAAATTCGAGGGAAAAGCGAAGGAATGGATCGAGGTTTATTGGTCATATGCATGCCAGAACGAAGATTTAATCGCCGAACGAGGTGTTGTGTGGCGCGTGCATCGATGATCGACCGGAAACCGCGAACCTTTATTTCGCGAAATTTCAATTCACCCCTATGGAGGTCATTTTTCGCGGGACGTTGATTTTTCGCCGCTCGACAACACGTCCCATCAAATTGGCCTCGACGATCCATCTCTCTCCTCCGCTCTTTTATCACGAACGCTGACTCAAACGATAAAACGACCGCAGAGAAACGCGTGTAAATAAACGACCTCGTGCTTCCCATATTCCCTGATTCTCGATAATCAATGATTTTATAGAAAAAGAATATACGTATAAAAGCTACTTTAAGCTTTCTAAAGAATGCCAGATATAGAAGAAAATGAACTTGCCCAAAGAAAAAGAGAGCTCGATTATTCTCGGTTTTAACGTACAAAATATTTTCTCTTTTTTGTATTACATGTTGATTTAATTAGCAATACGTAGATATATACGTTGCTGGTAACGAAAGTATAAAAATGCATTGCAATTTGAAAACAGCTATTGAAAATAGCTTAACGACCAGTATGGACTAATCGATGTTAAACATAAAATGTTGTTTGGACTACGAAAAAGTTAAGCTTCTAATTTGAGAGAAAGATTTTTTTATAACAAACCACCCCTGTATCGATCTCTTTTCGTCGTTCACCTACAAACATTTTTACTCGTTGTAGCGTGGAAATGGAAATGTTTGTATTCTTGGTGCGTGTTCGAGGGAGAAAACGTGAAAAGAAATTGTAGAGGGACTGTCGATTATTCATGGCCAATCAACGACGTCTGGATCACGGTTTAAGGATTCTTCGTATAGTCTGGAGGCTTCGAGTCCCGTGGGAGATGCTGCTTCTTAATAAAGCCTCGAATGACGTCACGCGACGCCGTGGAAGAAAGTCGATTGGGAATTCTGGCTTAATAAGGTGCGCGTCCAACGAGTCCTCCATCCGATCCCTTGAACTTTGCGGCCAAACTCATCGAGATACCGATCGATTCTGCGATCCAAGTTGAAAAATCCTGATATTTGTCAGCCTCACAAGGGTGAAAAATGAGATCTGTTTCAAAGATCTCCCACGTCATATATTTTATCAGCATTTACGCATTGAATATTTACGCATCTGTGACAAATAGACAGAAAATCTGTCGAAGCCTAAATGTCCAGAGGGTTGAAAAATTACAACGTCGTGTCATTCGTCGACTCGTGCCGAGTCGAATTTTTGTTGAAGTTTCACCGTTGAAATTTCTCGACCATATGGTTGGAGAGAAAATTCGCTACCGCACGCGCAAGATGAAAAAAGAAAGAGGAAAATTCTGAATAAATTTCGTGGCTGCTAACGACGCTGCTGGGAGCCGGGGAAAGGAACGTGTACTTCGAAAACGCGGCTTAGAGAAATGGAAAAAAAAAAAAGAAGGAACGAACGGAACAACTGTGAACCGAGTGGACTTTCCTCGTTTGACTTTTAAGAATATTAAACGCGAATGTTTTAAGCTTTTTAGCTCGAAATTTAATCAAACTTTCTTCGAAGGGAAATTGTGCGAAATTGTACACGTTGGTTTTGCTAAACTTGTTGTTCAGCCAAGCACTTGTTTAACGTCTTTTCTTCTTTCGTTTAAAGCTTAAAATTGCACGACATTTGACGAAACTGAAATAGTTATAATACTACGCAATAATTTACCTTCTCTTTAAATCGTAGTCTATCTACAAATTTAAAGTATCTTTTATTCGAATGGGTCTTTTTCTTTCTCCAACGTTACTTTATTCACGTCTTTCGATAACATTTCATCCGCGCAACTTTTGCATATTGTTTCACTATTTAGTCGTCAGAAGGATAATTAAAATGGAACGTGAAATAAAACACGTGGAAATAAAATGCGAAGCTTTCAAAGGTTTCAAATTCTAGCGCGGAGACGAAAAATTGAATCGCAATAATCGAATGACAGCACAACGACGCCTAGTTCGCTTTATTCTAACAGGGAAAACGGTGTTTTCGACGAGTACGTGCCTCGAACCGGAAACATCGATTGTAACTTCCTCTCCGGCAGCTTCTCCGCAATATATCGAGTATCGTGCCGTGTATCGATCGCTCTTGCGCAGTTTTTGGGCCGAGAGCCCGTCCTTTGTTTCTCTCTTTCTCTCCTCTTCCTCTATTCGCCTTATTCGTTCCTCCATTTCTCTGCTATTATATAAAAAGAACCGTTGGCCCGCCTGCTGAAACGAGATTCCACGATCCATTTTTTATTTCTAGTTGAGTTTTCATTTCTCCATACGCGGCCGTTGTGTCACTTGATTGCCACTGTATCTTTCTTTTGCAGAATCAGTCAACTCTTTCTGCTTTAATCGATTACGTGTTGTCCCTTTCAGTTCTTAAAAATGTGTATCAAAAGGCGCATAAGATATTTATTCTGTGTTTTGCGTTTCGATTCTTATTAATGCGTTTTCTATGTCATTAGCGTACTCTCATATTACACTTGGAAATTCGTTTTACGATATTCATGTTTCCGGTGTAGACCCTTCTTTAAATTTTCATATTTTCATCACTGTCCTTAAAATGCATCTTCGTATAATACTTTCACCATACACCCTTGAACAGACTCTCGTATTTCCCCTAAGCACCCTAATCTAAATTTCATTCATATTATGTTTATTTTCATTATGAACTTTCATACAAACCCCCATATTTTTTATAATTTTCATTCACCTCTTTCTTTTTTTTTTTTTCTGTTCACCATTCGTTAAATCCAAAATAATCCTGTTTATTTTAAAATCCAGGTACTATCGATCTTCCAGCACGCCTCCAAATTTCAATGAAAAACCTTGAAACACCCACGCAATGCCCAAAGAGGGTCGAGCGAACAGAATCCCCGATCGTTGGATCCTGAAACTCGAATGGAAAGATCGGCGATTCGAAGTAAGGAGAAGGTTCTGGGCGTAGAATTTGCACGTGCCGTGTAGATCGGTATTTTTTTCGCCGGGACAACAGGAATCGGCCGCAGAAGAATCCCGAGACTCGTCGGGTTCCCGTAGTTGTTTGCCAGCCGAGTTCGAACTCGGTTGACCGGTCGGACGAGCCGGATTGGCCTTGCTCGAACACCTCGCGCTCTAAGCCTTCATCATCGTCCTTAACTTTTCTCCTCCTCCTTCTTCCCTTCTTTTCTCTTCCTTCTTCTTCTTCTTCTTTGTTATCCTACGCCATGTGTAACAAAGAGACGCGAGGTGCATCCCTGTGACATCGACGATCGCTCGGCCGAGGAAGATCCTTTGGAAAATCGAGATTCACCTACCTAACGTTCGTCCAGAAACACTAGCTGGAGCTTTTAGAAAGACGTTCGCTCGGTTTATCGATCGTTTTTTAATTCGTCGACGATACACGTTTCAGCAAGTTCCGCGTTTAATCTAAAAAGCATCCTCGAACCTCGAGAACAACTATCGAAGCAAAGATTACCAGAGACAAACGAGAACTTCACCCAGAAACCATTCTTCTCTATGTTTTTATCTGTGTGGTTTCTTTTCGAAGTTGTTCGGAACACTTTCACGATGTGGCACGCGATTCTCTGTTTAAAGCTTCTTATTCGTGCCGCGAGATTCCGTTTCGTTTTCCTCCGGATTTACATGACACGTTTCTATGATTCCTCGACGTTCCTCGAACACCTGTCTTACTTAGCGACAATATTTCTACCTCTGCTTCCGCGCTGTTCTAATCGCCGATTACGACCAGAGTCACGCGAACGTGACACCCGCCGTGAAAATGTGAAAAAACTGGCAGAAGAATGGTGGAAGGAGCGTGACGGCGAAGTTCGAGCGAAGAATCCGAACTCTTCCAGGTTCTTCTTCCTCCTCGGACCGGTATCGCGGCGTAAGACTCGGAGAGGAGAAGAGAGAGGCGGAGGACAGGAGAAACGGCAGGATACTCGATTCCCTTCGCGCCGGGTGATGCTAGGGGCAAGTCGCTTTGTCCAGGAACCGGTCGACGTGCCTACCAGGAGGCAGACACGCATCGATCCACCAATCGCTGCGCCCCGAGCGCCATGCACCAACGCGACCGCCAAACCTTCCTCGCAATCATTTTCTTCCGCTGAAAGAGAAAAGGGAAATCGCGGACGCACGACGCGGAAGTGGAAATCCGCGATCGATAGCTGGCGACAAGCAACGGAACCAGGAAGTGGTTACCGTTTTCTGCACCTTTCTTCCTTCGTCGCTCGTGATTTCGCTTCTGCTCGATAAAGATTTTCAGTTTTCCACCGATTCTTCGTTCTCGTTAGACGTTTCTAATTGCAATTACGACTTGCAATTAGAAGGAAATATTTGAAAAAAATGTTTGCCACCCGGATTCAGTAGGAAAATGTCCAAGAACTTTACAACTGGGCTCCTTCTTTCGATTCTGCCTACAAACCTTTTAAATAATCAAAATTACAGCTGTCGATTAAAAAGAGGAAGCTATATGGAATTCCTCAGCCCCATTCATTATCCCATCAAACTCGAGCATCGGACTAATGGAAACGGTGATTCGTATTTCCATTGAGCAGACACGGAATTCGAGATTTCATCGAGCGAATTCCTGGCCAGGGATCGGCACGCGCGTTCGTAAAAGGAAATCGCGCGAAACACGGCAGAATCGCCGCGGTTCCGAGTTAAGGGATCAACCACCGAGGGTGCGTCGGCTCTGAAAAGGTCAGCTCGTCAAAGGGTTCTCACCGAGAGTAAAATGCTGTTCAAAGCCCGCCCTTCCATCCAACGTCTCGTTAATCCCTTGGAAAACCTTCGACTTCGCTCCGTTTCCGATTAATACTTAGAAACATCAGGACGCTCCTCGAAAACTATGCCTCCTTCCTCATATTCACTCTACGAACACGTTTCTCTGATTTTAAGAGTTCGTTGAAAAGTATTGCGCCAAGTTCCGATATCAAAAGGTAGGAACGACGGACAGAGAAAGAGTTTTTCGAATATTTTGCCAAACGTTTGATCGTTGCAGGGCGTTTGCTCTTTACGGTTGGATCTTTGAGAAGTTTCCACCTTTCGATTCGCCGCTCTCTTTTTAGCTCGCGGAACACGCAAGTTGCGATCGTTTGGAGGATAAAAGGAAAAAAAGATGGTGCAAAATCAACTTTTGATGGGGACAAAGATAAAGGGGAAAGGGAAAAGGTGTCTGCGATGTTTGGTGTCGTTTGAAGAAGACGCGCGAGATAGGATAACGAATCTGTTAACTTTTGCTCGATTTTAATGCGAGATCAAAAGTAACGAGGTACGAATCACCGGAGATCGACTGTTCTTGCTCGCTCTTTCGAACGTAGCAACGTTGATCAAAGGGTCGAAACGACGATGATTTCAAACGACAGTCGAGTGAAAATTAATGTCGAGGAACAGGCGCTTGGTAAAAGGTTCGAGGGTTGAATCGACCCTCGCAAGAGTGAAACTGCGCGAGTTAAACGCACGAAAGCAAAAATATTGCGGTTTTTCGATAAGCTTTATTTGTCGCGAAGGTGAAAGGCTGTGCGCGGCGATGAAAACCAAAAAAATGCAGCTGCAGCGGTTAGATAGGGGATGAATGAACGAGGGAAAAGGTGAACGGCGATTGAAAGTTGCGAAATCAAAGGTCTATGAAAGAATTGGGAACGCGAGTGTGTTAGTTTAGGCAACGTCATTCAGAGAAATTCGTTCCATTGAAAAATATGCAAAAAGAGGAAGGTGAAAGCGGAGGAGGAAATGGAATAAAGGCGGAGAAGGAAATGGAATTTAATTCACGATTATCAGAGAGTATTGAAAGTTCTGCTATATGAAGAAAGATATACTGTTTTTAATGGTGTTATGTGAACATTGAACGTGGGAGGAAAAGAGTATCAAAAGAGGATTACATATTGATGAAATGGAAAAAGGCAAACGTGTATAACGTGTTTTATACGTTTAACACGTTTCATAGAAAAAAGATTTTTAAAACATCTATCGCCAGAAACTTTCATATCTGTCCCAAATTTTCCAATATTTTTCATGTTTCAAAATAAGAGCAGACATTAAACGTGTGGGATAGAGGTACGCGGTGAACCGTGTTATTGCTTCAAATAATTGCGCTATCTCGTAGCGTGATCTCTGGATAACGCAAATATTTGTCTATTCCCGTAATATTGATAATCTATGCTAATTCTACAACGCCGCTAACCGCGTTAGGTTCGTGCTAGTTAATCGATTAACTAGAAGGGTCTTTCTCCTTCCCTCTTCCCTTATGTTATTAGAATAACGCGAATGATCATCCTTTGACGTCTATCGATACTCGTCAAACGAAATTACGCTTGGTCATGGACCATCGTTTATAGAAAGCTACAGTGGTTACAAAAAGTATGAACACGCAATTGTATTTATTCTAACATCTACGCAACGATTAATCAGACCCAAGTACATCAAATTAATCGTTTGGTAGTAGTTTTATGCGACTACAAAAATTTGATGCCACGGAAATGAAGCGTAGAAGTTGATAAAAGATCGTTTGATGGGAAAACAAAGGCGTATGCCAATACTTTCTGTAGTCATCGTACTTTAAATATATACATGCTTGATTAACAAGTTGTTACATAATGATGGAATTTAGGAGTTTCAAAGAGAGTTTGCAACGGTGTTGGCGAAGCTTTTAAATGGTTGAAAGTTGAAATTACTATGGTGGTCCAGGGAATCAGCCAGTTTATGTGTAAAGTTTATTCGATAAAAGTTGATATTTACGAACTAAGGGTATCGTAGTTTATAGTCTTCGTTAATGTTTTTGCCACTTCTGCGATCTCTCGTTGCACGCGAATAGCGTTACTTGAGTCCAGTTGCGAGTCCAGTATACTCGACATTATTTATCCTTCGACGAGGACAGCATAAATAATTCTTCGTTCTTAATAGTTCTTAATTTCACAGCTTTCTAAAGTTTGATAACTTTCTCAAACGAAATCGGACTACGCTGTTTCACAGTCGTTTCGTCAACGGCGCAAGAATTCCACGTATCGAACGACGCGTGTCACCCATTAGACACTGTCGATCGCACAACCAATCGCAGCGAAAGTGCAATTCGTTACTTCCACTGGAACAATGGAATCTTTTTATCCGGATCAACTAGCCATATATATACAGCAGTACCGCGAAAACTTGCTTCTTAAATGCTCGAGACCAAACAGAGACTCGACCTTTCACTGAGATATCCGTCGAACGTGTTAAAACTTTAAAACCCATCGATCAAGGCGATCGATTATTGTTGGCCTTTTACTTCGGTCCCGTTTCAACAATTTGTTACGTGGGCGTTTCTTCCAGGGGATGATTGCCAGGTGAATCGCTTTATTAAACGTGTTAAAGCAAACTCTATTATAGCGGACGATAAGCGCTTCACCCTTTACATCGATAATCACGCGTTAATTCCTTTTCGCGATTCACGAGAACCAGTTGAATATTAAACGATCGTAAATCCAACGACTAACGTATCAGCCTTTGCTCGTTCAACGAATTTTTCCTCCTCTTTTAATTCGCCCTATCTGTGTGTACACGTAGAACTTCTAACGTGAGAATTTTTGAATAATAAGAAGAACTTTTCAGTGAAAGTATTTGGAATGTAATTTAACCCTGCTGTTCTTCTTGGTATTTTCTCTGGGTGGAGAAAAAGAATACTCATCTTTATTTAATACGATTAAGATTAAAACTAAGGTTACAAGAACCAATTTTACTTTCATAAAATGTATTCATAAAGGTTTTAGAAACGTTTAGTACTCTTAAGAAGATACAGAAACTTGGTCTTATTTGCATATAAAGTTGTATCAATTCATTCGTTTAAACTTATCATTTTTCTTGTGCACTTTGTCATATATATATATAATAATTGTTTCTATTACGATAGAAACGTTTGAATGAATTCTTAGCTGTTCCCTTCCTAGATACTGTATTCAAAAGAATTCCAACATCGACGACTCGTCGTTTCGATCGCGTTTCACGCGTGTAATTTATTGGTAATCGAGATTCATCGAGCAGATTGTTAAGCTTATCGAGACCCGACTGATTGTCAAGAGAAAGCTGACGATTGTTTTTTACGCGTCTTTTTTTTTTTTTTTTTATTTCGGATCGTTCGTGGAGGATTGATAGCGACGCGGTTAAAAGTGTTTCGATGGCACTCGATCGACACGGCGTCGGTGAAAAGCGAACCGGGAAATCGCGATGGAGCCGCAAACGCGATTAAATCTCGGCGCGAATTCTAAATAATACGCTGAAAGCATCCGCAGCCCTTCGGCTGCGATCGATCGAAGCTCGCCGGAATTTTGTTTCGTCTCTATGGATTTTCACTGTCACGTATGCGGCATAATAATTTTTATTCGTCGTTTCACGCCTTAAAACGTCTTCCAGGTTAGTTTTGTAGTGATACTCTGTTCGTTGGATTAGCAAGAAAACTTTTTCGCTTTCGATTTTAAAACAATGTTCGAACAAGTGTCGGAAAATGCGCAGAGCCGAAATAGCGAGAATTGTTTGAGAAGTGGAAAAAGCATATTTCGTAATTGGCTTGAGGTAGATCTGGCGCGCGATTAGCGAGAGTCAACGCGTTCTATCGTTTTTCTCTTCGTCGACGTTCGTCGGCCGATGAAGTCGGAGTGAAAACCGTCGAACGTGAAGGATCGTGCAGTTTATTTTCACCTCTTTTCTCTTTTTTTTTTTTTTTTTTTTTTTTAAGCAATAAACTCGTATACTCGTTTGACGCAGTTGTCGTATGCCAAGTATCGCGTTGTTGGTAAAAGTGTTCGAGCGAGAAGTGTCTCTCTCGTTACGTCGAAGAATCCTTTATCATCTCTGTCAAAATTCAAGCGCGAGAGGTGATTGGTCCGTGGTTATCGGGTATCTTTCTTCTATTAATTGTTATCAATTCGAAAAGCATTAGCAATCTCCTTAGTTTTATGGATTTTTAATGAAAGACTTTTTAAGATAATTTTAACATACTTTTTTTTCAAATTCTCGGCTTCTATGATTGGTACACTTGGTTGGTGTTTACTGTCAGACGGAATATTGGAATATTTATCGTATTATAAATACCAAAGAACGTTGTGATAACACAAAATGTTACAGTCGGACGAACAACTTTCTTCATAAGTAATTGTTAAATGATTTAAAGAAGAAACGCGTGTATCACGCGTTAAATACAGAATTTTATTAACGTAAGAGCAGAAGCTTTGAAGTTACGAGGTGAATAATTTAATTAATTAATGAAATGATACGAACATCGTTGATGAAGCGGACCTTACAAAGTAACGAAGTTTTAAAAACGAAATGCGAACGAACTTTCTACACGATCTAAAATCGTCGCTGTATAACGATACAATACAGTTTTATTATCGGGCAGCAATCTACTTGTTCAATTCGCTATATCTCGACCTTTCCACTGATAAATCATCCTTTATTTTCTCACAATCGGAAGAAATTTGATCAGGTTTGGATTATGGTTGACGAGGAAGAATCACATGCCGCCAGTTCCAGTTTCTCTTGGGCAGAATCGCTGCACGGATTCTCACCAGCCGTCAAATCGATCGATCAATCTTGGAGGATCTCGAAACAGGTTACCGCGATAGGTTCTTAACTCGCGGCGCGGCCTCGTACACCATTCGTTTCTCGCGAAAATATCCAGCCTCCCATGAGCGTGTGCATCCCGTGGACGCGTCTGCTACTTGGAAATATCGCGTACGAAGTGGTCCATCGATCGTATTTCAGAAGGGACACAGCACGAAAGCGTGGAACGTCGGCAAAGGCTGTGTGCGCTTAGGTGTTTCAGTCCGAAGCCAGCCGGACCAGTCGACTTGCATACCACACCACGTTCGCAGCCAGCCTCTACCTGCATTCCAACCTACCAGTCGACCTCATTCCGCCATTATACTATTTCATTCTCCTCCAACCTTCTCTCTTTCTCTCTTTCACTTTGACTATGTGCTCGTCGTGCTGGATAAAAACGAAATTTCGAAGGACGCGCGCTCCGATCGAAGATGAATTACGTTCTCGTACGAGGAAGGCTGATGAGGAATACGGCGAGTGAGACGGTTCTTGCGATGCAGTATTTTGATGGAAATGCGAGAGTTCTGGAGCATTTCCAAGGTTTCGGAAACGAGAAAATGTAAATGATATTTAATCGCTCGTGTTTCGTATTTTATCGTATATTTTGCCTCGTTGTCTTCGTTCTTTCGATAGATGAATCGAATGAAATAATTGGCTTCTCGAATGGGAGTAGCGGAAGAAAACCGAGGACACGTTTGTCTTTCGATTAGAATATCCTACATGTGAAAGAGATTTTAATATTTCATACGAGAGAACGAGGAGTTAGCTGGAAACGAATCGCGTTAACATTAATGGTAGAATAATGTCACCCATTATAAAAGCGTACGAGATAGCGTAGAAAAGAGGAATAGATAAATAATCCATAAGATAGCTATTACTACACAGTCACATTTATTCGTGTACCTTTCTGTTAGGCTAATTTAATTCTTTCTTCGTCTTTTTCTTCTCAAAGCGGAGATATACCATGCAAACGTGCTATTCGACCAAACAACTTCAATTGCCTTTTACGAAAGATAGACAATTACGGAACAATCTACCGTAGCTTTTAACGAAATATCAAATCATATAGGGCTCTGTCGATCTTGTCAACGATACAAAGTCGAATAAAAATGCTCGTTACTTTCATACGTACACGTATACATGTACGTGCAAAATTATAAGACGAACGACCAATATCGTCGACGTAGGAACGACACATCGGGCGAGACAAAAAAGGAACATCAACGTGAAAAAGATGAAATCGAACGTTCGTAAATGCTGTGGTCGGAGAGTTCCGATTTACAGCGGAAGCGGAGGAAGAGGCGCGTGCATGATGGCACGGTTCGATACAGCCACCCCATTTACTTCCGGCGTAGCCGAACGCTCGACCATCGTTCGGATCGCGTAAAAACTTTTCGAGTACTTTTTATTGCCTCCGCTTGCCCTCTTTCTTGGCTCTACCCTTTCTTCGTGCCATGGCTTGTCGATCGAGGAGCCTGTTCTTTCTCCTTCCATCGTGAAATTACCGTGCAGCGAAGTTACGGCAGGGGGTCGATAAGTTTCTTGCGAACAAGGGGGTGCTTGTGATTATCGTAACCCTGGTAATTGGCCAACTTTACAGGCTCTGTGTTTTTCGTCGATATGCCGGATTTTTTCTCGCGAACGGTGTGATTCGGATTAATCCGCTTAGTTTTGATTCATTTTCAACGTAGGATTTTACGTGGCCTAAATTTAAGGAGCTCGAAGGTTTTTCTAAGGGAGGGTCTGTAACGAATTTTCGGAGAGTCGTCGAAAATGACTGTGAAACGAATTTCGAAGAGCGTGAAATGGAAATTTTTGTCCTTCTTTGTTCGATTGTGAATTTGCTCCGTTTCGTTACTCGTATGCGTTTAATGTCCTATCGGGAGCGAGTTGTTCGGTACAAAAAATTGACCATACGTTTGATGTCTGTAAAAACCTCTTTGCATGCATTTTTCATTTTTCGTACGAGGGGATTAAGGAAAGGTTTAACACGTTCGTCGCCACATCGCACATATTTATGTGACGGGTATACTTCCCTGGGGACCCCGTCACCAAAGGATGGTGACGCTCTTTTTGTTCGAGTTAATTAAATATACGATATTATATATAGAATGTACATCATAAAAATATTAAAAACCCATACCTTTTATTAATTTATATTCTGGATAACATATTACATTATCCTATATCGTATGGTATTCGTTAAAACATTCCAAACACGTTTGGAGTGATTTTGGGTACTTTGAAAAATAGTTATTGACCGTCATCGCTACTCTTCTCACTTTCAAATATATTTTCACGCTGTTTATTGAACATTTTGAGAAGGAAAAAATCACCGATGTACGTCTCACAAGTATGCTTCTCGACTAAATGAAAGATCCGAGATATTTGCCATGAGATCCCTCGGAATACTCTAGCTGGATAGCTTATCGCTTTCTCCATTTCAGAAATAAGTACTCTTTTCTTTACAATGAATCGAAGGCGATAAACGATGAATTCCTGCTTGTCGCTCTATTTACGTTGTGCGTACCGGCGGTCGAATTTGGGCCCCGCAGGAAACTTAGCTGGGCGACGAACGTGTTAAAGAGAGAACGATGTGCCAGGCTTTAAATTATCGACTCGATCGCGATCTCGCAACTTCAAACGACAACGAACCAACTTTCCTTACGCTCCTAAAAACGTCCATCTCTCTTCCTGTCATCTTCGACACGCGATATAAAAACGGAATCCCCTTTCAAAACGTACAAACACGGTTAATCGAAGCAAACGTTTAACGAAGGAGACACGATGGGTCACTTTTATCCACAGCTCCATTAACAAAAGTGGATACTTCTGGTAACGCGAGTTTCCGTTCGCCATTGTCCGCGAACGGTGGCGGCTTAACTTTCTGAAGAAGTTTCACCCCGTGGAGCCGGGGCCAAGCGCTGTAAATTACCCCGGCAGGTTTATTAAGGCCAGCTACTTTCGTCACGGCTCGACGTCATCGGGCTCGATTCTTCTCTCTCTCTTTCTTTTTCTTTTCTATTCCGCTTCTTTTCTCCCCTTGTGCGCCATTCCCCTCCTTTTTTCCCTTCATTTCGACGGATTAACTTGTTCGAGGCCGACGAAGGAATCCATTAAGCCGACGGATCAGGAACGAGAACCACCTGATTGCCAAGGTTTTCGTCGTAGCAGAGATTCCGATCGACGCTGTTACCATTTTATTTTTCCAATAAAGATTACTTTTTGTTTTCTCGTTTCTTTTTTTATTCGCATTTTGAAAGATTTACCGTTAAAAATGGTAAATTACTCGGAACAGAAGGTTGAACTGTTTTAAGGACGATTAAAACAGAATGCCTATCGGGAAATTTTGTAATTACAAATATGTAAGAAATATTTTCTTGATGATCGCGAGCGAGAGATACGGATGTCTTCTTTAGCGTAGATTCGATCTACGTGTTAACAGATTTCACGCTATTTTCTATAAGTAACATTATACAACGTAACTTACTCACTGGTTATATAAAAATACAATTTACGATAATCCACCTGTTACGATGATCCAGCTTTAATTTTCCTACCTTTCAATTTACGCTATTAAACTTTCACAATTGGCAAGTAAACTTTCAAATCGCGTAGATAAATTTTAATGAAATAACCTATGAATTTGATAGCGGCAATTTGTAATAATTCAACTCTTTCACTATCTCTGTCTTATCCTCGTCTATCTTTTCGTAATTTCAGAGCAATCCGTTTCCTAATGATCCACCTATATAATCCAGTCGTAACTCTAATTTTCTTACATTCCACTTCGCACTATTATCAGCTCATGTTGCTGTAACAAGTGCGCAACGAGGATACCCTAGATTCCAAGAAGAAGGAAAAACGAAAAGGAAACGAGAAAGGGAGCGGTCCGGAACGAGTCGTTCAAATTGATTCCCGCGCGTGTACTCACGCGATTAGCTTGATAGATCGAGCTGGTTTTATCGAGCGACCAGCACATAGAGAGTTAATATTCGTTGGTAAGGTTTTATCGCGAGTCGTAGAGGATCGTGTAAATGACGCTGCGAGAGAATCAGCCGTGGTAATCGAGCGGCTCGTTCCTTCGATACGGTTTAATTTCAGTTAAGATTCGATGATTGTTCATAAATTCCTTAACGAGCATCCGCACAGATACGTGATCACTGAGCTGCTTCAGAGCGACCTGCACAAGATCATCGTCAGCCCTCAGCATCTCAGTCCCGACCATATCAAGGTCTTCCTCTACCAGATCCTCCGAGGTGAGTAAATATATATTATTCTTTGCTCCGTTTGGATTTATCGAATGTAGCGTAGTAGAATTGCACGTATTCTCGATTCTTTTTTAACAACTATTTCTGTTATTTTTTTCTTTGTAATTTGATCAATATCGACGAATCAAGATGTAGAATTCGAGTCTTGTTAAAAATTGTATCTGACTCGATATCAGTTTTTATCTCACAAGTGCCACTCGACATTCTTTCAGTCTCACCTTATTTTTGTGACACGTGTGAGACGTATCCTGGAAATTGTTCCAAGATATATCGTACACTTAAAAATTACAAAATACAACAATAGTGTGAATAAAACTGGTATTTAAGTGAATTTCTCTCTTCCTTTATTTATTTAAATTGTCTTATTCTTTAGTTAAAGTAAATTTCAAATAAAAGCGTTGGGAGTGCTGGTAACGAAATTGAAATAAAATTCAGAGTACAAAGAGATAACACGACAATTAAGAAGCTTGATGCATTTTTTTTTAGTTTTATGGGAATATTATATTTATATTACTACATTATATTACGCTACATCAACCGCGGATTAGACAGATACAACTTTTGTAACGAATTTGGCTTATTTCGGCAAATCTTTTAAGCTGTCAGGATCTCGAGGCTATTGGTAACGAGCAGGAAAATAATCGCGTGCTATTCGCAAATTGCTTCTAACGAAGGTTATGTTCCTTGGTGAATTTCACAGTATCGAGACGGGTAGCATCGTCTGCAACGGATAAACGCAGATTTTCATTTCGTTACGCGGTTTTTACGAGCGGACGTCACGTGCAGCCTGCAGTTCGAAGGCTCTAATCGACAGAAACAGGTATCAAGTGGGAGGAGGGAGCGTTTGGTTGCGCGTGGAGGCCATTTTGTCGGAACTCAGCGAGTCTTCTCGGTTCGTTAGTCACGAGTCAATTTCCTACGAAGCTGGCGCTCTAGCTACGTTCAAACCCAACGATTTGCATGCTTTCCCGCGTGTATCGTGAAAATCGCGTTGATTTTTCGCGCGAGAACAGGCGACGAACGTAGTAGGATTTTACGTTCCGACGAATAAATATGAGAATTTTAACCTAATCGTGTTTTCCTCTCACTTCAAATTCTTTCGATTTTCACGGAAATATGGAAAAATCTAGTTGTAGAGATACGAAGAATCGCTTTTCTTAAAAATCGAAAGCGTTTCTTGCTCCATGAAAGGAGGGCAGACTGCGATAGAAAATTTCGAGAAACTCTTCGTCGAGGTAAACTCGACAAGTGTAGGTACAACCACGAGGAAACTTTTTCGTTGGTGAAAATTTTAGCGACACGCGGCTCGATTCGCGCGAACTTTGGCTCGTCCAATTACTTTACTCGGTTCAATGATACAGGATCTCTTTGAAGTGGCAAATCGTCCTGGACACTGAGAACCGGCGCTGAACTTCGTACAGAGCCTAAACAATTCTACATAGGAAATGACGGACGCTTTGATGGTGAAACGAGAGTCGTTATTCTCGAGTAACTACTCTCGAGTCGTCGGTTCTTCGAGCGTTAAAACAATCCTCGCTTGTAACCGCTCGAGGAGAATATTCGAAATCGATTTTCTCGAGAACAGAGTCTCGCAGGAAAAATTTGATTCCATTAGAGACGGTGCATGCGACATCGTCTCTCCCGCAGTTTTAATTCGACGAGGTAATATCTCGCTAAGTTTTCTCATTAATCGCATTAGAGAAGAATAAATCTGTAAATCAATGAAAATATCTGGAAACTTATCGTGTAAAATTTTTACGTCCATATGGTATAGAAAACATTCTGAGATATCATTTTGGTACTGTAACGAGACACGACTATCGTAATTATATTCGTCAAATTTGAAACCAATTTGAGAACGTATGTAGAAATTAAACGTATATTCAGAATGAACGATCATTTTTTTGAGAATCAGTTGACAGCGACATAAAAATCGAGATTCGAATACCATTCTTTCTTTGAAAGTGCCTCGAAATTGAAGAAAACCGTGCAACTTCTTTGGACAATTACGATTCGCAGATTACGAATTCGAAGAGACAAGATTCGATAAAGTTGTCGAAAGATTGGAGCAATGTCGAGTATCCTAAGGGTTAATTAAGCTTAGCTTTGCCGATCGAACCGTGAAAGACCTGAAAAGACCAAGTTTCCACGATTGTACGGTAGAAAACTCGGTGTTGGAACGATATCGATTCGTTGAAACTTGCAGAGATATCCATTGTCGGGATGAGCTTTATTCAAGCGTGGATTTCGCAAGCGATCGTTCAAAAACAACGCGAAAGAAATTCTCGAGCGAAGAAACAAGAGGGTGGAGAATTTCTTTCGCGTTGTTGGAAAGAAAACAAAAACGTGAGAAAGAAGTGGAAAGGAAGAGAGGAACGTAAATCCGAATGATCATTCACTGAATCACGAGCACAGAAAAATCAAACGAAAGAAAGAAAGAGAGAAAGAAAGAAAGCAAGAAAAAGGAAGAAACTCGGTGGATAAAACTTCTTCTTGTAAATATCTGCGTTGTGTTGCCTGCAGCGTTGAACCAGGGAAAGAGTAAACAGGATCGTTTCTATTCATCCCTTGGGATCATCTCTGGATCTCCGTGATGTTAGAACGTTCGTCTGGCAACGTCTGACGCGTCGAATTACTCGACCATCTTTCACTATGGCCAGCCAAGTCTGTCTGTCCAGTGACCGTCTCTTTCTACTTTGCCTCGCTCCTTTGGATTTCGCTTTATTTACATGTCTTGATAATACGTTAATTTTTTCACTTCTTCCTCTTTCATTCGAAAACCTTGTTTCTCTTAAATATTAATGACGAATTTGAATAAAGATATCCGGGTCTTCTTGCAGAATAATTTACTACGTAACTGGTAATATCGAAATACTTTGATCGTCGATAGTTCGAACATTGAAAATGTTGCTTCTAATCGTATGTGAAATTTATAATAAATTTGAAATCATTTTTTTTTTTTTTTATGTATACGACATACAATGACTTTTCACAATCTACCTCAATTTCTTCCGATTAACTTCAAGTAGCCACGTTATACGTACGTTTTCCACTAGGATCGCAAATTTTACGTGAAAAATCTCTCGTTAAATCCTAATCTATATTTGGCTTGCACTTTAATCGGTTTCCTTTCGAGTATGCAACGATAATTGTTATCAAGAGTTAAGAGAGCCGTCAACCCTTTTCCTCGTTGTTCCTGTAGTCAACCAGCCACGATATATTCCCTCGTTTGTTTCTACTTCTTTGTTAACGCTAAATCCCTTCTCATTTGAAAGTCTAACTACCAGCACTGGCACTCCCGAAGCTTTTCAAGGCGTTTCTTGCGGCCTCACCGAGCAAAACGATCCATCTCACTTTCTGTCTAGCTCACCCATTCCCCAATTTTCTTTTTTCCCTTCATTCTCGTCTAAATTATGATTTTCACTCGTCCCTGCTGCGTTTTATCGTCCACTCCGCCTTTTCTCCTGATTGTTTGCGTAAATTCGTGTTATGGAAATGGAAATAGATAAGCGTTTAGCAGGAGTTTGTCCAATCTTCGACATTTGTATATATTAATATATTAAGACCGAACCGGAGATTCCGGTTCCTTAAATGCTAATTACTGGCAGTAATGGATGACATAATTACTGGAGGCTTAGCAAATTATTTTAATGAATCTACGTTTCTCCTAAACTATCAGAGTGTTCGTAAGGAAAAAGAAAGTGTTCTATTCGTTGCATGTCCGTACCTTCTACGCTGCTTTTCCCTTATCGAAAAGTACCGCCGAGGAATATTAAACTTTAATAGATTTCGATTACAAATTTATCTTATCGACTAAAATATTCGCAAGAAAATAGAAACCATATCGTGTCTGTCCATTGCAAATCTACGTTTCTACAAAGTTATTCCCAGAGATCGACGAAGAATATCTTCAACGAACACATTTAAAAATTTCAGTGAAAAATGTATCCAATTAAAGAAAGAAACAGATTACAATTGTTTTCGCGAATTCGCAATATCCTCGTCTTTTTCTTGCTCTCTGTCTGTCAGAAATACAGTACTCGGGTTCACAGTGTTGCGATACGACAGGTAACATTTTCGCTAGGAACAAGAACGCAACAAAAGTCGAACTCTTTCATTCGTTTCCCCAATGGAAACGCGTTTCCGCGTAATTAAATCGAATTGGGTGTACAGCGTGCGATGACGAGCGTAGGAACGCGGGCCCACGGCAAGATCGTTTTAAATCAATCAGCGTTCGCGCAATCGGAAGTGAAATAGCCCGTATCAAACGTATTAATTCGCTCTGTCTTTTTTTTTTTTACCTTTTTCTCCTACTCTCCTTCCCGCTATTGCTGTCTTGATTTTTTTCGTTGCCGTTTCGTTCGAAACGCTCGTTAAAAAAGCGTCAGATCGATCGACGCAACGAAAACGGACGAATATCCACGCGGAACGCCGCGTTACAACGAACAAAATTGGAACACGGCCGGCCAGTCTAAAAGTGAATGGCTCGGTAAGAGTTACAGAAACAAATTTCTCATGAAAATTTCGACCTAAATGTACGTATATATGTATATGTGTATATTGTTACGCCCAATGACTCTGTCCAAAAACTAGGCCCCATGCCGCGGGCAAGATGGCAGCCAGATGTCTACACATCCTTGATGCGTACTCTCGATGGCTTTTAGGACCCACCATAAATCTTGGCATTTTCATAGTTAAGGTCCTTCAGACCAAACAAGTATCTTTTATATCAAGTGTTCCTTACATTTATCGTCTACTACGGGAAGATACGGGAAAGATGCTTTCCCTCGCGGTATCTTCGGTATCTTCCGCTAGCAACCTTCTCTCAGGGACGGCTAAGACCCTTCCTAGTTCACCAACCTTCTTATTATTCGATGAGAAGCAACGTCTATTGCCCTCACCTTCCTAGCTAAAATTGTCATCAACAAATCCGATGGTCCGTGCGCTAGACACATCCATCCCTAGCTTTCCTTTGCCACAGCATCGTCACTGAACTTCATTGATTCTCCAACCTTTCGAACAGTCAATATCTCTTAACCGAGTTTCCACCCTTAGATCAGTCACCTGCTTAACTTATACATACGCACCAGCGTAACTAGCTTCTATATAAAGTTGTTGGAAAGATATAATATTGTAACCTGTTAAACTCAGTGTTATACTCATTGAACCACCCCTATTATCCTAACAGAAATAAGGGGATCGATCAGTTTCCTCGCGAGCGCGTCTCTCCGCGAATGGTCGAATAAACATAATAATTGGAATTTTTGGGAAAATACCCAATACTTTAGTCTAGACTTTTTATTGTAGCTGTATTTAAATAATAAAACTTAGAAGTAGCCCGAGACTTATGACAGTAGGCTTGGGCTCGAAATGACATTTGGTTGCTAAACGTAGCCCACGGTCACGGGATGGACGTTTTTACCTAACAGAGGTACGGAGTAGTAGTATAGCCCTCCTGAAAAATATAGTCCCGAGAGATACAGAAAAAAGTACGTGAGGAGAGTTCCACTTGGATTGTGGACAAGTAAGTTCAGTTCCACTTGGACTGTGGACAAGTAAGTTAAAGTTCCACTTGGACTTTGAAGAAGGAAGCGCATTTGCCACCCTGTTGACCGTGTATTCGTTATTGAACCTAAGATTATTGTCATTAGCATCTCGAGTATCTAATCGCCACGGCTAATTGTCAAATTCTGTAATAATCATATTTGTACCGTTAACTATCATCTATATTGTATAACAGCAATGGCTAATCCAAAAGAGAGACAGTCTTTTTGGCGTGGCATCTACCAATTGCCAGACAGGTGGGAAAAATGTATAGCTAGCGATGGGCAATACTTCGAATAAAATATCTTTAATCATTTTCATACAATAAACGTGTATTTTCTATATAAAAATTCCGGTTTCATATTTACATACCTGGTATATCGGAGATCTGAGACTTAACTAATTTTAGTCGGGAATAACCAGAACCGTGGAAAATTAATATTTCCTAATAATGCAATTTTTTCAAAAGTTTCTTCAAGATTAGCAAATACGTTTTCGCGAAGAAGTTCCACCGTAGTGGAAATGGAGCTGCCGATGAACCCCTTTCAAATAAAATTCCACGGACAGGGCGGGGGTGGCGAAGCTTACTGTGAAAAGGGAGTAACGACACCACTCGTGTCCGTCCTTCGATAAGAACCCTTTTATCCCAGTCGGAGAGAATCAAAGTCGCGTCTCAACGTGGATCAAAACCTGGAAATTTTCTCCTCCGCTCCCTTCGAAATGTTCGCAACGCGTCTTTCATCGCCCCTAACCATCCTCTTCTTTCCTTCCCCTTTGGATTATTATCGAATCTTTATTGAAAAATTTCTTTGTTGTTATTCAATTTACGTGAATATGAAATTCCGTCTGTGGTTAATGGACAAGTATTTTTTGCAACTAGAATAATTCGTAGAATATCGATTATCTCGGTTATTTAAATAGCAGATGCTTGGATCGCTTGAAAGAATACATTTTACTGAAGAAGCGTGAAGGGTTAGAGAAGCCTGTAAAAGTAGGAACGCGCGTTATTGCGCACCCTTAAAGACGAGAATACTTAAGGGTGGAGTGGTGCGTCGTTATTGATAGTTCCTGAGAAATGTTTAAGCAAGTTTTCGAGTAAAACCGAGATATAGCATAAGTATTCCACGAATTCTATGTTGTCTATTAGGGTTGTTGGCTTATACTTTGTACGAGTTTCAAAACACTCCACGTGTTTGAATAAATTGTACAGTGATCGATAAAAGTAGTAATTAATAGAATTCAGCATTCAGCATTGAACGATTCGTATAAAAATTCGTACAAAGTCGCGTAAATAATTTGCATAAATTCCGCGTAGAAATTTTTGATCGCAACTTATATTTATAATATCTAAGCAATTCATATAAAAAATTCGTAGAAATTCAATATGAAGGTTTTTGGCCAGTCTATATCCAGAATATAACCATAATACGATATCGCTATACTGGCTGTTATTATCAATAACCCATCTACTAACATAAACGATACTTATACCTCTTCTGAAAAATATTTCCACGTAAGTTACGTTAATAAACGTTCCGTTCTTGCATCTTTCCATTTCGCCCTAACAAACGGAGCTTCCAAAACACGCAACATTTCTCGACACGCCCTAATGTCTCGGAAACACCATACAGTCTCCTCCGTCGCTGCGATGGCGTCGCAATTCTTCAAATCGATCGACAAAAGAACAGACGAGGCGCGTCCTCTCTCTCTCTCTCTCTCTCTCTCTCTGTCTCTTCAGGCAGAATCGTCGCGTAATTATTTTGAAAAAGTCTATCCCCCACCCTGTACACCGAGCTTCCTCAACTTGGTCCATCCCCCAGCGGCTGAAGAATGCCGAGTTAATTAAACCCACGGCCACTCTTTTCTCAAAGCGGTAGGCTCGAAAGCATTGCTCGAAAAAATCTTACTTTAAAGCGGTCGCGATTCTTCCTCCATCTCTGTGGCTCCGCTCTTCAGCAACCCCGGCGCGACGCGTTCTCCACCCCCTTTATCGGGTTGCGACTCTCTTTCTCTTCCTCGTCCCCGCAATTTCTCTTCTGTCTGTTGTGTCTCGACCGTGTCACGCGGAGATATGCAAATAACGGGGAGCGTCATAGTACGCGTGGGAAGAGAGACTTTCTCGAAAGGAACACAGCCATCGAGCAATAATTATCGAGGCTGTGGACGCGTGCGACACAACGAATATTTATATTCGTCGAAGGAAAAAGAGATATTCGATGTTATTTGGAAGTACAGTTAGTCGCGAAAGTTTGCTGACGTTTGTGGAATTTCACGAATTAAACACGCACTTCGTCACGAAATTGTTTATACGCGTCAGTTTCGCGTATTCGATCTTACGATTGTTATTATCGTATTTCACGTATTTGTTTGCAGCGTAGATCGTTCGAGTGGCGGCGGGCTATAAATTTGACTCGTAGGATTTCGTTTGTTTTATTATCAAGCTTGTTATTGTTATACGAAAGAATTTATCAGTTGCAACTCGTAGTGGAAATAGTAACGAGAATTTAATCGAATTTAATCGAGGCACTAAACATTGTCTACAGGTTCTGAGAGAAACGCGAGCAAACTGATACGAGTCGGGCATGTTGACTTTTCTTGTGATATTTGTGATGAAATTTTCCATGGGATCTAACCTGTTCTACCTTTTCGTTAGAGATCGTTTAGTTAGCGGTTACAGGTTAATGCACGAGCAAGTGGATACGCCAAGCGTCGACTATCTGGCTGGCAAGATTCCTATTTCCCAAATTTTTGGTGTGTCACACGATGCTGACTCAGAGTCACGATTTTTGAGAACGGAGTCACGCTTTCTGAATAAAAGAGCGGAGGGAACTGGGTCGCGTAGATTTAATGTACCGTTTAGCGTGCAAGTAACAAAGAGCAACTAAGAATTTGTCTGACGAGTATGGAGTAAAATTAGATTGTTCTCATACTCTGTACTCTTGTACCTTGTGCTCGTGAAATTTCCAAGACCAGTTAAATTAAATATGCTCTCCACCCTCGAACAAAGTGCACCACATACTTGATTAACTGAAATTTATACGAGCCAACTATATGTAATAAGATGTAGGAAACTTAACCTCCGTATTTCTCCGTTTTATATCTGCAATTCTCTTGAACGATCAACTTTTCTAAAAGTCTTGTCAAAAAAATCTCGAGTATCTTTAGCATTGAGTTTAGAACATTTTAGCGTGTTTAAATCGTGACTAGTCTGAGAGTGTTTACTCACATCGTTTTTTCATAGACGTAGAAGGAAACTCGTTAAAAAATTTTATAACAAGTAGCGCAACATTTTCAACATTTTATATTCCTTTGTAACTTCCCTATAAATAAACGAAAATTCCTCGTCCAATTATAAGTCACAATTCGAAATGCTTAAATTACGAATCATATTGCAATTTAGTAAACAAAACGCAGTAATTGAAATCATTCGGAATAACTTGCCTTGAGATACATTTCTCCGTCGATTTCTAAATTTTCTCCTCTTTCGGTACCAAAGTTAAACGACGCCTACGTTAAAATCCCTGTTTTTCATTTCTATTTAAATCGGAAAATATTCATCGTTTAAAATCCGAATTAAAAATCTCGGTCAATGCTCCGATATTAATGAGCGCATTTCACCATTGAACAAAACCACCCCTGGCAATTTACTCGAACAAAAATGCAAAGCGACAAAATGTTGAAACGTCGAAAATATTCAGATATATCCCATCGATGGCAATCGACGATGTTTAAACACCATTCATCGATCGAGCATTTTACCGAAGGTTGGAAACACCGAAAGAGCTGGAGGGGTTAGGTTTTGTGCGATCGATCCTCTTTACGAGAGCTGTCCGTGGCACTCTGTGAAACGAAATCGTCGTCGTCGAGCAGCTGGAGGGTCGCGAAAGGGAGAAGGAAACGGCGTGGCACGTCAGATACGCGCGTTAATTTATCGCGGTCCTATTCCGTCGACCGGTCGTGTTTCCGCGAGTAAAAAGAAACACGCTCCCTCGGAAAATCGACACGTTGCTATGACGAAAAATTATCGGGTTCTTGACGGAAGATGTTTTTTAATTCTCCAAGCCTGTCCCGAGCGAGGGCTTGAAAAGATCTAGATCTTTGATATTAGGAGTAGGGATCTTAAATATGCTACGTATCCATAGAATTAGAATTAGAAATTGATTTTATGCTTTAAGAGATTAAAGCGATATAGCGCGATACAAAATAAGTAAAATACAGGTGACGTTGTTGCTGTTTCAAATTGACGTCGATAATATCGGAAGCATTTGTAACAGGATAAAGATGCTGTTGGTACTTTTATAACGAGTTTAAGAGAGGATCTTCACGATTATTTTTATAAACGCGGTTGTTGAAGTTGAATACTATTGTGATATACCTGACGTATATAGAGTTACTTACGAATGTCGTTCAAATATTTTCACATCCTACGTTATATTAGAAGTAAGTTGAATTAGTTCTTAAAGCTATATCAAATTCTTGGAATCCACAAATATAGATTCCATTACGATGCGATCGATAAATTCAGCGATGTTACGTATTCTCAATGCTTTTTGCCGACGTCGTCACGATTTTCCAAACTTTTAAAAGCAACTCGCGATTTGTTCCAACATCGGGCACGCGAAAACCAATTAAAATCTCAAAGAAACATCCTCCGCAAACCCGACACAACCTGCAAATAAACAACAAGAAAACCTCGTAAAGGCAGAATTCTGGCGAACGGGACAAAGGCCACGAAACCCTTCGAATTTCCACAGCAGACGCAAGAAACCCTTTTCGTTTTGAAGCACCGTCGAAAATCTACTTGCCAATTGCGAGCAACGTTTGCTTTCCGAAAAACCGGGCCATCGTTAACACCGCATAGTCGCTGGGTTTGCTTCGTCGAAATTAATTCGTCAAAGAGCCAACAGAAACAACGACGCGAGTTAAAACCCGATGTCTCCGCGTTCGCCCCTTTTCCACCCGCGCATCCTCTACGAATGTATGGAAGTCGGCGCGTTAATACATCATGCCGGTGTCTATAGTTTTGTTTCTCTTTCGGCCGGTAGTTTTCGAGGGTAATTTGTCACGGGTGGTTCCGTTGTTCGCGCGTGTCGCGCCAGGATGCGCAGGAATCAGGATACAAAGGAAGGAACGTCGGTCTGTGCGCGGTTGAACGATACTCCTCCGCCTCCGGAAGAAGCATCGCGACACGGCGAATGATTATACACACTCCGATGAAGATGCTTCTTTGAATAATAATTCCGCGGTATTCTTTTATTTTTCTCCCTTTTTCTTTCCGACTAGCGACCCGTGTCGAAGCACCCTTTTCCCTTCTTCTCGAATGTAAATTTCGTTTAATGAAAGGGAGGATAAAGAAGAATGTGATTCTTTTACTATTTTTGCTTTTGAAAGTCTTTGGATATCTCCTCTCTTTAGTAGAGTTTTGATATTTGCCATAGACATCGAGTATTAAATAAATTGCAAATGTTTTTTAGCAAAATTGTTACTATCCATAATATTTTCTCGATTTTGAGTGTATAATACGCGCATTTTCTCCTGGTTTCATTTAGAAAATTTCTAACGAGGCGATTAATCTTTCTTGAAGAATGTAATCGACAAATATTTTGCGTAATACCCGTAAAATAAACTTTACAACAAGAAAGTACATTAATAGAAATTTAGTTACTATTTTGAAAAGGATACGATTATTCCAATACGGGCAGGAATCCTCAAACGAAAGACTAAAGAGTAGAACGAAAACTTAAGTAGCTCGTGTACCAATTTCGATTCCTAAAAATGGAGCGTATCGAAACGAAGAAAGTGGGCGTAATTTTGACGTAGACAGATAGTTGGCAAGATGGATGTAAGCAGGTGTCGGCGCATGAAAGTTCTTGTCGCATACCGGATGGATCTGGGACTCGGAAAACTCGGCGAGTTAATTCGAGACAAGAGGAAGAAGAAGAAAACGCGGCCGGGGACACTGTTAGACGAAATAGGGTGCGACTAGATCGCAGAGATAATAAAGCTGAAATACTGGAACAATTCTCGACGTGCTAACTACGCTCTTATAGGATTTGCATTAATTTTCACGTCTAATGCGATCGTCAACACCCTGAGCACTTTACTACTTGCAAGCTGTTTACTTGCAAAAAAGAGTCCTGTTGCTAATTCTTGGATAAACAGGAGGAAAGAGCGAAGTCGTCGAAGACGGAACGCGAATCCAGTTGTTTGAGATTCCAATAAAAATTTGGAGATGTTGTATACAGCTGTATACATCTGTGACAAACCTTTCTTTCGCGAAATTCTTTCTTCCATAATTTTTTGCTTTAAAACACTTCGTTGCAAACGAATACCGTAGTTGCTGATGTCGATTTATTAAATTTTATACGTTACAGTATCAAATAGATTCTTATAGTTAACGAAGAGTTTTGAAAATGTATCAAAGAAAAAATCTTTAATGACAAACTGTTATTTAGGAATTTACAAATTCCCTAAGAGAAGGGCAGACGTTTGGTTGTGAGTTTCCTCACTTAACCAACGATCATCGATCAACCAGAATGGAGTACGTGGATCAGCAACGACAATTAATGTTTAATCGAGCTTCGTTTAATTCGTTTATCCTACTTACTCTTCGTTCAACTTTATTGCACTGATTCTTCGGTATTAAAAGATACACTTTTGCGTACAAGTTAAACTCGTTATAACTAGAACGGTGATATGGCTTTTTAACCAATGACTCTACACTTTCTGTGACATCGATCGAGAAAAGTATAGGGGTAAAAAGGGTGTAGGCGGATGTCTTCAATCACCGTCGACTGGAACTTCCGTGAAATCGAGCAGCTGTCGCGTCAAACGTAAGGGAAGATCTCGGCATTCTTTCTCCACTATCCTTTCCCCGTGATTGTTGCTTTTTCCCCGCGGGAAGAAAGAAACTCGGCAAGTTAGGAGCTCGCTTGAATTACGAGTTCGGCTAGATTCGGGCAACGCATTTAATTTAGAACGAGTCTTTCTTATCCATCGAAATAGACACACGGCACAGATTTACAAGGAAAATTTCTAAAACAAAGTATTTTTCATCGTTTGCTCTTGCTATCAAATATCTTAGAATTTAATCTTGTAATTAACATTAATAATCTTTGGAAGACACAATGTTTGTGTTGAAATAATATTTTGTTGATGTTTATTAAACAGAATTGCAGAACCAGATGTATATAAGCGAGTGATATAATTAACAAGGTATGCAAGAATTGTTGATTGTTGGTCAATTACTTTCAGACTAGACTTGGGTAGTGACCCATGATCCCTTAAATATTTTGAGCCTCCCTCTCTATACAGTAACGAGTATGACCTGTGTAAAGCGTCCTGTTCAAATGCCTGTGTGGGTGTCTGTGTAAGGGTATTGTGCCTATACGTGAAATATCGTTGTATTCCAACAAAAAATCATCGATGAAAAATGAAAAATAAGATTCATCGTGACTACCCTTAACCCTGTGCACCCTAGTCCTTAATCATTTGAGCTAAAATTATCAGACGTCTAAAGATGCGTTCTTGATACCACGACATATCTTCGACATGTATCTTTCGATGTATTTATCCGATGTATCGTAACGTGTTATTCTCCTGTTCCTATTGCAATCTCCAATAAGTAAATTGTCATTATTTTAAGCGTATCGGATTGTCTAGGCGATGTTCCACTACGAACTGAACGTTCAAAGTATCGAGACTCTAAACCACAACAAAGAAGAGAACAAAAGACAAGGAGGAGAATGAAAGAGGAAATCGAGGACTACGATTCTTCTCTCTGAGTTTCCAAAGGATTTTTCTACCTGATATCGGATGTTCTCACGGGGCAGAAACGTTTCGGTGCATTCGAACATTCCCACCCGGTAGAAGATTGCACGTAAAGCCCCGGACAGATAGAGCAGCAGAGTTGCTCTTCTCCTCTTGACTGGCCCGAAACCAGTCCTGCCACCGCCCATCCGTGACCCCAGACCCCGTCATCCGGTCGGTTTGCTCGCCGCGGCTTCTCCTCCAACTCGCTTAACCTCCTCGCTCCTTCCTCTTCTACGATGGTCTTCCACGCTTCCTTAACTATCCTCCATCCATGATGTTTTAATTAAGCCGATCCTTGTTCGATAGGGCAGGGGCTGTCGCTATCTCTGTCTGCCATTTCTCTTGTTTATCCTGCTTCTTTTTTCTTTTTGAAACAGGAAGTCTGTTATTTTCTTCAAGTCTTCGGTCTTTAGAGGATGTGGTTTCGCGTCTTTTTCTTCCACTTAAATCTTGCTTTCCTTTCTTCCATTTTCTGCTTTTTTTTTTCTCCCTCGCGAACGGTGAGTTGCGGTAATTTTTTTGGCAGAGGTTGTCGAGGTGAGTTATGGAGGATGTGATTGATTGGAAATTCGTATTTGCGGTACGGGTGATAGATTTCAATCGACGTTGTAAATTCTTGCATCGTCCTTTACACGTTGCAGGATTTGACGTAAAAGCACACTTTTCTCCGATCAAATGAAAATTGAACATTTTCAAAAGCAACTAACAAGCATCGTCGAACCTTTCTTCGAACCGTTCTTTTACGCAATGAGACGATCAACGTCGAAGATATTTTTAAAACACATACATTCATAAATAAAATCGGTCTTTTAACCAAAGGATTTTGCGTTTGCTCGTACAAAGTAAAGTTTCAACTCGCGAGAATGTTTTCCTTTAATCCAGCAAATGTGGCTGATACTAAATATAAACAAACGATTTGAAGCTAATATACGGGCTAATATAAAACAAAAATAGACGCGCAGATACGCAACTTCTGTGCCACGTGATATTACAGAGGGCTGGAAGCTTAAAAAGGCGATGCATCGGAACCGTGCTCACACTTCCTCTCCCACAACCAAAGCTTCTAAGCTTTTGAGCAGCGTCGCGTCTAATAATTCCGTCTTCTCGAACGTTCAAGCGCGAAAGGTCTCTTCTTTCTCGCATTTCGTTTCTCCGCTCGCGCTTTTCAACAGCCAAGCCCCCCTTTCCTCGCGTTTTAATTAAGCCAAGCTTCAACTTTTCTCAAACAAGATCACGATATTTGACCCCGCCTTGTCCCCGTGAAAGCAACCAAGAAACGGGATTAACGCTCGCCGCGTTGACGTTTCAGGCCGGCGGCGGCCCTTAGTTTTCCTTTCTTTCTTTCTTTTTTTTTTTTCGTATTTTCCGCGACACGAAAGCGAGAAAGAACGAGCCGGCGACAAAACTTCGCAATAGTAACGCGGCCTTTCAGCGGCCGCCAGCCGAGAAGTGCGAAATAATGCGGGCGGATTTCATTCGTGTTGTCAAGTCGCACTGTTCCTGAGCTTTCTTCGTCTCCTGTTGGACGTTACGCTCCTAGCGTGCAGGTTTAATTAAAGGAATATCGTTCTTTTTAATTGCTGAGCATCGTCATCGGTTGAATCACGTTGATTGTATTTTTGATTGCATCGGTGGAGGAATTTTGGAAGACTGTTAAGGGTGAGAGTTCGTGTGAACGAAGGATTCAGGATGAAGAACGATTCACGAAACGCTAGTGACGGTTTGGTTGCGCGTGACAAGAACGCGTGCGATACAAGGTCGGTCGAATTGTCTTTGGCTTAGCTACAAAATTTGGGAAACGTACACGAGTATCTTTAGCGAAATGAATATCAACGTCTATTGAGAGAGAAGCACGATTACGTGTAGCTGTTTATTTTCATTATATATAAATTAACAATCGTGCAACGACAACAATAAACAATAATCTTTTATTAGAAGTGCGCTATATAATTGGGAAGATCAAAGAATTCCGGGTGGATCGTTGAAAAGTTGGAAGAATCATTTTAGAGTCGAAAAGAAGGAGAGATTTTTTAAAGAAGTGGGAGTTGTTCCAAGATTCGCTTTTATTATCGATATTACTCGACATAAACCTTATTATTCAACGATTAGAAGCCTGCTACAATCCAACGTTTCTATTAGAAAGGAAGGGAAGAGAGAGGTGAAGGTAGCACAGAGTTATGGACGTGTCTGACTGTCCGATCTATGACGAGAGTATTCTACTTGCAAGTGGTTCGAATCAACGATCGCAGGAAAGAATCTTTAACAGCTGAAGACATACTAAATTTAAAGTGTTTCGGATTTGTGAAAGGAAATTGATCTCCGTAGAATCTTTACCTTGCTATGTTATACGTAGTATAACGTACGCGATACGCTAATTGTGTATTAGGAAATTGAACGCTCGAACCGTAAAAATATATGAAATTTTCGTAGATCTGAAAAATTCTAGCAAATTTAAAGCGATAAAATTAAATTTCGAAATTTACATGCAATTTATATTTCATCAGTTTACTAAATATTATAAAATATTATAAAATCAATTCCATTCTGTAATCAACGAAAACAAAGTATTCCAGAAATTGTCCCCTTTTCACGACACGTCAAAGATACGAAATTCACGTTTCATAATCATAATTACAAAGGATCGTAATTAATCGAAAAGCCGAACGACATTCTCTTTAGAATCATTCGTATATATAATTCGATTGCGTGTGACGATTTTTACGATCATTTTCATTGAATACACGCGTTTTAAATAATTATTTATATAAGAAGAGCAACGAGATATTTTTGCGGGAAACAGAATGAGAAAGAGTTGAATTTCATTAGCAGGTTAATTAAACGAGCGACAGGAATAAATATCGAGGATTATAAATGCGAATGACGCGTGGTCACGTGGACGCGTTAACATTGAATTATGCTGGCGTTCACGTGTTCCAATCGACTTTTATAGATCGAGTCGGTTTTATTGGCGCTTTTTACTTCTATTTTTTCTTCTTTCTTTTTCTCTCTGTTTTTTCATCACATCCCACGTGCCTCGACACGTTCTCCGCTGCGATTGCTCTTTATTCCGCTCTGTTCGACCATCTGATATGTGTGCATTCGTATTCAGCAAATAATACTACCGCGCCGTTTCGTTCGACACTCGATAACACGTTCGAATCAACTTTCGATTATTTTCCTTTTTTCATGTTCCTCTCCTATTTCCAGAACATTCGGGGCTTCTCTCGTGAAATTAAACTCTGCATACGGTAGAAGAGTTAAATGTTGCGAGTGAAAAGATGATGAAATGGATATTCGTGAACAGAATTTTAGAAATAACTAGCTCGGTTTCATTGAAATTATCATTCTGAAACATTGGAAATACCGTTAAACGCATTTGGATTATTCCAGTGGTAATTTAAATTCACGTCAGTTGTGGAGAAGTGATAGACGAATATGCGTAAAAATTAAAAATGTAATCGTACAAATGACAAACATTTAGGTAACTTCAAAATCTTGAACAATCCTACACGAGTTACCTTTTTGTAAATTTCAGTAAAAATTGCAAGACTAGTGTGCCATTTCGCGAATGAACGAAATGAATCTCAGCCGAATCAGACGTAATCCCGCTGCAAAATCTTACGCGTACCAACGATATCGTTCCTTTGGGATTGAAACAAGCTCGCGGGACGTTTGAAAATTGAATTTTCCCCTGAGGGATGGAAACGTTCGACGTCTCCGACCTTTATGTCTCGAACATTATGTTCTCCGCATCGACAGCTGCGACAGGACGCGCTATTTATGGTTTCTGGCCTACATCCCTTCAGTGTCCCAATATATAATCATCCGCGGTGAAATTCACGCGTTCGATTAAATATCGTTCCTTGGCAAGAATGTAATTAACGGGTGGCAAAAAGAAGCTGCGTCAACGATGGAGCCTTTCAACGTCGACGTGGAGCTAACGAGCTTCCAACCTCGTCCATTCTACCGAACGTGATCGCGATTTTTCCGTCTTTCGTTGAAGTTTCACGTTTTCTTTTTATTATTATAACGTAGGATATGAGAAATATCGTAGTATATATAACGTAGGATATCAGAATTTTTTGTTATTACAGTATAAAATGTATGGACCTTTTGTTATGATATTAGATGAGCGAGTTAATGCGGTTCTTTCAAATTTATCAGTTTTACAGAAGTAACTCATCTTATTCTCAAATATTTCAAAGAATAGCTATCTGCAATTTTTCTTCTTGCTGCTTAATCGTGAAAATTATTTTTATGATTAAATTTATATTATATACGTAAATAAAATTTGTTGGCAAATACACGGAATCGATTTACGTATTTAATAACACGGAATTCCAAGTGAATATCAAGAGTGGATGAAACGAATAAACGCGTTTAAAAAACTTTTTTACGTTTCGTTGTCGATTTTATGTAAGACAGTTTTAATTGACGCGTCTCATTTCGTGTATTTAAAAGTCGATCAATGACTTATTAGTATATAATATGCTTGGTTCTGAACACTTAACCTGAATTATCGAAATGCTGCTCTCCAATTTCACTAATGCTTCTCATTAATGGATATCCATCATCTCTATTATCCACGTATATCCGCCTATGCACGTAGAACCTCAAAACTATTTCTGACTAGCATTCAACGTTGACTCGACAATTCGGCTCACTCTCTCGCCAAGCCATATAGCTCTGATCAATATCACACGCAAACAAATCATAGTGACAGTGCTCAGAATTAATTAGAACGAAACAATAATTTTCATCGTCTGCTTCAATTCCACAACAGAAATAACGTACCAATTGGACCTGCTACGTCATACTTGATTAAACGTTGTACGAATTCTAATATACGTTATACCGATCGTAATAAAAATATTCTACCAATTCCGTCAATTACAACTTTCTCGAACGTTGTATCAATTTTCCACAGAAAAATGCAAAGCAATCACTGCGACCTGTGTACCCGAGAAAAAAAAAAAAGCTCTGTGGACACTTGCAATTCGAACGAAGAAGAAGTGAATCGAGATATCTAATTAGCGGGAGAAATATTTAAATAGAGGGAGGAAAGAAACTGCGTTGGTTTCCAGACGTTTTGATTTTCTTCTGCGTCTACGCTTTTTAAACAGAGCACCGTCGTTCTTAGAACAGAGAAAAGAAAATGCACCGGACAAAAGTTGTTCTTTGACTTATTCCACGAGCGAAACGCTTAAATCAAGAACAAAGTGTCAAGGTTCAAATTTATTTCTACCTTTCTGCTATTAAATTTCTCCGCGATACAAGAGTCAAACTTTCTTGTAAACTACCTTCGACGCTTTCAATTTTTCTCCAACAAAGAACGCGTTAGGAAGAATATTCTCTTGCTCCCTATTTTTCTTCGATATAGAAGAAACAGAATTACACACGAGAATCCGAATTTCTTAATGAAGGCCGCCTAGATCCATTGGATTCATCACCGTGTGTGTGTCTTCTTATTAACAAATCACGCTAAAAAGCTCGAAATGAAAAGGAACGCTTATACAAAAGTACCAAGATGCTAAAGTTGCTTTTCAACCTGCCGCCTGCTGCCAAATTTCACCGTAGAAAATCGAATGGAAATCGATCGAGAGACGAGCTGGGGAGAGGAGGTCGACAACAGGTGCGACGTCGAGGACACGTATTCCGCGCGCGATCGAGCATAGTCGAAGCAGAGGCGGCTGTGAGTGGCCGTGAGTAGGAGGAACGATCGAAGGCACCGATGACCTTGGAATTAATACACCAGCCGGCCGGTCCTTCGTCCTTGACTTTCGGTACGATATATCCCCTCGTGGCTGTTGCGTTAGCCTCTGGTAGCCGCGGCGACCTCATCGTCCCTGGAGAGGAGAAATGAGGAATCGAGCGGCGGGAACGGCACGCATAGCCGGCTTCTTCGGGTGCGATGAACCCGATAACGCTGCCACAGACCGACGTAAAATCGTCCTGGCGTGACGTATTCCATCGCTTATATTCCCACTTGGTCTCGATTTCTCTTCCTAACTGTTATCGAGAACTCACGCGAAATCGTTCCTAGGAACTATAATACGCTTGTGGTGTGTCGCGGATGATCATCACCCGAGCAATGGTAAAAGATCGAAGGGATACCTTAAACAACGAAACGAGAATAAGGAATAAAAGAATGGCGTATGAAAAAATATACAGGTTAGCGGGAACTCGCGCGAAATTGCACCAAGCAACTGAACTACTTGCGGCGTGTCGTGCACGAGATTCGTATATTTATGAGCGAGTTAGAAGAATTGTGTCGTGGAATTGGAATTGCGGTTTCGTCGTCTTGATGGTGGGAATATATTGCGTATTGAAAAGCAGGCTTTTTTTTTTGGTTATCATAAATTGAACGGAGGTGGTTGGAAGATTCCCAGGGTTTGAGAGTTGCTACTCGAGGATTTGGTTTGGAGGTTACTTGCTTTTCGAATGGAGAGTTATTGAAACGCTTTATGGTTTCAACTGGATTATTAGTTGTACGAATATTTTATGTGAGATATACGATACTCGCTATACGCGCAAAAGCTTCCTACGACGAGGATTCTAAATCGAGAAGCTAAATTAAAATAAATTGAACACTAGAGCTAAATGAAAATAAAAAGAACATTTAAAACTTTCTAAATTTCTGATAAAGACGCAAAACGTGTAAAGGTTTTATTCAAACGATTCGAGCGGCAAGAGTTACAGAACAATTTAAAAAGAGGAATCGATTAGGTTGGAATCTCGATGTTGGCGGTTCGAGATCTCGGAGACTGGCCTCGACCGTGTCGCACGGAGATCGCCACTCGATGGTCGATTCCGTTGACCTTGCGGTTAATTTTGAAACTCGCGCGCAATCTCGACGCGTCGCGTCGCCCGAATTACATCGTAAACAAAGAGAGAAGCTGTTTGTCGCGAGATTATTTTCAGCGCGGCCGATAACCGCGGTCTTTTCCCTCGAAACCACCTGAAACCTGAAATTTCCATTTTTGTCTCGCTCTCGGAACGTTTAACGTGGTCGGTCTTTAATGGGCGCGACGTAAATTCGAAGAGAATCTTGATTGATATTTCAATGAATTTAAAAAGAAATAAAACTTAGAATAAAAAGAAACATAGTAAAAAATAGAGCGACAATGAATAGCGCAATGAACGAAACAACGAACGAATGAATAGATGAACGTAGTTCAATGGGAAGAATATTTAGGAAAATAGAATATTTAAAAATAAAGAGACGTATCGAAAGAACCGATCTTGTGTCTCTATGCTGTTCCAGTCACCCGTTGGTTTAGTTTCAATTTTGTTTTATGTTTATAAACTGTGTAAAACAAAGTCCAATTTCTATACTACCAGATCGACTAAATAAATGCTGTACAGTATCTGTAAAAAGAGAAATTATCGGAAAGTTAATTATTCAACTGGAAGTTTGGAAGATTTCCATATTTTTGTGACAAGAAACTATGCAAATCTGAATATTTGATATTTAATTAATATTTAAAAAGGTACTTGTAGAAACGAAAAATATAAAAACGAAGGAGAAGTTGATCGACCAATTTGAACTTTGGAAAGACTCCATATTTTCGCGACAAGGACTACGTAAATCTTGGTCGATGACTGGCGACAAACTTATACGTTTGTTTTCCGAAAGTTCCTTCCACTTGATTAAGTCACGATTAATGAAGACGTTTTACGAGATTGCTCGAGAGGAAGCGTCGTTTAAAGTCGGGAAATCGGGAACAAATAGGTCGACGACCTTCGCATAAGGTAGAAGATACTATTTTCACTCGGATAGAAATATCTCTCTATAAATACCCGTGCTGGAGGGTCGACAAATTTTTCAACGCGCATTTCTCAAAACCACGACTCTATAAGAGAAACGCGATTTCTTAAAAGAGACCGAATTTCTTCCACAAAAATTTATCATGAACTTTTTGGGAAAATAGTATCTCGAAAATCGCATCTTCCACCGCGATGCTTCTGCCGCGCTCCTTCAATTTCTATGCTCCGGTCTTAACCCTGTTTTAATAAGCAAGACGAGTTTGAAATATTCTAAGAAATACTGGCATAAAATTGAACCGAGAAATTGTACGTATCGACAATGATGCATATTTTCCTCAAATTTGAGTAGATAATCTTTAAATCGATAAAATTAACGAATGTATTAAAATTGTCATTATCAATCAAGCTATAACCGACGAAACAAAGCAAAGTATCTTAATAGTTTATCATTGTTCGTAATAATTAACATTTCCCAAACTTCGAGTTACTTTTTATATATAATATAAATAATAAATCTTAAATTCTCTCTACCGCAAAGAAGCCAGATTTTATTACGATAAAGATCCAAGAAAATAGATATTTGAGAGAAACAAAAAGAGCAAAAACAAGCGATTACTGATCGAGATATAAATTCCAATTCCTATCTGAATAACAAAAAGATCACAAAAAAACAAACACCCTGTATGATACTCTGTCGAATAAATTAAAATTGACTCGAATCTACCGTGGAACGATAATTGACGAAACAGTGCCAGGTGTATCGTTCCTTTGACACGTAATTCCTTATACCAATATCAATTTTCGGAAGCAGCGCGATCCATTTTCCAATAGCAGAGCGTGTCTAGCTAACAACGTTTCATCGGTAACCCGTCAGAGATTGGGAATTTCCGTGTAGCCATTAGAACTGGTTTCATCGCGGCGGTGATCCGAGCTGTCCAGCTAGCACACGGTGAAGTTCCTGGCGTAAAACGCTCTAATCCAGCGTCGAGCACGTGCTCGCGTCCGATTAATCACTCTATTACGTTAATCCGTCGCCGTTATTTATCTCGCGGGATGTAACGGCCATGCATAATGCCGGAATTCTGCGTCCTTCGGACGTAACGCGACTGATAATTAAAACGTTAGCGATTCGGCGTGACGCGTGAAACTCGATAGACTTACGCGTCGACGATACGCTTTTGTAGCGAAAAACGAATTTTGTCGGTGGCGGTATGAAACGAAAGACACCGGTAGCAGGTCTGGCTGGACCGATTCGAAAGTGGGAAATTTCGTTGTTTATTTTTTTGGAGTAGCGTTAGATTTTTCTACGAGATTATTTAAAGTTGTACCCATTTTTGTCTTTTTTTACGATAATGAATGCAATTATATAATAATACACTGTATAACAGTTCGTATACTATGAACGTTATAGTACGGACTTCAGGTTAAAAAAATCTACCATCGCTTTCATAAGAATTTAGTGGAATTTGAAAACTTTGTGGTATGTCGTTTGATAATGTTTGGAGTATACGTTAGGAGAAATTGACGGAGGGAAGAACGGGAAACGTTTTGGAATATTAAAAAGTTATAATGTCATATCGTAGAAACTATTTGGGATTCAATTAGAATTCGAGGAGACGGTGATTAATTGAACCGAAGAACATGTAAATCATCTGATAATGTTTGGAACGTACGCTAAAGGATGTTGATATAAGAAAATGGTTCTAAAGACACATTACGCTGAATGTGCTACGAATTTGTAAATAAACCCGAAAGGGAAGCATGATATACGCACTTCATTTTTTTTTTTTTTTTTTTTTTTTTTTTTGGTGATGTTACGATGAAAGAGAATATCAGGATCGAAAAGGATATTAATTAAAACTTTTATTTCGAATTAAACTCTTCCGCAAGGTTTCTTTTAAATCACTCGAGCGACGAAGGAAAGTAAAACTTGACAGTAACGTTAAACGCGACTTCTTTATTACACTGACGATGAGAAGAGAATACGTCAGACGACACTGCAAATAGAAAGCATGCAGTCTGCTAGAGCGTCGCAAATCGAAGTTACGTAACGTCCAAACGCGTAAAACACCTCGCAGCATTAACAGAGGAGAAAAAGAAATACCGAGAAAGAAATATGTAAAAAAGAAACTTCAAACGTGTAGAAAAGAGAAAAAAAAGTACGGATATCGGCGCTGTAATCTTCAACCCGATAGCTAGACTACGGATATTCGTGCAAATTCATATATTTATAAAGGCAAACGAAGAAATGGAACCCAAGCAGGAATTTGTTTTATCTACTAAACGTTATAATAGACGTTAAACTTTGCATATTTTATGTAACTTTGCGTGTTCTCTGTACATTTGCCCTTCGAAATTAAAAAAAAAATTCATAAAAATCAGCAATCTATCGATAACAAAGATAAAACAAAGACACCTCGACTTTTATATTCCGAAGACAAAAAAGAAAAGAAAAAGGAGACGAGGTCAATCTTAAAAGTCCGCCCGTAACACCCGCATTTGCGGAACAATTCATCTCGGCGCGGAGCATCTCCCTTTGAATCGAAGTTTTTTTTCATACGAACAATAGTTGCACGCGTCCTCGAGCCGCAAAGGTAAGGCCACGTCGGCCGCTTGACAGGTGACACCCTGTATATTCGTAGAAAACCCTGGGACGTTTTATTTTCGTAGACACGTGCGATGAATGCGGCCGGTGGAAGAAGATAGTCGACGTTACATAATGCAGAAGACAATTTTCATTATAACCATCGTCAAGGATTTCCTCCGTTGCACGATCTTGGCAAATTTGTTCGTTTCCTCTTTTTCTTTTTTTTTTATTACACGAACCTTGCATCTTATCGTTGCTTCTTCTGTCACCTAGAATGAACTATTAGTTGCTTTCGTAATTACTATATGCAAGAACAAATACTTGTTGAAATAAAGAAGCGCGATGCGGGAGAAAAATACGGAAGATTAATAATTGTGGTATATCATACTCCATCACACCGTCAGCGGGTTAAAAGATTTCTATATGAATTGTTCAGAAGCCACATTAATCACTTTCATAAATTGAAAAGTACAGAAAACCGATGATGTTAAACGCTGTCTTTTAAGTATATTTTAAAATTTATCACTATTTATCTCATCTCTCTCGACCAATCAACTTATGCAAGCGTATCGTTCGTTCCATGAGAATTAAATCTTAATGATGAGAATTAAATACGCAGTGAAATTAAGAAGTGGATTCGCGATCAGCTTGGCTTCCTAGTGGCTCGTATATCGTTATACCATCGACTATATCGTGTGCTGGACAATAATCGAACTCCAAACGTTACCAACTAAAGCAGTACACGCTATGAATTCCCTTCGTTAGAGCAATGAAAAACGCGCAGCCAAAAGTATGCATATTTATACTGTGTCGAAACCGCTAAATATAAAACAAACATCGAAACGAACAAAATTCACGAAAATCCGCCATGCTTGCTACCTAAAAATTCTACTGGTGGTAAAACAAGCAGCGTCTAAAAATCACCGTGTAAAAGATTCAAAAGCAGCGAATAACCAGCGAATTCGAACGAGTCACGCGAAGCGCAAATTCGATTCGCCTTGTGGCTAACCACTATCGTAAAAATTTATTTTCACACGCACCGATACAACCGATAAACTAAACGAACATACGGAAACAGAGAGGTACGATGAACATGCATGACTTATGATAAATCATCGGCAACTCGTTAAAATCTTTATGGACGTTATTTCGTTGTACGTTTCATTAGTCCTTCCGTAATAATTTTTCATTGACTCGAACGATCTTACCGTAAGGTTTAAATCCATTCGTTTTCTCGTTCATGAGAACATCTTTTTTCGCTCAGACTCAAGTTTTTTTTTTTTTTTTTATTTTATTTTGGTTTTTTACAATTTGTCCTTATGGACATTTGGTAAAGTGTTATATCTTATTGGTGAAAAAAGAAATAAAATAAAAATGAATATAGCATGTGGGTGGCTACCCCCAGCGGGGTGCCAGCTTCGTTTTTTCTAAGTTATATCTTTTATGTCTCAGTCTCAAGTGCACGATAGTTTCTCAAAAGCAAATGCTGTCGCATAATATACAACGACATTTGATTACTCTATGTATGCCTCAAGATTGAATTTTAAGACGTCGAAGCTCGGCTAACCCAGATAATAATCCTACCTCACTCGTAGAATCGACAAAACAAGTGCATCGAGGATAACCACCCCGCGTCTCGAGTTATTAGTGCGAGGGTGTGCGAAATCCTGCGGTGGGAAGAGAGATGGGACCAAGAGAGAGACTTTAATTACCGGCGGGTGAATTCGCAACCGGACGCACCCACGGGGCAGATTACCCCGGTAATATTACCGAGTTTTATTGCGGAGAGAGAAAAGTCGAGGTCTGAATGCGGCATGACTCACGGCACACTCATCTGGCACCGATGTTTCTGCTCTTATTGCAGCCCCTCGTCACTCCCTTGCCCTCACCACCCCCGACTATGTCATTCCTGTTTCTCTTCCACGCCGACTTTCACCCTTCGTCTTCCCCTTCTTTTTCTCCATACTCTTCTACAGTGGCTCGCGAAAACATTTCAACTCTCACCATGGGAAATTTTTGATGTGCATGTATCGTAGAAAACGCGTGGAAATTTTATTAACGCTGTAACGAAACACGCTGTCACGATCATTGTGTGGATAACATTTGAAACAGATGTAAAAGCGTACATAGAAGTTAAAAATATCTATCGCAGACGTACGTTTCGTAAAAACATTCATCCGCGGCACGAACATCTATCTTAAACGTTAAATAATCAAACAGAAAATAAACAACAAAATTATAAAAACTAACTTAGGCTTATTGGTACAATGGATAATTGTCTTGACTATTTAAATACTTTTGCCATCAGGTTTCACATTATTCTGAAACGTAACCAGTACGATCGTAATAATCGAACCACGTTGCAGTTCTAATGAAATTTCAGAATCTTTTCTGTGCCTAATTATATTTATATACTTTGTATTGCGCATATTCGTCGAATATTTCCACGAGTGTTCGCATACTTTCGTGCGTTACTGTACTCTCGATTCTTCGAAAACCACCCCGTTTCTTCGTACGTTTCCTTGTCTCCCTTCACCCTTCAACGAAACCTACCCTTAACCACTGTACCTCTCTTCGTCGCTGTCCGTTTCCAGGTCTCTCCTTCGTTTCACCTCCGTCGTTCCTTCATCCTTTCTCCAACGATTCATTCCACCCCCTCGCATCGGTCAGGCGGCTGTTTTCCTCGATGCTCCTCGCTCGTCAGCCAGGATGCGAGAATGAAAAGGCTGGCGTTTTACACGCTCGTCGACGACGACGAAAGCTCTGTTTCTCGCACGATCGGTCTCCATCTACGGTAGTGTCGCGTCGAGACTGAGCTTCGCGAAGGGAAGAAAGAGATGCACGAGAAACTGGCGTCGAAATAATTACGCGAAAGGGAGTCACGCTGTTCAGTCCCGTGGCCATAATGCGCATTACATATCGCGAATAACGTTCCACGGTGCGCATTTAGCGCGCTACGTAGATGGTACGAGTATGCTGCGTCAATAACTGGCTTAGTGTCGTGCGTTTACAAAATTTTCGATTCTTCGTCCTGTGCTTTCTCTGGAAAGTTTGAAGGCCTTTGATTCCCCTGTAATTGCATTTATAATTTTACGCGAGGAAGAAATACGGTTGATTAATGTTTCTTCTTTTGAGAAGGAACCAACTGTTTAAGGTGGTTTTTAAAGTCTACCGCGCAAAAGGTACGCGTTAAGCAGTTCGTAAGTAACTTTGTACGTAAGACAAATTGTGCTTTAAATTTTAAGTTTAGTCTAGTAGTATTTTTAAGTACGAAGCATTAAATAAGGAATTCCTTCTCGGATATGTATACGCGGAAAGTTAATTGAATTTTAAAAGTAGATTTTAACGGGCCATTTTATATTTTCTGCGAGTTTTTAAGCTAATTGGACTTTGCTAAACTAGGATTTTATTAAAACGAAGGTATTACTGCTTGCTTGTTTTCTACGAGTATAATCTTCCCTCTAAATACTCTTAATAAGTTTAATTTGATATTTAACAATACGTACAATTGTATTCGTGAAAGCCACGCATAAAATCGTAATTAATCGTAACTGAACTTCACGAAGGATCCACTTATCTGAATAATTCCGAATAAATAAATTTCACTAATAATATATTATATCGGACGATCCGACAAAAGATATAATGGGAAACGCGGAAGTCAGTAAGTACGAAACTTCGTTTAAAAACTAAAATTATTTTTACTAAAAAAAATTCCACCCATCCCCTCCTCGAGAAAGAAATTCAATAATACTCTACCGTCGTGAAATTGAATAATATTCCACGGAACGACAATGAAATAATTATTACTCCCATGAAACGGTTACTCGAGATGAAATGTTTGGCAAGCGACACGCGTGTCCATTTGGAAGGGATTACACGAGCGTTTATCCACAGCTCTGCGACACTCGACGTCCGTTAGTCAAGCTGCCACCCCTTTTCGTAAACCCTCCGAGGGGTGGCCCGGTAATCTGTCCTGTATTCAACTCGCGCCCCCATTTCAATCCCCCATACCAGCTTATGTATAACAAACCCCCAGCCCCGGTACTGCCTTGAACACATATCGTTTCGCCTCGCGGTTTCGCGACTAAGGGGAACCAAGAATGGCGAACGAGGGTGAGAATGTGAGTTCGAGCAACGTTGGTTTTAATATACGAATACGATGAACGTAATGTTAATGGTTGATTTCTAGAAAATCAGTTATTGAAAGTTCCGTTTGGTGTATATTATAGCGAATGAAAATTGATTTTTCCTTTTTTTTTTTAAGCATGTAATAGACACGTTCTTGGTGTAAACTTGGGCATGGTCGATATCGTAGACTTTTTATTTGGTTTGACCATTTATCTTCGTAGATTCGAGATATTTTATGCCGAGGTATTTGGACGGAGTGTTTTAATAAAAAATAGTAGAAAATTTAAGAGATACTTTCACGGATTAAAATAAAATAGAAACGAAGGAAGAGAAATCACGTTTGCAGGAAATAAACAGAGTGTCCAATGTAATTTTTTGTATTGCGTTATAAGAGCATCCTTTAAACTTTGTATCTATTTTTGTACCTAATTGCGCTTTTTTGTGATTACGAGGAAGATTGAATTATTTTATACTAACAAACCGAAGAATAATATATACGTTAACGGGTTAATTTTCAATGTCGATTAAATTAAGGTAGAAAGAAGACGGAGCAAACTGGAATATAAAAATGTCGGAAGAAGAATCCTCGCAAGATCCTTTTTCTTTTCTCCTTTTTCTCGCTGATAATAAGGACAGGTTTCTTGTTCGATCCGGATTTCAATTTAAAACAGGTTTTCGGCGCGCGCACCGTGCGAAATTACCATCGACGAAGGACGTTTCGCGATTCGATGCAATTTGTCGTCGATGACGAGCACTTAGGGGACGCGACCCACCGTCCCACTTGTTCCGTTCAATAAAATGTTAATAATCCTGTTTCCATGAACCATCAGCGCGACTCTGTACTCATATCGCTATCGTTTATCCGGTAAATTTAAAAGTACCGTGGCTACAAAAAACATTTCCATATCATTTCATTCATTATAGCATTCATTAATTGTTAATTGTTAAATTGCTACGCACGATATGCCGTTTCTTTTACCAACAAAAATTTTCAAACTCGATGCAGAATATAAAATTGCACATTTATGAAAATTATCGGTATCGCGTTTCTAGAATTTATAAATACAAATTCCTAAAATGGAATTGCTGTACATTCTTCGCTCGTAGCATCTCTTAAACTAATTTATATTAGGTTGTCCAAAAAGTTTCCTTCAATGTATAAGAAAATAATACAATGTTTTTCGTTTTATATTAGTTTATTGAATTATGCACGAACATAATAATGATAGAAATAGAACGAAATGGATCATACCTGATTCAATAAAATAATATAAAACAGAAATTGTAATTTGATTAAACCTGTAATGAACACGTTCTTGGTGTAAACTTGCGTATGGTCGATATCGTAGTCGTTTTATTTGGTTTGACCATTTATCTATTATCACTCATCTATTGTTATTATCGCTCATTTATGATCACCTTATGAAACGAAAAAAACTTTTCGGACAACCTAATGCGTTAGAAAATTGGTCAACTGGAATAGAGGAACTCTGAAATTTTAGACCCGCGCATATGTCTTACTCGAAATTTTATGCGACGAGGGAACAGATTCTCGATATTACTATAATTATTTTGTCTTATATTATACGCCGATAATAATCAGACGTAAGGAATACGACATTTTACTATGAAAGTAGGAAATAGTTTAATTTTACGGATTGGTATGTCACGAGGATACGTTCGGTGGATAATCTGCGGTGAATGTATGCGCATTTGTCGAGTCGAGTGAAGAGGCTCTAACGACCTGGCGCAGGAATTTTGTGAAAATCGAGGTCGCGCGTTTCGCCTCCTCGATGAGAAACATCCGTGTCTTTTCAGGTTTTAGAACGATAATGGCTCGTCGGAAAGTTTGATTGTCTTGGAACGTGGCTTGGTTACCGCGCTGCGAGGAATTCGGTACAGGATTGGAAATATATAGAGAGAGGCGGTTCCTATTTTAGACTTTAGGGATTCCAGGATTTAGGAAATTGGAAATTTAATTTGAAAAGTTGCGAAATACGACATTTTGAAATATCGGTTTGTTGTTCGGCAAGTTGGGAATTTGGCATGTTGACAGTTACAAGTTTGAGAATTAAGAACCACGGAAACGTCATAGTTTTAAGATCTGTGAATCTACAGATTTATGAATTTAACTTCTTCGTTTAGGTATCCTAGAACTCCGAGTGACTGGAAATTCAGAAAGCCAGAAAATTCAAAATTCGAGATCTGGGAGTTTAGAGATTTAGAAAGTGTAGGAATCTAAGAATGCGGGAACTTCAAAACTTGTGGATCTATGAATCTGCAGATTTATAAAGTCCTTAACTTCTTCGTTTAGGTATCCTAGAACTCCGAGTGACTGGAAATTCAGAAAGCTAGAAAATTCAAAATTCGAGATCTGGGAGTTTAGAGATTTAGAAAATGTAAGAATCTAAGAATGTGGAAACTTCAAAACTTGTGGATCTGTGAATCTACAAATCTATGAATTTTTTAATTTCTTCGTTTAAGCATCCCAGAACTCCGAGTGACTGGAAATTCAGAAAGCCAGAAAATTCAAAATTCGAGATCTGGGAGTTTAGAGATTTAGAAAGTGTAGGAATCTAAGAATGTGGGAACTTCAAAACTTGTGGATCTGTGAATCTACAGATCTATGAATTTTTTAACTTCTTCATTTAGGTATACTAGAACTCCGAGTGACTGGAAATTCAGAAAGCCAGAAAATTCAAAATTCAAACTCCAAAACTTGTGGATCTGTGAATCTATAGATTTATAAATTCCTTAACTTCTTCGTTTAGGCATCCCAGAACTCCGAGTGACTGGAAATTCAGAAAGCCAGAAAATTCAAAATTCGAGATCTGGGAGTTTAGAGATTTAGAAAGTGTAGGAATCTAAGAATGCGGGAACTTCAAAACTTGTGGATCTGAGAATTGAACAATTTCTGGACTTACGATTCAGAAGTAGAAGTTGAAAAGTTTCACGATTTAACGATCTGGGAGTTTACAAGATGTCTGAATTTTCAAATCCACGAATGTAGAAAGTTTGAGATTTGGCAACCTGCGAATTTAAAAACTCGCGAACTTAAGAATTATCGAATTCTCTACTATACTAAGTATAATCTGTTTTTGTTTCAGGCCTCAAATACCTTCATTCAGCCAGAATTCTGCACAGGGACATAAAACCAGGGAACTTGCTCGTGAACAGCAATTGCGTACTAAAGGTAAGTAAACTAACGGAAGCAAAGTAACTAAGCTGGCTAAATCTTGCAAACTTCTTTGCTATCGACGTAAAAAGATAATAAACGAGAAAATAAGGGAAACTATCTATCTTTCTACGGATTTGATAACGACAAAATTATAAATCTTATTCGCGAGCAGATCTGCGACTTTGGTTTGGCCCGAGTGGAAGAACCCGATCAGAACAAGCACATGACGCAGGAAGTGGTGACGCAGTATTATCGTGCACCGGAAATCCTGATGGGAGCGCGACACTATACCGCAGCCGTGGACGTTTGGAGTGTCGGTTGCATTTTTGGCGAGCTCCTTCGCCGGCGGATACTTTTTCAGGCACAAAGTCCTGTGCAACAGGTTAGTCCTTTTACCATCAATTAGCGAATTTCGTTTCCTTCGATGACATTTCGTTTGAAGATCGAACGCATTTCTCATGCAAATACACGCAAATATCCGTGTCACAGGTGTTCGTTTTAATTTCGCTCTTGAATCCTCAATTTCTCTTGTAATTCTATGCGAATAAGATAATCGCATAACGCAAGCAATAATCGTAATTTCCTCCATCCTTTACTATTGTACTTTGCGACGAAACTCTACGAAAATGGAGTGCTCCGTCAGGTAAAAGTATGTTCATCCACCAACGATCATCATCGACAAAGTTCTACGATGACAAATGGCGGGGGAATCTTGCCCCTTCTCCGAGTATAACGATTTATTTCCTTTCGATACGTGTAAAGTTTCTGTGGCCGGAGTGAAAGTGACGAAGGAAAGAGAAGACCAGGTTCTAAAATCGAAAACATTTTCATTCGCTTTGCAGCTGGAACTGATCACAGAATTGCTGGGCACGCCGACCCTCGAGGACATGAGGTTCGCGTGCGAGGGTGCGAGAACTCACATGCTAAGGCGCGTTCCAAAGCCACCCTCGTTGACGGCCCTGTACACCCTTAGCAGCCAGGCGACGCACGAGGCTGTCCATTTGCTCTGCCAGATGCTAGTCTTCGATCCCGTAAGTTTCATCGCACTCTCAGCTATCGTTACGGATATCTACGGATCTTCCTTCGTTTGTGATATAATGTGGCGATTTTATAGAATTGCAATTTATATGATTGAAATTTCGAGTATAGAATATATCGAGTATAAAGCTTGCTCGCATAGGTGTACAACTTTATAAGGAAACAGCACTAAACACGACTGGAAGTTGCAAGTACATTTTTGCTAACACTTGTACTCGATAAATACGATAGACTTTCTTCAAACGAATGAATCTGTCGTTAAAAATGATAATCGATATACCGGTTGCGAAGAAACTTGGGCGAGGAACTGCGAAAGTTGGTCAACTTCTTTGCAACAACTATGCTAGCTACTACCATGCTGCATGATAGATCGACTCTAAAACTCGTAGTTGTGTTTACCAAGAGAGACGTGCAAGTTGCGAGCGAGGATGTGCCCTTATCAACATCCGTGGCGACGCGATAAGTCATCGAACTCCGTCATCGTTCCATTCGAGAAACTTCCAACGGTTCACGGAACTGTACATCGAACGAATTACAACCGACCTTTTCAATTAACAAAATAAGAAACGTAACAATATCGAAGAATAAAAGACCGTGGAAAGTTTCGCGTGGCAGTTCATAAAAAATATTTCGACCGACGACCTCGACATAGTAAAATTCTGGCGAACATCGTGTTTGTATAATACGAAAGTCGCGATAAAATCTTCACTGTCGACTGTCCAGCTTAAAAAGGAGGAGAGACGCGAAAAGAGAAGAAACGAAAAAGTCAGAAGAAATCGTGTACACTCCGGTTCATAAGCGTTTTACGATACTCGATGTTCTCACACACGCTAAAAACGTGTATTGTATAATCGTTGAACGAGATAAAAATTATCGATCGCTTTTCAACTTTACCTTTTTTTTTTTCAAATTTTTCTTTAGGCAGATGCGAAAACCGTCAATTTCGCGCAATGTAGAATATTAAAAATACTTGTGAACGAGAGTGTAGGTCGAAACACGTAGCTTTTACAACGGGCAGCCGGCACATTCGTCAGGATTTCGGTAAAACCAACACGCCAGAATCTCGGCAGTTATTGGCTTCGTTCGAACGAGATCGGAGCCGTCTTTGTAGGTTGTCGAGTAGTTATTAAAGCACGGGAATACGCCAACGCAGCCTACTTTCCTGAATCTCGTCCTCGAACTCTCGTTTACGTTTCGATCGTTCGTACGACACGCATAACTTCTATAAAACCATACGATCGTTTTAACGCGGTTAATGTTAAGACATCAAGCGCTCGGAACGGATTGAATAATGGCCACTCGAGTGGCCATTTTCAGTAACAAACAGAGAATAAAATGGTGGCATGAATAATCGAGATGAAGTTCCAACGTAGCTTGCAGGAGGCGTTAAAACCGTTTCTCTCGTGAAACTGTTGATTCATCGTTCGTAAAACTAAAACTGCGGGGCTATTACCATTTGCGAAACTTTTCGTGGATTTTCGTTCTTTCTACTGCGTTGCTCCGATACTTTTCCGTAATTTTAGATCGTCGTTGTTTAAGAAACAACAGGGAAGCTTGGTTTCGTCGAGGCTTCGTTAGAATCTGAAGTTTCTCGAATGGAAAGAAACGAAAGGGGATAAAGATGAAAGTTGAAGACGGCAGAAGAAATATGTTAACTCTGAGGTTCTTAGTTTGGATTCGCGAAGGACTTTGTTACGTAGAGCGTGTTTCAAAGTGAGAAGGGTGAATTAACAAAAGAACTGGAACTAAGGACAAGGAATTTCTCAACGTAAGATTTTGATTCCGCGCAAAAATTATTCTATTTCTTTGGTCGAGTCCATAACGGTAAATTCGCAAATAAAGACCCGTAATCGAATAAATCAACAGACGAGGAATTTCCATTTCGTAGATATTTTCGAATCAATGAAAAGATTCTCCCTTTCTTTAACACTAGAACTACCGATAGTTAACACGAAGCTATTTTTACTTTTTATTTTAATCAAAATGACTGGGGTTTAAAAAATACGTAATAATGGAATATTTTTATATTTATTGATTTGTTACTTTCTTAGAGAAGGAATTCCATGTTATGTAGTACATTTTTGGTACTATTAATGCACCAGGGACCATCATCCCTAAACGACGGTTGATACATTTATAAAATTGTAGAACTAGTCATATTGACTGCTGCGATATTTCTAGTGTTAGCATTTAGCGATCTAGCGATCGATCCGGAATTTACCTGATAACTGATATCATCATATCGTTCGATACGTAGTAAAAATTTTAAAAACCTGTGGCAAGTTGTACAAAACGAGGAAACTGGTTAGTTGGAGTTCGATAAACAGATTGCAGAATCCTTTTACACTTTGACAAGTATCAATCATTTTTGACTGGTATTGGTAGAAGTAGCCTTGATACAAAATTATTTTCAGTTTGAATACATAAAAAACAAAATAAAATTCATTACATTATTCTTTTAGTTATCGTTGCAAAAGTCACTACATCATTGCGGAAAAAAATATAACGTGAAGTAGGAATTTTAAAATAAAATTGTAAAACCATTCAATTTGACTGGTGTGGTAGTTCTAATGTTAACGAAGAAAAATCTCTTCTTTCTTTTCTAAAACTTACTATTCCCATTTTTCTAATCTACAACCAATCTGCGTGTCCTAATCTGGAAATAACGATGACGTACAAACTTATTAACGATTAACCGGTAATTAGTTAGCGATCTCAGTCGAGCAATCCGTTCGAACAGTGGCTGTAAATTCGTTTTCGTCCCTAACCGTGTTGGAACTCTGGTTTTTCCTACCTCTTGGGAGATTAACACGGTTAACTGTCCCCGTAAATAGCCGGAGTCGGCCGAGATCGATCGTTTTCGAGAGGCGGGCTTCGCGTCGTGTATCGATCGTTCGTTGACCCCGTTCACGAACTTCTCGCAGGACAAGAGGATCACCGTGGTGGATGCACTGGCGCATCCTTATCTGGACGAGGGGAGACTGAGATATCATTCGTGCATGTGCACGTGCTGTTACACGACCAGCGGAGGCTTGAGACAGTACACGGGGGACTTCGAGCCGGCCACGTCTCATCCGTTCGACGATCTCTGGGAACGGAAACTCACCACCGTGCAGCAGGTGAAAGGTAAGAATCGTACAGATCGAAGATACTTTGATATCCAATGATTTTTACACAGATTTTACGTTAAGCTTAAGCCGGAGTTTATTAGGTTGGCGTGTACGAAGTTTTGTTTCTTGCAAGTTCGATTTTGACACGTTGATAGCGTTAAATTTTCGTATTAAAGTATGGAATCAGAGAAAAAACGTTTGATACGGATTATGTTTACTCGGTGTGTTGAGGAACTTTACGATAGAAATCGAAACGCATGAACATTTTTATTAAACGTGTGATATTTCTTTATCGATTATTATTTCATTAACTATGTATGATATTTTATAGAGACTACGTAGAATTAAAATTTGAAAGTGGAAAAGAAAATTTCATATACACCAACCTAATGATTCTAACGAATATAATTTTCTTTTCATGCTGATTTCGTCGTTGAACACGATACATGAAACTTTTTCCTGGGAATATGTCGATTGGCGAATGATGACTTTTTACAATAACAGATAAAATATCGGTGGAACACGAAAATCAGAACATGATCGAACATAAGAAGAGCGGCCTAGATTATATCGGATTCACGAGACGCGGTATCTGAGGGATGTAATTGAAAAGCTGCCACGCCAGGAACAATCGGTAGACAGGAAATTGTCCGATTTTGGCAGAAAATATCGCTAAAAGTAGATTTCCATAGTCGCTATTTTGATATTTTCTAGAAAAGAGTGTGTCCTATTCTACCAGCTCTGAGGTCTGTTTCTTCACTCGACGATGATCTTTCGCCAACTATCTAAGACGCTTGCTATCGCCATCGAAGTAAACTAGAAAATCGGAACGAATAGCCACCTAAAACTCTCGATACCAAACTCCTCCGTAAAACAGAAAAACAAATTTATTTTTCCACCGTTCGGCAACTTTGGACCAACATCGAGCGAAGAAACTTTGCGCCGCAGGCTAACAGAGATTCAATAACGCGAATCGATTTCTCGAAGGGTGCTAATAAACCGTACCGTAACCCACGAAGCTCGTGAGTTTTCCACATAGAATTCCACGATTTCCAGATAGTTGCATCCACCCATCGAACCAACGTTCCAAATTACTCGACGCTCTCGTACACTCATTTTTAGGGTTGTAGTTTTTAGTGTCGGATTCAGCTTTCACTTCTGATTCACGCGTTACGCTTAAATTAGATAATAAATAAGAAAAAGTAATTGCAATTCCTTCCTACGTATTATATGATCGCCGAATTTATGAGTACTAGTAACTTGTATCAGTACCAATAGTTACGTGAGTGTAAAATTTTATCGACGATATCGATTCAATTTTGCGCTATAGCGACTCGTATAACTGATAATCGTATTCGTGGTCCGATAACGAGGTACTCTCAACGATTGCTAATAAAGCGCGGAAACGAGCGAAGAATTATTATCGAAAGGGTGGATTTTCCGAGCAGCTCGCGCGACACGACACCGTATTAATCGCGGGTTTTCAGCTGGAGAGAAAAATGCATCGGTGTGACTCACGCTGGATTATTAATAGTAAACGTCTTGGACACGTGGCTGGAACCGTACGCGGAACAACGATGCGATAGACTGTTGCGTGCGTTCGCGAATACGACCACGATAAATCATCGTTTATCAGTGGGGGTCCGACTAGTTATCGCAGCCGACTTTCTTCCAAAGTAATCGTCGGAGAAACTGGGTCTAATATCGCGGTTAAAAATTGCACGCCATTCGTTCGTTAGGTTGACTGAAGGGGCTGCTTCGGCGTGAATTGTATATCCCCTTCGAGAAACTTATTTTCCAGATGTCTTAGGGTGCTTAAGACTCTGATATTCAAAGATATTTAATATTTAAATTTCTCCTTAATCTCCTACTTTATGAGTCTTTCTATTATTCTACGCGTTGCCATTTGCATTTATCGTTTTAACATGGTGTCGGATGGAAAATGATATGGTACGTGTAATTTGTATTCAGAAAACTTCTAGCAAGCTTGTAATATGAAATTAAACTCGCAATTGACGTTCAAATTGGTTACAGGTATACGTATTTATCCTTGCCGTACTTGCATCGATGACAAATATCCTCCGTAGACTTTATACTCGGCCGTTCTATAAAACTTCTTTTGTTTTTAAGTTTGTTAGAAATATGCTTCATCTTTGTCGTGTTTAGATAGATATACGATACACGAGATCAAATTTCTTTTGTAAATTCTCAAATGTTTTTAATCTCTAAATTGCTCTATAGCTTTACGAGCAATTTTCACATTCCATCGAATTTTAAATCCATGAAAAAGGGATCTCCTCTGTGCTTCGTTTAAAAATCTCCTAGATTTTCCGTAATCTTGCATTGTTATAAATTTGATCTGCGTAATACGTACGTAAAATAAAACGTACAATTGTATATTAGATTTATATGGTCCCATAAAATATTCCCGCTTGGATACATGCTACCGTGCATTTTTTAAAATATAGCGCCTTTGTTCGATCTATAAACGCCAACAGAGGCACGAATTCGCATTAAATTACGCCTATTGAGCTCGCGCCACATAATAAACTCGTACAATTATCATAGACGGCGCGTCTAACGCGTTTGATTTCGCATTCGAATTTGTCATACGACAGGCATGCGATGCTCGTAACGAGTAATCGCGTTTGTCGAGTTGTCCTGGACTGGAATAGTCGCGGACGACTGCACGTGTCCAAGAAAGGTGTCGTAAGACGAAACGCACGAATCGTATAGCTACGAACAAAGAAGTTCTCGATGGTAGGATGCCAGAACGCTTTCTGGAAAGTTTGTAATGTTGTATTTTATTTTTTATTATCGTCCACACGCGAGGAGCTGGTTCCACGGTTTATCGCTATTATCGAGGATATGCAAGTATTTTTGTTACATTTAACATTGAGCATTATTTATGTTCGTCGTATTATCCTAATTGTAGTCGTGCATATATGGAACATTTAGAAACATATCGTAGACTGAGAATTCTACTGCGAAGGATATTTTGTAATTGCAAAGAAGGTCGGATATGTTCTATAGAAACGCAAATGTAAGAACAAATTTTCGATAAATCGAATCGTTTCGGAAAAATTCCAATTGTAAATTGATGTAGGACTGAGAAAGAACTTTCATAAACTTCTATAGGGCCACGAATACGGAAAGAAAAGTAACTAAGAAAGCTATAAAAGCGTGTCCATTAAATTCTGCCTCTTCCTCTATCGAATCGAGGAGTTGAAGAACTAAACGAAGCTTTTATTCACGTGCATACATCGTTTGCAATTTCGACTGCTCGATTCATCGATATCGTCATTCGCCAACGAGATATTTCCAGGCACGTGTCGCAGCACGAGTAAACTGTGCACGTGACAACGCGCAATAAAACGTAAAATGTTCGATCGACGTCCCCATCGATTGTACACCCTGAAAGGTTCGCGAGAAACGACGTGGTCCCTTGAGCGAAACAAGAACCTCCGTATTCGCCTTCCTAATTTCCAGGACTGTCGAGACACAGAACCCAGAATTCACTCGACGATCCGACGTTGTCTGTTTCAGAGGAAATGCACAAATTTATAGCGGAACAGCTGAACACGTCGCGCGTGCCGCTCTGCATAAATCCGCAGTCCGCGGCGTTCAAGAGCTTCGCAAGGTAAGCCGTAGGTGGCGAATCGTCCAGATTATAATACGATCGATTATAACAAAAGAAAATATAAAGAAAGCAGGGTACGACTCTATATTGGTTAGGATATAGGAGAAAAGGAATACCAAGTTTCGGTTTGGTTAATAGGGAAAGATTTAAGATAAGAACGAGGAGACCGGGTCCTCGAGAATCGAAGAGCCTCCTTTCACTGAATTTTTCCCCACCCTCGATATCATCAGTGTCCACCGAATCCTTTTTCCTTTGAACGACCAATTATATTAAAAAGCCAAGACCAATTCGAATTTCGCGCAGGGTTAGAAAGGAAACAGAGAAAATAAGTGAATAGACAAGTGAATGCAGAGGATCGAGGGAGGTTGGGTGGGTGGGCGGGCAGGGGGAGAGGCGTGTGCGCGTGGAAAAGAGCAGAGAAAGGGTTCGCAGAGGGGCACACACCCGTATATACACCGTGTGTTGCCTCCCCTCCCCCACCCGTCGAAGTCGATGCGGTAAGGACAAGCCGGATTAAAATAAAAGGCAAAAAAAAAAAAAGAAAGTGGAAAGGAAAAGAGGACAAAAGATAAAGAGGGAAAGAATGAAAGAAGAAGAGAAAAAAGGCAGCGAAGCGGGCACAAGGGCGTATCGTAGACGGAAATTAAAAACCGTGAAGAATGAGAAAGAGAGAAGAAAGAGCGGAAAAAGAGAGCTGATGGGGTGGTAAAGGGATGGTAAAGGGGTGGAGAGAGAGAGAGGGTCGAGGCGAAACGATCGAAACGAGCCAGGAGAGAACGATCTTTTGTCCCTCGACGACCCTTCCTCGTCGACGTCCTTTTGCCGTTTTGGCCCTCGGAAACCAACCAAAAACTCCGGCCGGTTCTTCCACTGCTTTCGTTGGTACTGGGAAACAATTAAGAAATTAACCCTCGCGTTTTGTCGCGTTGTCTTTCTGTCGTAATTTTTTATTTTTCCTGTGTATATGTGTACATATGTATGTGTGTGTATATATATACGCAGATGTAGCCATGTATACGTTCTATGCCGCGAAAGTATCGATAAAAAAAGGATCGAACACATTATCGTCGCCTTCTGTCCCGATACGTAGAGAAAGAAAGAAATGTCGAGCGGAAGAAGAAAATACGAAAAAAAGGAGTTAAACTCACCCCTGCTCTCACCTATAATTCTACAAAAGACACAGAGAAAAAGAAAGTAAGAACGAAATTTTAAGATAAAAGAGGGTACCATGAGAAAAACAAAAGGGTCGTCAAAGTCGAATGTAAAAGAGGGTCGAAAAGAAAGACTTGTAACGTGCTTAGAAGTTACGATAGATGCAATTAATACCCTAGTCCCTTAAGAAAGTAAAAATGAACGAATAAAAAAAAAAAGAAAAAAGTTAGAAAAAAATTCATTCTTTCTTTTCATATGTGATCTTGAAGTGTGTAACATTATTTCTCGTGTTGCTTACTGCCGTCAAGTTAGAGCAAGCCGATCGCCGACCCAGCGCCCTACGCCGCGTATACGTACACGTTACTACCACTACCAGTACCGAATCAGCTATCTACCACTGTCAGCTACTATCGACTACTACCGCTATCGTCTACCACTACTACTACTACCGCTACTACCACTACTACTACCACTACTACTACCAATCGTGTTACGTCTCCTCCTGAACGAACCGAACGAACAGAGAGTCAGCTCTAGGCGGCGTGACCTCGCTCGCTGAGGTACTTGAACAAACCATTTTACCAAGCATATCTTTTTTGCATTTTCTGTTTCTTACTTATTATCATATATCTATTCGTCTTTTGTTTCCCAATTACGACCATTTCGTCCTCCTTTTTCTTGTTTCTTCTACTGTACATTTCTTCTTACTCGTTTTTCTTCGTTAGTTTTTCGTTCCATCCTCCTTGATCAACGTATCGTTATATAATATAATATTATATTCGTCGTACTGTTTAACTCTCGCCTTGCTTCTTACGTATACTTTCTTTTCTCTTTTCTTTCTTCTTTTAATTACATAGAGACTTCTGTATGATTGATACTGTGTATATAAAAATATGCAAATATATATATATGTATATATACATATATATATATATGTTGATGAAGTGAGTTTAAGGAATGTAGTCGAATAGCAGGTTAATACGTAGGTGTATTATGTATATGTATATATATATATATGTGTGTGTATATAAACATATATATATATATATATGTATGGTGGATCCTCGTGAGACACACGTTGCCGGATGCACGCCAGCGACCAGCTCCGCTCGACCGACTTCCGATCCGCGCCTGACACGATTCGAGAAGCCTTCGCTGGCTACTTGGAATCGTAAATCTCCTATAATTCAGTTTGCTCTCTTCCCTATTGGCCTGTTCCTCGAAGATTTGCTAATTTTATCGATCGGTCGATCGATCGATCGATCGACTCGCTCCCAATTTCCAACTCGTTTAAATCAGGTTAACGTTTACTTTCAAAGAAATGGAATTAACCTTTTCATAGGCGGTGGAAATTATTTTTCCCTGTAATTAGAGTCACGCGTGCGAGTAATGTGAAAATATAGTCACGTTTATAGAGAGTGCAGCCTTTATTGAACATTAATTTAATAAAATATTGCCCATATGACCGGTGGGAACATTTGCATGCTACTTGAAAGCGATGCTGTAGGAAAGAAATAAATTGATTTTAGTAAAATATAATAACGCTCTATTTAATAAGTTTTCTATCGAAATTTATCTTTTCACGGGAATTTAAGATTAATGGCCACAGCTCAGAGATCGAACGTTAGTACTCAAAGTTCAGAGATTTAATATAAATCGACAAATTAACAAATTGTTAATTTTCCATCGAAATTTTACGCGATCTTCCATATGAATTTTTAGCAAATCGTATGAATAAATCTGTTTTCCAAATACCTCTCATCTTTCAACGACTCTAGCGTTAAATTATATTTGTGAAAGGATCGGCAGCACGAAATTGCTTATTAAGAAATTCGAGGAAAGTAATAGGAAACGAAGTGCAAAAAGCGATGTCTTCTCCCTTCTTCGAGAGGGAATTCTTCACGTTCCCTGGTGCGTGCGTACAACGTTTTTTTCAGACGTTTAAATGGCCTCTTAGAGTAACCAGTTATACATAGCAGGGCGACACTCGACGCCTCCACTTCTAAATACCGCGATAAAGATAAAGAGGCGCGGATGCCTCCCCGAGGAGGAATTCAACCGTCTTTCGTCGACGTTCCGTCGTAGGAACGCGACGAGCTCCGCTAATTAACGACAGTTTGGCGTACGAGCAATTAACGAAAGCTTTAAATCGGGTCGGAAGGATACGCGTAGAAAATCTCAAACGATGGTATTCCTTCCATGTAATCGTTCAAATATTAACAGATAAGATTAAACGTTTTGCTTCTGAACTTGGCTCGACGATCTTCGAGGAACACGTACGTTGTATTACATTATATATTATAATATAAAATTAATAAGATAAATAAGAAAAGGACGAATGTATGTTAACGACTCATTATGAGAATTGTCCTATGTAATTCTATAATTATATTACATTATGTTATTATCATATACAATATGAATAGTCGAGAAACTATGTAAGTACGTAATTGTTTAAAATGTCCATCGATCGTAGAGGAACGTGTCACACATCCATGTTTATATTTAATTATATTTAAGTGACTGGTCGCTGGTGCGTTTTTACGTTTTTGATCGTGAGTCGCTGTGAAAGTGGTACTTGTAAATAACGCTGAGAGAGAACGGCTGAAAAGAGCGCTTTGTTGGACACGAGGAGTGTAAAAAGGCCTGATCAACCATGCAGCCTTCAGTTGAAAGAAACGGGCCCGAGGAGAGAAAAGAATTCGAAAAATAAATAAATAAAGCGATTGAACGGATCGTGTCGCGATTCACTGAGAATCGGATGAACGGGACGAAGAGAAACGACACGGGAAACGAAACTCTCTTTCGTGGTGCACCTGGGTAGATCGAGATCATCTGCCATCATCCTCTCCTCTAAATCAACTTCCTCAATATCAAATTTATCCTAGAAAAGTAATTCCACAAAATAGCGTAATATTTTCCTTGAGAATACTTCAATACATTGCTCGATAGTATCGAAATAATAGGAGAGTAGAAAAATTTTCCTGATCGATCTAAAAATCACCCTCTTTGATATCCTTGAAATCCATAGTTCTTTTAAATTACCAATTTTCGACTGGAAGTCCTGGCGTGATCTGGCTGTTGGCACAATGACCGTAATCTTCGAGTCGATTTGAATATTTTCAACAAAACTACGTGTTTTTTTTTCTTTTTTCCTTTTTTTTTTTTTGCAAAACATTCGGGTATTGAAAAAAGGGGAAGAAAAATGATTTTTTGAAATATCAATATCTTCCGCGACTTTTTCTTTTCGATCAAACTCTCTCCGCAGCGTTACCCACAATGTAGAAATTTTTTTTTTGCACTGATTTTGTCCATCGTTTTTGTTTTTTGTACGTTGTGTGTATGATTTTTTTTTCTTCATCTCCGTTCTATTTTGCGTAGATTGTGCGGTACAATGGTAGAAATGTTGAGAAAGTGAAAAACAGAATTTTTGTGTATCGCGGAGGCCGCGCAAACTGTACGCGTGCACGTGATACTAAACTAAGAAGCAGGAGACCCGCGAAGCCATTACTGTCATTTCGCCAAGTCCGGGACGCGACATGGGTTTCGGCGGAAATTTTGTCGACCCTCGGATTTGCTTTGCCAAGAGAGCTACGTGTACCGCGGTTCCAGTTAACCAAGGAAACTTTGCTAAATCATCCACTTTTTCGAAAGTTTGCTCGACCAATCTCTAAGCGTCCTCCGTTGATAATTACTTTTCGTGCAAATTCGTCGTTTGAATTTTATCACGTTCCATTATTATATTCTTAATCCTTCGTAATATTTTTCGAAATATTTAAGCTGCGAGCAAAATTTCAATTCACCAGCTTTTAATAGTTTTAACAATCGGGCCAACAAAAGAGATGTCAGTAACTGGTAGACTGCGGGTTTTTACATTTATGGGAAACTCGAAGCTGCAGAAATACTCAAAATACAATATACGTGATATACAAAAGTGCCTAAAATATTGAAATATCTAGCAGTCGCAGTCTAATGATAAATCTTAGATTTATCGCGTAATTTTTTTAGAATTCACAACATTACGATAATTTGTATGGAAGAAAACGGATCCAAGAGTATTATAGTATTATTAAAAACAATGATAATAAATAAAATAAAATACCAAATAATATCAAACATCGAAAAACAAACAAAAAAAGTAAACAAAAAAAGCAGCGAAGTTCCCTCAGCATTGCCTTCTTTCATCGCGTGTATACTTGAAAATTAATGGGAGCCACGTTTTCCACGAAATTTCAGGCAGAGGGGGGTGAGCGGAATAACGCGAAAAACGTTCGCGTGCAAACGAGGTGCGGCCTGACACGCGCGGCGTTGCTTTTATCCTGTCGGCCGCGGAGAAAGCGACTATTCGCGACGGGATCATTTTTTCAAAGCCTAGAAATAAATTTCGACGCAGTGGAGGTCGAAGATCCACCGATTTCGAGACGAGACGAAAAAGTTGTGGGCGGGGGTGAATTCGAGAAACAAAGAAACGAGAAAAAAAAATAGTAGCGTATTCCCTTTTTGACCGCTTTTGTTTCCGTGCTATTTTCACGACTGACTTTTCCCGCGAGCTTGGCAAAGCAAAGCGAAAGGCCGGTGACAGAGACAAAAATTAGAGGCGCGCGTATCGAGAGGGAGGAACCGGGCGAGAAAGTTGCAAGCGGGCTTAAAGGGTGGCTAAAAAAACGACGGATACGTGAAGGGGAGACGTTGCAAGGAACGGACGAGACAAATAGGTAAAGAGAGCTAAAAAGAGAGACGTCGAAATAATAGAAAAGAAAAGAGAATCTTCGAGTATCTTAGTGAGAATGTATGAGCCATTTAGAAGCCACATTGATCAACTGCTGCATACGTTGAAAAACAGAGAAAGGTAACGACGTTGCAAAATCTTTGTTACCACTTTTCTCTTTTAATTTTATATTATTTACACCATCTTCAGATTGTGGATCTTTACGTAAATTCATACTACTATGAAATTTGTTTTCCACCGTCTAAATGTTATACCGAGAAGTACAGTAACTTGAAAAATATTATATGGTTTTGCATATTACGTACACTCTGTATATTCCTGTGTATTAAAATATTTCATAAATGCATATAATTGTACGGTTAAACGTTCTTCTCGATAAATGAACTTGTAGGAGCTAGTATTGATTTTCAAGAATTAAGTATTAATTGAGTATTTGTTGTAACGAAATAGAGAAATTTACAAACAGCGAAGTTGATTAATTTGGCTTGTGAGAGTCTCGTGTGAAGTATCGAAGAAGAAAAAGAATAACGATATAGAATCGTGATTAACGGCCGGCTGTCACACATGCTGACAGCTGCATGGAAATCAGATGAAGCGTTTTTATTCTGTTGTTCAACTCCAGACCTGTCGGTTGCATCTCCCTTTTATCCGTTGTCTTCCCGGCAACGTAAAATTTGAAGAGTCGAGTCTCGCGAACTATTTGGATATCTTGTTCACGGACTGAAACGATTCCGAAAGTACCAATCAAAGTTTACACTGTGACAAATTCAAACGCCGCTCGCGCGTTACGATACAGTTTCGATGACGGAAGATGAGAAAAAGAGCGTGACAAAGAACGATTTATCCGATACGAAATGTCCACGCGACTCTTCGAATCGATCGTCACGAGAACGCAGAGCGTTTCCTCGGTCGAGAGTATCGAGAAGTCGATGAACGACGCGGTCCGTTGGTAGTTTTGGAGCCATAGCTGCCATAGCGAATTTATTCGACCGTGTTCGCACTTGTTCCGTTCATTCATCGAGTAATACAGTACATAAAAACGACGTTAATTAACGCATACGTAATTCGTAGAAGTAAAGCAGTATGATACACGCTCGAGACACACTGTAGAAAAATGAAAATATAGTCTACGAACCCTGTAGTTATTTCATTTTCTAGAAGAACTACGAATTCTCAAAGATTTCCAGAGTCGATTCTTTTGTTTTCGTAAAAATCCCTTTCTTCGGGTCAATCGTTGCGAAATGTATTTTAGTTTGCCATATCCGTTTTCTTTTTTTTTTTTTGTTCTTTTCATTTTTTTTACTTTTATTTTGTATCATTTCCTTTTTTTTTATTTTTCATCACACCACTATACGATCTACCGTAACTCTAGTTGAGTTTTTACGTTGTTACATCCTCTCACCGATTGTATTTCGACACTTTCGAGACGCACTGCTGCCACTCGTTGACGATATGCTGCCCCTATCCCTTTTTACCACCATATGTCATCCCTTTGTCCGATTGTTTAGCCGACGAAACTCGAAGTGCCGTTTGAACGAATGCTTTCGACGATTGCCCACGTAAAAAGAAAAATCCTTTCTAATAGCGAGGAGCACTTTGCACTTTCGTCGTGTACCGATCTTAGTGTTCAAATCTCTGCGCGTGAGGGTATCGTCGAGCCATCGATACACGTAGTCGGTTTTACATTATCAACCGCGTAGATGAATCGCAGTAAATGGATCGATCGAATTCGAAACGAGATGTGAAACTGTATGTTATAATTAGTGTTGTGTTGTCAAAGTTGCAGAGGATAAAAAGAATTCGTGGACACGACTCGTTGATCTTGGCTCGAAGATACCCTTGACTGTGGGGCTTAGTAAAGCTGCTCTAAAATGCACGAAGAGGACGAAGAAGATGTTTATAACGATGTTTATAAAGAAAACGCTGTTTTTTCCTCATTTTACCAAGTCCCTAGTCCGGCGTGTTTCGTTCGGAACACGGCACAGATAGCCGGAGATTTGAAAATGTAGCTACACACCTCTGTTTCTCCCGCAAGTCTCACTTGAGAGAATATACACACCCCCGAGTAACTATCGAAAAAAAAGCACATGAACGATAAAAAGAAAAAGTACGAAATAAAAAAGATAGAACGAACGAACAAAAAAAAAAAAAAAACATAAAAAAAAGACTTGTTTTCTTTAAAATGACAAGCACTAATGATCTGTTCGTACGACTTGCAGCTCCACGGTGGCTCATCCCTCGGAATTGCCACCCTCTCCTCACCAGTGGGAATAAAAATCTTCTCCGAAATCGCGAAAGCTGATGACGAACGCGCGGCCGAGTATTCGCTTCGCTGGAAGACAGATGTTGAAGAATTTTCGACAGCCTGAAGAAGAAGAGTGAGAAAGGACGAGGAAAAGAGATGGACAAAGTGAGACAAGGATGGAACGAAGAAGAGGAAACAGGCTGGGAAAAGGGCGAAGAAAAGAGAGAAAAGCGAATTCGGAGAAAGAAGATAGGAAGAAAGGAGAAGAAGAAGAGCCAAGAGAGACAATAGACTGCCGAGCGCTGAAGCCTCAATTTTCGACTAGCTGATATGTATATACATAGACACGTGTATGTATATAGATATCTATAAATATATATTATACATACCGCTGTATACATACGAGAGGGAGCCTAGGAAGAAAAAAATATACCGAAATACAAAGGCGCACGATACGAAGAGCACAGTCAAAGGATCGATACACAGGAGAAGAAGAGGAAGAAGAAGAGAAAAAGAAGAAGGTGAATCAGTTTCGAGGGATTGGAGTTTGGTCAACTAGAGAAGAAATAGACGAAAGAAAAGGAGAACGTATACGTAGTTTGTAAGGGAGGGTCGAAAAGACGGGCCAGTCTTCTTTTATTTTCTTTTCTTTTTAGATTTTACACGCTTCTATCATTAATGTACATGTACACATGTAAAACACGGCCGCTGTGGCGCGTTTCCAACGATCGATTAACACGGCAGAAAGGTGACCAGGATCGATTGCTTCTTCGTTCAACGTATTCGACCAATTATTCCATGAATAATCATGTGTAATATGTATACATATATATATATACATACATACATACATATATGTCTTCATATACATATATGTATACATATATATATGTCTTCTTTGTGTATTTATACATATGTATACATATATATCTTACATGGTTTTTCCATCGGTAAATTTGAGAAGCGAAAAGAAGCATTTCAGAGTACTTTGTGAGTACTCCAGTTTACCTTGTACCTGCTGAAGCGGAATCGTGGATGAGGAGAACCGTGTTCGCAAGAGGATGAAACACGATCTATGGGATCGATCGATGGCTCCTTTCGTTTCCGAATTTTTCAACGAAACGCTCAGCGCCACCCTAGGATGCATTAAAATCGGTTCGTAAGCGTTTGTAATTAGCGTGTCCTTTTGAGATGGCGCACACACGACCGAGCCACTTCGTCGAAGAAAGGAGAACTCGAGCGAGAAGCTGCATCTAAGGCGAAGACGGAAGAAGCAGAGTCGCGAATCATGGACGGAGTGAGGATTTTTAAAGCTTTGCACGACGCATTGCGACGCGAATCTTGAATCCAAACGGGATGTGTCTTGAACAAAATTGGGATTGGATCTTAGAGAAATCATTCGAAGTTTCAAAGAAGTAGACATAGTTCTCTGTTACGCTGGCAGTCCTTTATTTGGACGGAATGTTTCAAGAACTCTAATATAAATCGTTCGTTACGAGTTGAGGACCATATAGTTTAAGGACATCAACGATGTGACATGCTCGAATAAGAGGAAGAAAGCTATGGATAGCGAAGAGAACCATGATCTATGAGTATTGTATTCGATGATCTCGATGAATCCTGATGTTCGATCGATGCAACGATCGCGTCCATGGATTACGATCTAGAATTAGATCCTCGCCCTGATCTACGTTGGCCGAGATATTCGCGGCGAAGAGCGAACTTCCGTTTGCTGAGGTGCAGTGGACACGCGAAAGCTGGGCTCTAGCTTCCGTATCAGTCGCTGCGAACATTTAGTTTATTTAGCGAGTTACGAACAGCAGAGATCCTTTGATCCGTGGTGATCTCTATCAAAGTGAAAGATAGGTTTTTTAAATGAGAATTCGAACGGTTCTCATCGTTTCACGACGTCGTTCTCCATTAAGAGATATTCTACTATAGTTAGATTGTTGTTTGTAAAAATGGGACGACGTCGCTCCTCTCTGGTAATTAGAGAAGCCACCTTGATCCGAAGATAATTAGGAATCGTGTGCATTTCTAGAAGATACGACGTTGGATTCGCGTGTGGTGGATCGCACGCGATTTTATTCCAATAAATAAATGCACTGCCGACGAATCGTGGCGATCACGACGGTATTATATTATGAACTGAAGGAGAGCTCAAGGAGCGAAGAACACAGCAAATTTGAATGGAAGAAGCGATCCCTAAAAAGAATCGAAGATGAAGGATTTGTTCGACATTGTCCAGAGAGTCGTCTTTGGTGTATAGATAAATAGACGTTCTAGTTTAATTTACCACGAACTTTATGTTAGAGCGCTTCCGTGCGAGATCTCGCTTTGGTTTTTTCATTCTTTTTAGACGTGAATGGTCGCTTACGGCCTCCGGAGTGTAGAATTAGAATGTCCGTTCTACTTTCCGAATCTGATTGCGTTTGAATTACTTAGTTTCGTTCTTCTTACGTATAAGCACGTTGTTCACGTGTTACGATCGATTATTGTAATTGTCCTAACAAGAAAGTTTTACGTCTTGGCCAGGACAAAGTAATCGTTGTTCAGATCACGTCGAAAGGGTTTGTAGTACCATTAGTAGTTAACAATTACCATTATACCATGAATTCAAACGCACTCTGAGGCCGGACGAGCGCGCGGTATACATAATTACGTTCTGAGTGTGATTTTACTTTAAGGAAACTTAGGTAGCCAGTAGATTTTCACGAGAATTACCGTAAGGACTTTTAGGTAGCGATTTAGCGTTAGTAGCAGAAAAAAAAATAATTGGAAGCTCGTTTTTTATTATTGTGGGCGACAAAGACGAGAAAGCAACGCATGTGTTCTCTTTTTTACGCAGACTCGACTAATTTCTACTATAAAACCATTTATTCGCGTGATCACGAATAAATACAAAAAAACACGTAACGATTATCGTTTAAGTAACCCTTGGCGAAAAGGGAATTAATATAGAGAAGGAATCGGTCGGTTTTAGGGAGAGAATTTTAACGAGAACGAGAAACAGCTGCTTCTCCTGAGACACGAAAAAAAGACATGCATTTCTTTTAGAACGATCGATCAAGACCGTCGTTTTTACGATTCGGAGCAATAGAAGTGTGAACGTTTTTGGAAGGGTTTTGGAAGGGACAAAATATTCAAATCGAAACCATCTACTCTCTGCAAACAATAGATGTAAGGAAATAAAAGCGAACATAGTCTATTAAATATATATAATGAAGTTAATGTTTAAACGCGCGATCGCGATTTGCCCAGGCGTGTACTAAATGTTCGGAGACGATATTAAAAATGTTGCGATCTTTGTACCCTTTCTTCGTGGAAGTTTTCTGGTTTTGTAGAATTTAAACAATGCCGGTCTGATCGTTTCGGCTAGCTGAAGCGCTTCTTCTCGTCATATGTAAATACGTCATCGCGTTCATCGTGTACATATATATTACTAGTTCATAAACTGAATCACCACAATCAGAGACCAGCAAACGTGGCCCGCGGAATGCGAAATTTTCGTCGTGTCTAATCGCAGATAAGCAACAATAATTACATGCAATAGCTACGTAAGATGATGAATCTATGAAACGTAAAAAGTCGCCTCTTTGTTGTTCAACTGTGAAACGATTATACGCAGCGAAACGATGTCGCCTTAATTAGAAACAGTGAGAATTTAAACAAATCCCTCGTACCACGAATATTTGGACGGACAGTGATGTTCCTCTTAGATCTTTTCTTTCATTCTTACTCTTTGTACTCTGCTACAGTGATGTTGATAGCGCGAAAATTGCTTTCCGAATAAGATATGGAAAAAACGTTGTGTATCTAAAATTAGAAAATGAAAAGAGAACAGAAAGTTACTCAATAAATAAATTCACAAATACATTTAGAATCATTTCCCTTTAGAAACGGAATATTGTATTTTAAATCGTTTGATTGGAAAAGCATACTAGTGTTACCGATCGATTGTAATAGAAGAAATCTTGGGGTGCAAATGGCGAGATTTCCTCGAGACTGATATTTTAATTATTCAACGATTATAAATGTAGCTCTCCACTTTCCAAGCACAATTGAAATGACTTCTGGAAAAAGGATTCATAAAACGAAACGATGAGTTAGATAAATTGCATTAGAAATTTTAGTCTCTCGATGTTAGCCACTTTTATATTTTCATATTTATAAGAAAGAATTAAAAAAATTTCATAACGATTCAATCTGTAGCCTAAGAAATATACTCGATATTTGTCAAACATCAAACATATTTGTCATAAATCCGTAGACTCCAATTTCAGAGAGCTCTTTAACTATTTTTGTTTAATGCGTGCCAATGTAAAAAAGGTTCACCTTGTTTTATCGCGGACTTTTACGTCTGGACCCAATGCTCTTTTATCTTTTAACAGCCTTTTGAACAATTCACGAAAAACTCTAGGCTTGACTTCCGCGAATTTTACTTGTCAGTCTCGTGGAACGCTCGCCGATGGAAAGTGCGAGAACGCTTTCAAGCGATTGGTTAGGATAAAAGAAAAAAGAAACGAAAGAAAGGAAAGAAGCGAGTGAAGAAAGGGTAGGGATTTATCCAGGACCCTTTCTAAGCGATAAGTGGTGAAAGAGGAACACCGTGGTTCCGTCCAAGTTTCGCAACGGTCCGATTTGCAATTTGATTAATTACAAGAGGAAGCGTGGGGATGAAAGGAGTGTGAGAAGATCGCGGAGAAAGAAACGAAGGGAAAGTTTGAGTGTACGTTTGAGTGTGTGCGCGTGTACCCGAGGGAATGAAAGGGAATGGAGCGAGTGTGAGCGCGTGGAATTTAATGTTTCCTATTAAACGAGAAAAAAATTTACAGATAATACATAGACGATTACTTAAACAAGATTTGTAAATACGTAGCTCACTGTAGCTGGTCAGTTGGGCATTTAACGATACACACCTCGAGATAAAGAAAGCAGGCGACAAAAAAAACGAAGTAGCAAACAAACGAAAAAAGAAAGGAAGAAAAATGATAATTAAAGAAGGAGGAAAATTTGAAAACACATTGAAGAGAGAAGAATAAAAAGAAAAAAAAAGAAACAAAGAACGATACATAGAGATACGTTACTCTCTTCGCGTTATTACACAACATACACGTATATAGTACATGCACACACAAATACACGTACACGTATGTAACAGAAACAAACATTTTTTGGAAAGTTAATGGAATAGCATGTTTTATTGGTTCTCGATCGCAAGGAGAACGACGGAACATAAATGAATAATAACTGGAGGCTAGGTGATAATTCATAAGTCGTAAAATACCTACGTTAGTAGATAATGACGATATTAGACAATTAAGCGACAAGAAAAAAAATCCACGTATACTTCACACTAGCAAATATGCCTTCGTTATGAAAAGTGGCTGGCACGTGATGCACGAAACAATAAAGTTGCTACAGATTAAAAAAGAAAGAAAAACTAGTAAAAAAGACGACTGCAAAACGGTGGGTCTCTTGTCTCCGATTTGGCACGTCATTATTCTTTTTTTTCTTTTTACCTAGTTTCCTTCCTCCAACCTTTTTCATTTTTCTCTGCCTCTTTCTATTTTTTATTTTCAGTTCTCTGTCTCTAGCACTGTCGGTTGGAACACGTCTCTTTCACAGGTTTTACACCCGCACCGTTCTTTCCTTCGACAAACCATGGCACCGGATTCAGCTCAGCTTTGCTTTCAGCTACTTTCGTTTCTGCTCGGAGAGACACAGCCAGTCGGTTAGTAACGATACGAGGATACAAAAACTGCCAAGACACGTCTATTACCTAATTTCATGACAGTCAGCCGCATGAAGTTCAAATAAATAAACTAGAAGTAGGGCTGTACTTAAAACACATTTTATAGTTCCTTGAATCTTCCCTTGAACCCTCCTCACATCAACCGAATACTTCACCACTTTTACTCAAGAGACTAAAAAAGAAACACCCAATAGACCTCATAAAAGATATAACTTAGAAAAAAAACGAAGCTGGTACCCCGCTGGGGGTAGCCGCCCACATGCTATATTATTTTTTATTTATATTTTTTTTTTCTTCACCAACAAGATATAACACTTTACCAAATGTCCGCAAGGACAAATTGTAAAATAACCAAAATAAAATAAAAAAAAAAAAAAACTTTTACTCAAGATCACTATGAACAGTATTGAATCCTCAAACTCGCTTCCAATAAATGAAGCCTGTGGAGTTTGAATCAAGTATGAAACCTCAAAAGGGCGTTATAAGAGGCACCCTTGTAAATTAAAAAAAAAAAACCTAAAGAGAACCGCTATATTATAAAATATATAAAATATAACTTAAAATATAAATATCTATAAAATACGATATAACGTCATTGTCTCCATATTAGTAAGACGATCGACTGGCGTGTCTCTCCGAGATCCCTGCAATTAATTGGTCCACAATTAATCCACAATTGGTCCACAACACGCACACACCAGATTCTTGGTGGCCAAGAGACGAGACAAGAGTGACGCAGATTTCGCGTCCTTTCTCTCGAACGATTTTTGTCCCTTGATACGAAATACGGGAAAAGGGAAAAACCAAGATTAGAAAGCTAAGCACTTTTCGACTTTCGCGTGTACAATGAATAGCCGAGCGTATTTTTTTCTTTTTCTTTTTCTTTTTTTTTTTTTTTTTTTTTAGGGACGACAGAAGGGAATAAGAAGGGGAGAGAAGTAGGAAATTCTGTCGCCGTCTTCGTATCGTTGTAGCGTCGTAGCCGAAGATGATAAACGTGACGACCTGTCGTTAGTAACTAAGAGGCCTTAATATATTGCGTTTACGATATATTATAACACAAACACACATTCACAGACACACGTCGGTTCAATTTTAAGCATAAAAAATACACAAGAGTAGCATAGAAGGGAACACAAGATACACATTTGGAAGTTAAGTGCAAGTAATCGATAGTACAGGGCACGGAAAACGAAACAATCTATTTAGTAAACAAATTCTAGAGAACCCTGCGACTGCGAGTAGTTTTGGATTGTTCGAGTAGATTCATCGTACTGTAAAGTCGCATTTTTCTCTTTGTAGAATCATTACGGAATAATCTTGCTATCGTTCCTCTTATGTCCATACCGTCGGTACGTGATTAATTTAATTATTAGAATTTTAGTTTGTTTCAATCTTCTCTACTATAACGAGATTTCGAAATAAAATGTAAAATGAAGTTACATCTGTACGAATTTATATATGTTCGTAATATAAGAAATTCTTGCAAACGTAATATTAATAATCGTGAAAGAATTCAAACTATCAAAAATATTCCTAAAATTGATTCAACATTTTACGAGCAACTGATATTCGTTGTCGCGGATAATAGAAATTGTCTACATAAAAATATTTGAAGGAGAAGCTTCTAAATCTTTTCATTCATTGTGAAGAATAGTGTCTTCGAATAGAATCAAAATATATTAGACAAGCTCGGAACTGAACGTATAATCAAATGATTTTAAATTACGTTATAAAGTTGGAAAGTTGGATATTTGTAATTTTAGCATAAGAGAAACGATACGTAGACGTGGAGACCTTACGCGATAAAAATAAGAGTACCGTTTGAAACATAAATCTCTTGTAGCAAGGGAAGCGCTTGATTTAATCCTCTCGGTGTCTCTAGCACGTTTCTATCGTAAACATAGTAAAATTTGATCTAAGAACGAGTACCAAGCATAAATCGAAGATCGAAAGCACAGAATGGGCAGTCGTGGGGTCCTAGAAAACGAGTTTAAACGCGATTTTCCTCGTTCTATTCTGCATAGATTTCAAGATAATGCGTTAAACGGGTCGAGGAGGAAGAAATCGTTATCGTATATGTAGATGTAAACGATGTAGAAATAAATGACAAAGAACGTTTATGACTGATAGTAAAAGCAAGATGGAAATGGAAATGATGCCACTGTGATTTATGCGGCACAAAGACTAAAATATAATTTATTTCATTTGTAGAATATTTCCAACAAAGAGAATACGATTATTCGATTTCTAAATATTTGAGCACAGTATTTGAAAGATTCTAAAGTTGTCCAGAATATCCAATATAACATTTTGACGTTTTAAACATTTTTAAAAATAAGAACGTTAGCCGATTTCTAAATATTTGACTACTGTATTTGGGAAATTCCAAAGTTTCTCTATATCCGATATAAAATTTTCATTTTTTCGACGTTTCTAAAAATAAAAACGCTATTCGATTCTTCGATATTCGAATATTTCGTTTGGAAAATTCCAAGGTTTCTATATATGCGATACGAAGTGGTGAATTTATCGATGAGAAAAGAGAATGAACGCAGAGAAGAACGAGGTAAATCGATTTGTACAGTGACAACAGTTTTCCAGACGCACGTCTGTTCAGAAGCAGATGGGAAGGTAAATTATCATTTGCACGTGCCACATTTACAGCGTATCTCATTCTAAAGAGGACTTTACCGATCGTAGTTCTTCCCTGAGAGTACAGTTTTCGCATCAGCACTGCCAGTTTATCATTGTTAGACGGAGGAATCGCCACCGACCCCATCGCTTTGTTCGCGTTGTTCAATTCCGGTCTCGTTCTAGATTCGTAGACGTTCAAAGAATTTTTCGAAACGCGTGTAAAGTCCAACTTCTGCCGATAATATCCGCATCCACGTACAACTGCTCCTAAATAGTTCCAACAACGTTTTCTTTCATAAAAATGACCATTGATTCGTTGTAACAATTTTCATTTCACACATCGCTGATTCAATTAGAAATAAAATACTTTTCGGAGAATTCTTCGGACGTCTCTCGTATTTTCCAACTCTCTAGCAGAGTGACAGGGCAGAGAAAGAAATTCGAATGAGAGAAGAATAGTTCGTCACGTGCGTGTAATATCTGTAAAAAGGAAATGGCAACCGTCGAGAAAATAGGATCGCTATAGTGACTTTGGAAACTCGACGGTGAGCACACTGTTAGCACTCGTAAGCGTGTAAATATTAGCGTGTAACCTCGAGAATTCGCGTACCTTGAAAGTAGCCCGAAGCCTTTTCACAATTAGCGATAACGAAAGAAGAAAGAAAGAAAGAAGTTACAGAGAAGAGAAAAAAGAAGAAGAAGGCACTTCGATATTCCCTCGATGACGAAGGGTATGCATCGAAAAATGAAAGAAAAAAAAAAGAAACGAAGGGAGAAACAGGCAGGCACAAACACAAAAAGACCTCAATCGTGTTGTTGTAAATAGTAGAATAGAGCTCGATCTAAGGTAAACAAAAAATCGTTAAGGTTCTAAGGTTTTAATCGTGTAGGGTACGTACTTAAAAATTATTCGAGGACGAACATTTTTTCAATGAGCAGGCACGTATTTTTTAGGATTAACAATCGCGTGAGTGTTAAGACGAGCGTCGAGCTGTGGAAGTTGTACCCCTGTGTACGCGTTTTCTGATTCTAGTATTTTCTTTTCTTTTTTTTTTTTTTTTTTTTTTCGTCACTTTGAATTCCTCATTCTCCCCTCGCTAATCTTCCATTCTCGAGCTAGACTGTAAGAAAGAAAGAAGAAGAAAAATCTGCTACATTCTCAGAAAACCCTTGACACCGAGAAAAAAAGCTCGCGCCCGTCTCGATGTTTCCTTTTTTGCGTCACGTGGTTGCGTTCGTTCTCGCGCAGACGGGCGAAGCTCGTTTTTACTCTTTCTCTCTCTATACACGTACGTATATATACATATAAATTATATATACATATTAATAAAGGATAAAAAAAAATGAAAAAAATAGCTGGTACTTTAGTATATATAAATACTAGGCTCAACGATCCGGCACTTCTCGATTTAGGAAGACGATCTAGCCTCTACGGACGCATCGCGCGAGGATATATTTTTTTTAAAACGAAATATCTCGACGGCATGGTTTTACTCGCAGAACTCTCGCTCGTTCGACTCACTTGTCTCTTTCTCGCGTTCGAATCATCGAATACGAGTCCCCGAATCACGTAGCAGACTCTGAAATATTTCGAACCGTGGAAACACCTTTTCGCTCGAACGGAACGCCTCTCGAATTTTTCTTACCGGGACGATCTATGTTTCTAGACGAGATTAGAACAAAGTCAAGTGCAAACGATGAATTCACGGCAAAAGGAAAGAATAAAGAAGAAAAATGAAAGAAAAAGAAGACAAAATGCGAGTGCTCGATCGTTGATCGATTTATGATCGTCTATTTAATGTTCTGCGTGTCCCTTGTTCTTGGTGTCTTGTACTTGTAAATATATCCGTGATAAATAAACCTATGGAGTCCTGTCGTTTAAACAGCCGTCGATTAAAAGAAGAAAAAAGAAAAATTCCTCTGTGATAGCTTTAAAATAGAAACGATGCAAAACTATTAAATAAAATAAAAATCCTTTACTTAAATAAAAATCGTATTCGTATGTATCGACTCGAATTGTTAGAACACACAAACTCTCAATTTTGCACAAGTAGTTTATTAACGGATCATGGAATGTTATGAGAATGATTGACGTCAGGACTTCTCGAACGTGGTTTGCAAGCAGGTTCGTGGGAAACGCGTGGCGAACCACGCTCGAAGGGTGAATCTTGACCTCTTCGTGGACTCGTGCGTTTAATTAACCCCCGATCAAAGCCACCGATTATCGTGGCGTCTGTATATACAGTGAAATTTTGTCGGCGATACGTGTACGTAAAGCGATAAGCGTGTGAACTCTTTTAAAACTTTACAGGTACGTTTACGCGTACAGGTTCTTTCATTCGTTTTATCCCCGTTAAATATTTTATTCTTATTAACGTCACGAGAAAACGTTTCTAAGAAAATTTATTTATTTCTGACACACGATTCTTCGTGTCATAGTTAATAATAGAGAATGTTTAACGAGGTGAAAATAAATGTGACAACCTGTACATGTACGAATATTCTACGGATATGTATATGTAACAAATTCTTTCGTGTCGATGCTATTACACACGTAGGATCGTTTCTATTAGCGGGTATATATGTGTACTTTTTTAGAGGCGAACAGGCGATCGTCCATTCGCGCTCGAACCACTCTAAATTCACGGCCAAAATAATGTTTAGGGATGCTCGTATGCCTTCTACACATACACCTGAACACACACGAACACTTGTAAGATTTATATATTAGCTGGGACGCATGGGGTGTCGATTAAATTGTCGCGACCCCTTTCCCATACGAAAAGAAGAAACAAGTATAAAAGATAATAAAAATTCTTACAAAAATTGGCTCAAGAATATTTGAAAATTATTTATATTATGTTACAGACCATCCACCTTTGTTCTTAAAAATCTAACGAAAGAAATAGAATTGTTCGACACATTTGAAACTTTTCTCTGAAACGATCGAATTAACCTTTTTACGTTTTACGGAGTTTCTATCAACCGACGATGATGTCACCCCGTGTGCACAGCATTTAATGTACGTTTTCTCTTCCTCTTCCTAGCAACTTGCCCGAACTTTCGTACGAACGATGCTCGTGGAAAACGATCGAGAGCCTCGCGACTAAGCTCGCTGGGAGATCGTCGATCTATAAAATCGCGATAGTCTGTATCTATTAAGAAACGTCCGTCTGGCGATAAGGGCGGACCTCGTGTAATATATTATTACGTCGCAACGATAGGTGGCAAGAGTTAATATTTGTAGGTAAAAAAATAGGGGAACGAAGTAGAAAGGCTGATCTCCGCCGTGTAATTTTTGTATTTTCGGGAAAGCGAGGCCGACCGACCGCGTTAATAATGGTAATTGTAAAGACAGTACAATTTTGCATCGCGACTCGCAGCGTTTTATTAAATACGATTTAGTAGAGGTCAGCGATTACCGAATAATCTTTGTAATATAAAAGAAGAGCACGAGTGGGTGGAGAAATATGTCGCGGAGGTGTCGAGCGACGATTTCCTAGCTGGCTCTATTCTCGAAGGACGAGATCAGAGAGATATTTTTGAAAAAACTTTTCTCGGAAGAATATTTTGCACGAAATTCGATAGGGGTGGTGTGAAGAGAGCGGATTTTTCTCACGATAATAGAAGAATTCCCTGGTGATAGAAAAAGGGGGAAAAATGTACAAGATTGGACCGAGAACGCGTCGACTCGATCGAGTTTCCGCCTTGCATCGTCGATGAAGTTCGGTGGTGTTTTCTTCGATATGTTCTAGAAAACAAGTGATAAGATTTAAAGGCCGTCGTAACAGAGGCAATGTACTCAGTGTAAATAGGAAAGAAAAAATGAAACTGTAAAGAAGTAATACGAAACAGCAACTAAAATAACAATTACGTGTCTACGATGCCTATATCTGTTTAATCTACGTAAAACCAGATGGAAGCAATTAATTGCTGATTACTATTAAACTAATAACTAAACAACAGTTTATTCTATCTGTGTGTGTCGGTTTCGATTGGACATAGATTTTGTATCACCCTTTTCTCCGTGTATGGTGTGTAGCCAGAGGGTCGATTTCGAGGGGATGCGGGTTAAAACGAAATTAATTTAATAAATATACTATGAATTCGTAATAAGATATGCCAAAAAAAAAAAAAAAAAAAAATTGAGATAAAATTAAGGATAATGCTTATGGACAAATTTTATATTACAATCTATAATAATTTTTACGTCGGAGAATAATTTTTTTTTTTTTAAATAGATCCACGTTTGACTTTGTACGTTCATCGTGAAAGGAACGATCGATGATCAACGATTGGCTACGAAAACATTAAAATCCTATCCCGTTCCCATCGAAATCGACCTTTTGAATTGTAGATTCAATCGTGTCTTTCACAACTAAGTAGTCTTTGTAAATCGATTTCCGATAGACGAAGTCGCGTTTCTTCGAAACTAGCTGGTAACTTAAAACGTACAGTAAGGAACCGACCATAATGGTATATCAGTATATCGATACACTGTTGCGTCGATCCTTTACAACGGAGAGAGGAGATTCGCACAGACTATTCGATGTACGCTTTCGATCAACGCGCGATCTTGATCGCAGTCGATATATTTCAAGATTTATCACGTGCACATGTCGTAGATATGTCTACGCACCGGGTGCTTCGAGACCAGTTTTGAGAAATTATTGGAAATCAAAATTCGAAACGAATTACCATTACCGTTTCTTTCGCGTCAAAATCGAATTCCAACTGTTATCGAACGCATTATCAATGAATTTTCACTCGAAGTTATACTCCAAGTTTAGTTAAATAAATGATTCTGGACACGTTCGTCTTTACGTTTCTTTCGCGCGTATGTCAAATCTGGAATTGTCATCGAACGCTTTATCGGCGAGTTTTCGTTCAAAATTATGCCTGAAATGTAATGAAAATTCTTGACACGTTTCAAGTATGAACGTTTTTCGAGTAACGTTTTTGGAAAAGGAAAAAAAGAACGAAATTGGTCTTAAGCCCTTATTTTCTCTGGTAACTAGCTGTAAAAATTTCATCAATTATAATTAAGACCGCGTCGAGGATTTTTAACGAAGAATCTAAACAAACGAGAGGAGTTTTTATTTGCAATTTTCGTTTTTCTTTAGATTCTTCGTTAAGAACAGCGATCTATCGATATATGCACATTTATCGTCGTAGAGTGGATCTTCACGGAAAAAAGATCGTAGTCGATTCCAGCCTTTCTAATTCCAAGCGTTCTACTCTACAACTTTCGGCTAAATAATCAAATACCATGGGAAACTATGAATCAAAAGATGTGAAGAAGAGAAAGAAAAATACAACACGTAAACACACGGATGAACAAACGAAGGAACACGTCGTGCATGAATGCACGCACACACACACACACAAGTACATTCACAGCGAAAGGAAAAAAAGACAAAAATTCAAAGGCGAGGCGATTAAACTTTCCCGATGAAATTTCTCGATCGCTCGATAATCTTCATTCGCGCGTCGTCTAATTTTTCGCGACAACGTAGGATCAATTGTGTAAATTAAGTTTATAAGATTCTCTCCGACTGGTAGCGTAAGAAACGATCGATTGCAGCGAGAAATCGGAAATAATCCTCTTTCGAAAATCTAACAACTAAAATTTTAATTTTCATCGAGATTATTTGTTCGCGATACTTTCTATCAAAATTGGAATAAACACGTGGAGCATTATCAGATATTATTTGGTTTCTCGTTGCATGCGACTACAAGAAACAAATTCTAGTTTATACGCATAATAAAATAGCAACGTTTTGTATAGTGCGAGCACGTTTTTCGGACTCGAAAGTTTAATCGAAATCATTTTTCGAAACTCCACGTCTCAGCCTTCGCACGATCGACAGAACGACGAATTCTAAGGATAAACAAAATAAAATAAAAGGAAAAACATGGAAAATCTGAAAAAAAAATACCAGAGCATTGAAGACTGGCAATCAAAACTAACGTAGGCAGATTTAAAACGCAGATTTATTCTGGTGTCTAGCACGATCGTGCGCGGCCTTGCCAGCACGCAAGCGACTCGAATACAGAAATTATTTTCGATATGTCGTGTGTTTGATGTCGAAGGAGATCGTTCTGTTTGCCTTATCTAAATTTATCGACAATGCAGAGCAGAGATCATTCCTGGATATCTTTGATTAAGAAAACAGAAAAGGAGAGAAAAAAAAACAAAATTGAAGAACATTGATGAAATGTCAAAAAAAAAAAAAAAAAAAAAAAAAATGATTGAAAAAAGCAGGAATTGTGTAAAAATAATACGAAAATAATATCCTTGGAATATTTCGAAATATGTATTTGATTTGAGTGCGTGACGACGATCGTACTAAGCAGGAATAAATCGGCGAAGAAAACTAAATACAATTCTATGCAATTCTCCTTTAAAACAAAAAGTAAATAAATAAAAAGAAATAGATCGTACAGTTTTGCGAGTAAAATGCGCGTCTAATGTAACGCTAGTGAGTAGATAGGTAGGTACCTGCATTTCATGAAATTTAACATGCTTAAATAGATCCTTAATAAATCGTTATACATGTTTTGATAAATCGTCGTCCTTTTTATTCTAAAACCTTCAAAGATACTGATCACCGGTTGCACTCCGTGATTCGCAGGCAATTCCATCCAAATTTTACTTACACCTACCTTTGTCCTACTACCAAAATACCATAAAGAATATATTCATGTCAATAAAGAAATTATTGACAGCGCAACAGAGTATATGAATATAAATTACCTGCTATTCTTACAACATCAATCCTTTATTTCTCGGAAACGCTCTTATCTAAATTAATTTCATATCTCTGTGAAAGTCGCTATCAAAATATCAGATTTCTAAAAAGATATCTCCATTTTAAAATACAGAACCATCGACAAGCAACAGAATGCATTATTCAGAAATATAGAAAAAGAAAAATGCAAAAATGACGCAGCGATATCCCTTGCAACAAAAAGGCTGCAGTCATCGTGTCTCGATCTTGCGTTTGAACAGTTCGTTTCCTTTGTGACAAAAACCTCGTGACACGATACCAGACGACGGGGAATTCTTTTTCTGTTTGAAGAAGAACGTCTTGAAGGCGGAAAAAGCGCGAGTACCGACGACCAAGTCTTGGCTTTTGCAAGTGGCGAGTTGAAGGAGGTCTCCGAGTCGAGCAATCGGCGCGCACGACACCGATTGGCAGTTGGGACATTGACGATAAATGGCAGACCGGCTAGCGGAGAAATTACAGCCAGGGAGATTCTAATCAGGCTGTCGGACGCCATAAGTTACGCTGTTAAGGAGTCACAGATAACAGCCGAGAAAATAATAAGACCTAATGAAACTGTTTGCAAGGCTGATTAATGATAAAGGGAAGCGAGTCTTAGATTACACGTGGGCAGGCCTCTGGGCTTTTTCCTTTCTCTCTTTACAGCTAATGTCATTACCCACTGGACATCTACATGGTTTCTTCTCCAGCTTTTCATCCTTTTTGCACGCTGTCTGGCTGGCTGGCTGGCTGAAAAAGGTAACGGATTTTGCCCGATCGTCGAGATTTATCGATCGAACTGGCCGATACACGGATTAACTGTACGCGGGATCTATCGAGCGCAGAACCGATCGTTCGAGGTAAGTTTCGATGTACAAGCGAAGATAACGAGAAATAATTGACGATGTAGCGCAATATCTTTCCGCACTTTGCTATTGAGTCAGTTTTTTAACGTGTCGACTCTATATTTGTATCTGTTATTATCTGTAATCGTCAAAACGAGAATGGTAACGGTGTAAATCAAGATCTTGAGAACTGAAATTCAATCACGTAAATTCGATAACATTTAACGCATAAACGCTGCTTTAGTTTCGTAAGTGCTTGAGTTATAATCTTAAAACTGCGGATATTTGTACACTTGACAAGCGTAAATATTCAAAAACGTGCAAGAACAGAGAAAAAACAGACAAATGTTCGATTCCACGTAAAACATTGTTCCGCGATAATAACCCAACTTCGACTCCCACCTAATCCGAGAAACTATGTCCAGAAGAAGAAATTAAGACTCGAATTTCGAGCCGGTGACCTCGTTTCCCTCTCTCTAACGTTTCTGCTCTCGTCGAAAAGAGTACCGTTTCAAAATTGCGGCGCACCGTGACCGAAAGCGGAAGCCAGGGTCGCGTTTGGCCCGGTGGTCCGGCCTGAAATCGACGTGATCGGCATATCGACGACTACGACGATGAGGACGATGACGACGATGATACATATAAGCAATGTTTACAGGCGGTACACGATAAGAAACGACGTTCGTGTCGCGCGAAAGAGGAGAACCTCGAAGCCGGCTTTCTTCGAGTTTCTTCAGTCTTCTTCTGGCTCTCTTTCGATTACGTGCTCACCAGTTTTTAACTGGCGCGTATGCCCATCGAATCGCGTGTTACGAAGTTCTTAATCTATCGCTTTCATCGAACGTGCTCGCCCGTTTCTAACTATAGAAACTAATATCGTTGGAAAATATTATCGACTAGTCGTTAAGTGCGCTGATGCGATAACGAGTTGCGAGTTGCTCGTTTGACTTGTTCCAGGCGAGAAAATACGATCTTTGTTAACTGTTATCTGTTTTTGGAAGAGCATGAAACAGCCAAGGATTTCTTATAATTATCGGATAATTTGTTTGTAGGCGTGTTACGTAATTATACAGTGGAAGAAGTATATTTAATTAAATCACGAACGGTGCGTTGTAGTCCATTCTTAACGATAAGTTTGTCTTTAAGAAAGTAAAGCTCGTGATATTTTTCAAACGACTACCTTGTTAATAGGAACATGAACAAAACGTCGAGGAAAAATTTGTGTAAAACCTAAGAATTTTGCGATCGCCGTAGATGTAGAAAGCAATTAAGAAAAGATTCTATTGCCTGGAAAGACTCTTTCGTTAAGAAATTCGTTCAACGTGGGTTATCGATCTGAAACCAATGACGTAATAATATGGAGCAGATATTAGAACGCATTTTTCTACTCAACTAGAGCGTTTCCAAGCGACTGTGACAAAAACATACGTAATATTCCACCGATAAAGACGCGAAACGAACGAAATGATGTCAGCGATTTGCAGATATAGCGAAAGAGCGGCGACTTAAGTGAGATTTAGCTTCAACGTACGAGCAAAGTGCCGCGAAAACGAGTTTCGTTACGTCAGAATGTCGCATGAAAATTCCATCGTGTCATCTCTGGTATTTGGTCGATCGAACGTCGTCACGGAACAGTGGGGCAGTGAAAAAGAGACACGGAAAACGGCTAGAGGATCGATTTCCTTGTTTAAGCCTGTCTATTTCGGTCTCGACCAGGGAAACGACACTCGGCCAGGTTGTTCGCAGCGTTAACGACGCCAGTTTTCACGCGTTTCATCGCTTCATTGACAAAACGAGTTTCCGCGGGACGCGCGCTGACGCAAGTGACTGTTTACGATCAACACGTGCTGCGCAAGAATGAAATGCACGGACCTCTGTTGCCAGTTATGTGTCGAACGCTTCGCGATCCGTTCGTCCTCGCATTCTCCGTCACTCGAAGGGCGCGAAATCCATTTTGAATCGATGATCCAACAAGTGTGTTTATGCATCGATCAGTCGTGAATTAAAACCTCGCGAGTTTCAGCTCCAAAGTGCGGCTCGAAAGTTGTGCGAAAATTTGCCGCGGAGATTCTTTGCGCATAGAAGATTATCGTGGTGAACTGAAAGTGTACTGCCTCGAAATTCGAAGGAAGTTATTAAATTTCTTTGAATCGACGACCCAAGAAGTTTTCGTAAATCGATCAATCGTAATCGAAAAGCTGACGAATTTGAGAAAGTGATTCGACTCGTTGGAGATTTCATTCCTGTTGAAATTCGAAGAGAATGATATATTAAGTTTCTTCGTATCCATGATCGAAGAAGCGTAGAAACTTTATCTTCGTCGATCGACATCGCTTGTGAAAGTGCTTCGCTTGTTAAAAGTTTATGATTTCGTATATATAATCTTCATGTATGGTATATGTATAAAATTTACAAACTGTAAATGGCGATATACATTGTGCTTCAAAATTCTCAACATATGAAAAGTGAAAATTAAAAGATCGAACGTTTAAGATTCCTCGTGTACATAAGTGCGATACAAAACTACGTATTTCGAACGTTGGTGTATTGTTTAAAAGTTCGAAGAGAATTGTTAACATTTAGAAACTCGTAGGAGCGGAATCTTTGCCCCGAATCACGCGAGTACAAAGTCGAATCTCTCTGTTCGCCGCCATAACGAACTCTAGACGAAGATGAAGAAATTCTTCCTGGAAAGTGGATCGTGGAAGTGGAGAACGCCATAAATCTTGGTATATTCTCTAGGAGGAGCGATGGAGGAACCGGAAAGACCAGTCGCGAACGGCTTGACAGGAAGGATCGCGTGGATCTTTGTTTTCGCGAGGCTCGATAAACTACGAGTACTGTCGTTGGAGGGGGCAAGGCGGTGAAACGCTGACGACAGTGATGTAACGGTGGAAAATAAAGCGGTGACTCGCGTGGATATTGGTACCGTGTGCTGGCGCACGCGTAAACACGTGGAAGCGGACTTTCCTCGAATTTCGGTGGCAGTTTTTCAAATACGCCGATCCGGTCACCAACTCTTTCTCTTATCGTGATCCACGAATCTCGAATTTTAATCGCTCTTCGAGAAGATAGTCGTTTCGCGCCAATATTTCAATTTATATTTAACAGACCGCGAGACTTTTTTGTTTAACCAGATTCGGTATGGTTATCGGCTCGGTTATGGTTGCGAATTATCGTATTATCGACGTTTTACGAACGTTAAAGTGCAACGATCGGCGAGGCTTGAATTTTTACTCGAGAACGTCGCGACTCCCTGGCCATATTTGAAGTAGAATTTGAATTTCAAATATTGCGATACATTCTTCAAATCGATTCGATATGTTAGTATCAGTTTGTGCGATACATTAAGAATCTATGTGATCGTGAATCTACGATCCTATAGATCATCGTCTCGGTCATATTTTACAGATTCAACGAGAAAAATAAAGAACGAAGTGTGACGATCGACAAGCTTCGAATTTCATTTACCGTAGAAAATTGTTGAAACTTCGCGCTTATATTTCAACTTGAATTTCAAATATCGCCATGCTTCTTTCAACTCGATCTCCTACATCGACATACTGTACGTTTGTATAGCAACAAACGATTGTATATTAAGATTCTACGTGATTGTAAAACTATCTAATCTCGTGGATCGACGAACGAGCGGCGAAATGCAACGATCGACGTGTTCGAGACGCGCGGACCATACGTCGAGACCATATTAAAAAACATTCTTGTGTAACACGTCAGATTCTATTTTCGACTTGGCCAACCTCTTGACACTCGTTAGAGGTTCCACGTTCCCGTATCGAGAGGTCAAAACTGGAGCTGTTATCGCTCAGCTGCACAACCACACTGGTCCATAGTTGGCGCCAAAAAGCATATCGAAACGAGGAGAAAAGTCGAGGAAACGGAACATGCACAGCGATCAACGACTCGTAACGAATTTACGCGTTTCCGCGATTTAGAGAAGTTACGCTTCCGAAAAGAGAAATCACCGAGCGACTCGCCGACTCGAAACCGATTTTTATCAAGAAAAATCTAGTTTTCCGTTCGACTCACCGACTTTGTCGATCCCGGAGAGACGTTGCACGACGAAACTTTATATTTTTACGAGTCGCACAGCTGACATAGTAATCTATATTATCGGAGTATTACTGTCAGCCCATCCGTTCTTTTCCATTGCTACGGCTTCCTCGGTTTCATGCGGTCGTTTCATCGTAGTTCTCTGCTTCTTTCGGTCTCAACTCTTCGCCTGCAAGATTGGAAAATCGTTAGATGTTATGGGTTCCAGGAGGAAGATGGGAAAACGAGAAAATGTCCAACTGGCTGCTAAGATCGACGAATGAAGACACGAAGAAGCGCGAAGGAGAAAAGGTCGTACGATTCGTTCGAAATCGTTGGATATAGCGTTATGAACTCGAAGAGGAGGATGACGAAAGAAGAAAAGTTGGAAGAGATAGATAAAAGCGACCGACGAAAATCTCGAGAAACCTGAAGAAAGAGAGATTCGTGCGAGAACGTTAGATATATTATAATGAACTGGAAGTGGAAGATGAAGAAAGGAGAAAACTTCAAAGAGACCGACGAAAGGGACGATTGAGACTTAAGAAAAATCCGAAGAAGAATACGATGATACGATTCTTCGGAAGGTAATTTGGTTAAGATTCACCGGATGGTTAACGGGGGCGATTGAACTTTCGATGGACCAGCTGGCTTAAATACCAACGCGATAATAAACGACAACTTTCTCGAAGCAGGTTTCAGCGCAACGATGACGAACAGAAGAGTTGATTGTGTGACGAAAATTCAGAAAGGCGACCGGTGCGTCGGGATGTTGTCAACCGATGCGTAGCTCGGTTCTTTCGCTTTTTGGCAGATCGGAAGAACCATGGGCAATGGATCGTCCTGCTGTCCGCATCGCAAGAAGGTGAGTACATTCCGATTTTTAAATATTTTTATCGTTTTTCGTGTTTGTCCTATTGGTTTGTAACGTAAATTCGTCCGGTTTTTTTTATTTCTCAATATTTATATTATAACTCAACATTTGTCGAAATTTTCAAGTATTAATCGTGATTCTCGTACGTGTACGTAAATATTCGATGAAATAGTTGTTAAGAAGATTTAAGGACATATTTTCGATTTTCGAATCTTTAGTGCATAATACAAGTTGATAGGAAGACAGAAGATATCGTAAGTTCGGTGCGTGACCATTCTGCAAGATGGCAGCACGCTTCTATTATGATAATACCGAGACGCTTCTTTAGACGATAAAAATGGAATTTTATTAGAATTAGCTAGAGGAGTTTGAAACGTGAAAGCGTAATTAAAAAAAAGGTAATATCGCTATTTATTTATCAAAAATTAAATCCCATATTTCTGAAACATTTAGGGACAACTAGACAAACACAAAAAAGAGACGAAAAAGGGGGTTCCATCGTGAAAAATATCGAGAAGTGGCGCTCTATCTAAGCTGAACTTTCCTCGCCTTATCCAACACCCCACGCTATTACAAATCCTACGTTATTAATAAAATCGTATTACGTACTCCTACGATATGATCAATAGAATCGACACGTATCAGTTCTTGGACCATTTTTTAAACAATGCTAAACGTTTAAAAGAAACTATCAAAACATAATACGAAGATACAGAGCCACACACGCGCACGCTATATTACGAAATATTGCTCTAGACGGAATATGTATCCTTAATCTGAACTCTATTTCCAAACACTCTACACTCGCTCGTTAAAATCCTACCACACCCAGAATACGATCAATAAGATCGATACGTGTTCGATACTCTCCCCTTTCATATCTTCTTAAATAACACCAAACAGTCGAAGGAATCTCTCACAGAACCTGTTACCAATCGATTGCACAAGCGACAGAGCGGCATCGTTAGATCCTAACGAGTCGCGTTGCGAAAAAACCATCGCGGCTAAGCGACGATATCCACGGGAAAAACGGCTGGACGGGGGTGTGCACGGGTGAAAGGGGGCTGCCCGTCAGCTGATAGATATCGAACAGATTCGCAATTGTGCAATTGTGCCACACGGAACGGGCACGCGGCCTTCGAGTCGAGAATAACTCGACTGCGAGTTATTTTCTGAAACCAATCTTGTCGCTGATATACGACTGAAAAAAACCGATTACGATCGGTCAAGCAGTCTGCTGCGATCGTCCGCGAGTCTATTCTTTTTAGTTGCATACGTGCATCGTATTTGCCTGAGATTCGAAGCGTTCGAATTTCGAGAGAAACGTGAGAATAAAGTTAGAAGGATTTTTCCAACTTTCTTTCCTCCCTTCGGATGATAAAGCGAAGCAAAGTGTCCTTTTTCGTGGTATAGTTTAGAGCGACGAAGCTTCCTACAGGTTATTTTTATTGCCTTGGGTCTAGGAATATTAGAAAATCTATGATCAATTACAAAAATCCATAATTATGATATATTGTGTTCGTGAAGATCAAGAAGATACGTTTTTCGATAAAGTAATCCGATGACGAATTTTTACAAAGGTTTCTTTAGATTCTATGATAATTTTAGAGGAATTATTGAAGAAATTTGTAGTTATTACTACACTCTGCTCGTTTTAGATTTTTCTTAAGAATACTTAAACGTAAACTATCCACTTTTCCTACAGAGGTTTAATACGAACAATAATTATAAGTTACATATTGAGTGTTTATAGAGATAGATACATTCGAAGCAAAAATGATTGAAAATTAAAAATTGTATAGGACGAGCGTATTAACATAATGGCAGAAAAATCCGAGGAATTCTGTAATATTTAACAAATTACGTATTTCGAGTTTCCTGACACAAAAAGTGACGTAAATTACAAGTAAGAGAATCGTAACGGTAATCGTAACCGTTGTAGGTCTGCTTTTTACAACGTTCATCATAATTTGTTCGTTGCTCGGGTAGCTCGACTTCAAGTTGCATTGCAAATTACACGTTCGTACATACCGATAAATTTTTTTGAAGAGATACCCGATAATTAACCGAAGATTACATCGTTCATTCGGAGTCAGTAATTTAATATAGACAGTCGCATTGATATATAACGATTTTCAGCTTGTGCGATCAGTGAAACCAAAATTAAACCCTCGAAAATTAATATTTATTACTACGTGCCGCGAATTAATAATGTTTAACACGAACCAACCTTTAAATTATGCAAATTGCATGACAAACTACGACTGAAATTGAAACAACAAAATGTTAATTCGTGCTTTAACTGTCATAAAACAACGAATCAGTATTATTATAGAAAACGGAAGATGAAAGAAATCGAAGCTCATAGAAAAAATAATCCGACAAATAAATTTTTCTTCGCTTTCTTATTTCCACTTTTGACTAAAAACTTATCTTAATATGACATAGCTGAGAATGAAAGGAATTTGTCAAAACCGAACACGATGGCTTTCAAAAGTAGCTGATAAATTGACAAAGTTTCGTAAAAAAATGATTAAAAAATACAATTTTTATCTTTAATATTCTAATGTTATGACAAATAATTTTGGTAACGTAAGATCTATCGACAACGTACAGAATCTAAAAACTGTTCTCTTATAAAAAATGAGAAACATATTTCTTCGTATCCTTCTCCTGTTTACTTCGATCATAAACCAACGAATAACGCAAGAACTCTCAATTAATTATTAATACTCGAAACTTTTTCCTTCGGTCAACTCAATCGTGTCGATCGAAATATTTGCCCGTCTGTCTTTTTTACGTTCCTCGCATTTACACGTACATATATTCGATCTTACTATAGATTCCACGGAGTCGTATGTATAATTAATTATCATAATTAACATAAAATTTCGTTCAAGTTGTCTCAAGATCATTTACGTTGTTGCATGCGAAACTGGTAGACTTTATACTTGTTTTGTTTTCGTCGAAAGCCAGAAATTAACGCAATCCTGGCGAATAATTGCACCGTGAATTCCTCAAGACTGATTTACTAAATAATTGCTCCTTAAAGAATCTAATAATTTCTCGAGCGTTTACGAGCTTTCAAGATGTTTAGTTATGGATATGAGATAATAGCACGCTATGCCCAGATTGTAATCGAACGAAATTTCGCTAATTTATCACCAACGATATATCAAAGATTGGTGCCGGCCTTATAGAAAAAGCTGCATATTTTGCCTTGCAATTAACCCAACTGCGTCTCTACTAATTCTCCACCGAGTCTCGAGAGAACACCGTAAATTTTCTTTCAAATATCCGTAAGAACTTTTAGTCTTCCATGGCTGATGTCTTTACGACTTCCAAAGAATCGTAAATCATTCGAGCTTGCGTTCTTGTCCTGGTAGCTTTCTCAACAAGATGTACTTTGTTTCTTTTTGCTCACTTTTCATTTCATTATACATTCTCAACAGTCAAGATAGGAAAGGAAAATCATATACATTTTTACATTTTAGTTACGAAAAAGGAAATCGAACCTTTTACTTACTGCTACTTACTATTAAATCCTCGGTTATCGTTTTATAACACATTCTGTAACGTAAGCAAATTGATAGTTTAGAGATTCTAATTCATTCTCTTGACTAGTTTAGTATCTGCTTCGATAAAGCTAATGTTAGGATATCTCCCTTCATTTTTCAATTGGTCGTTAAATAAGAACAGGAGTTTTTAAATAAAAAAAAAAAAAGAACGTTCCTTTCACCATTCTCTACCACACCCAACTTAATCCAGATACATATCGCTATCTTCCTTTCAAATCGAAGGAATGATCACAAGATGCCTGTAATTCTATTTTGTATCTTTTTAAAAAGATAGCCATTTTTGAAAAATCGCCTGTCAATAACCATAAGAACAAAATTAATAACGGTCGATTTGGCTGCCACAACCACAGCCAACGAAGGAAAACTTACACAATTTTAAATAATATCCTCGTTAACTCGTACTCCTGAAACGAAGTGTTTCTTAAAAGTAGCCGACAGTTATCGCAAGAACTTAATTAATACGCGCGATATAGCCCACAAATAAAGAAAGAATTATACTCTTTCGAAAAGTTAATTTATAAAAACTGTATAGACGATGGAAATGAATTCGAGAAAGCGGCGTCAATGCGAAACCCGTTGTTCGGGTCAAGTACATATGAAGAAACGAAGTAATGAAAACGCCTGACGCGCTTTGCAAATTACGTTGATTATTTCGGTGCGTTTGTTAGGCGCGTAACGCGAGATCGGATGAAAAAGGCCGACACGAAACACGACGGCGATCGCGACGAGCAGTCGGCATAACCCAATTAAGGATGACACGGGTAATTACGAGGTATCAGGTGTTGCAGGAAAGCTGCGACTACTTTGTCACGGTGTTATCTGCTGTCACGAGCGAGAACTCTCTCGTGAATCCTTTGTTGGGCTTCACGGGTCGGTGAACTAATGTAAAAATTTCACGTTTCGCAACGACTAAGAATTTCTTACAATTTACGGGTTTAATTGGAGGTTTCGTGACGAAAATGGGGACAACACGCTATTGCTGGCCACCTTTGCAGCACACGTAAGAAGTTTCAAGCGGAGCGCAAGTGCCTTTATAAAAGAAAAACGATTATGAGAGGGCAGAACTTGAGTGGTATGTGCGATAACACCGTTAGAGCAAAATTCTTGAAAAATATTTGTGTGTTGAGGTTTGTTAGTAAAAAGAACTGCTGATATTTCGCGTACATTTCATTAGGGTTGGTTATGGCGCGCAATATTTCTGCCTCATCTGTTAAGATTCTCTTTAATCCACAAAATAAGGCCCCAAGAGCGAACGCATACTATTTAAAACAGATAAATACAACGCAACGTTGGCTCCGAATGGATAAAAGATAAAATTTGATTCGACGATTCCTTGTGTCAACGATAACTAGAAAATGTTCCGTTAATATCTTGATCATAATATCTTGATAATCTTGACATAATATCCATCTTACCATACTCTTTCCATCAATACATCTTCTTGACATAAGATAATTACAACTCATTGCCATATTAACTTGAAAAACCATTCAACGCGCTGGTCGATTATTAATTATTAGTCAATGTGCTTGTCCAGACGTCTATCCTTCCCAGCCGCGATTTTGCAACAAAGGCATTGAATAAATATCGAACGTACAATCATTTTTCTTCGCGATTTTTCCCCTCGAGCGATACAATCGCGTAAACAACTGAGTATCGTAAAGTCCCACGCAGTGTAATAGACATTATCGACATGAAAATGATGCGATCGCCTCGAGTCCCGCGACACTTTAATGAGTAAGTAGTAATCGAGAAGCAAGGACAGTTATTCAGCTGAGAAACCGTCGAACAGGATCGTTTTCTCAAGACGTCGTAAAAACGGAAAATCCATTTTGTTTGCCTTCGCCTTTTGACACGGGGAATTTATGTTCCTCTAGCTTAATGTCCTCCGTTATTGCGTCGAATAAAAATAGTAATCGAAGCATAGTACCAAGCGTATCACGTTTCCAACTGTATTCATCACCGTCGCTAAAGCTTTCCGAGCCGTGAAATCCTGGATTTTTATATTCGTTTTACTCCTGAAGGATTTCAAGTTTTTTTCGAATAAAACTTTAATTCCCCTTAATCCAAATAATTTCCACGGGATTCGATTTTTCGGATTTCCTCGGTAACTAACAGGTTTCGGCGATCTCTGGTTTATAAAATTCAATTTTTGAAATTTTTGCAAGCAGTTACAGGTCCTTTACGAATAATTTATGCACTGGAAAGTATCTAAATGGAATGGACAATGTCTCGCCCAAATGCAGAATTTATGTCCCCAAAAACATTTATCTCGCTCCTTTTTCAAATTTAAATTCACATAAAAAAGTCATATGAATATTCCAACTATTCGTAACAGTCCACACAATGAGGTCTCGACATTTTTATTATAAATCTTCTTAACGATCGATATACAGTGGCTAAAATAAGCATTTGCACACCATTATGTTTATTACAGGATTTACATACTAATTAATTGTGTCCGAGCATATTATGTTACGTATCACTTAGCAGCATCGTACGATTAAACAAATGTGATATTATGATCTGATAAAGAAAAAAGAAAAACGATTCATTGAAGAGTAATGGTACGTGTAAATACTGCTACTGTTCGTAATTTATAGCAAATCTCGTTTCTTTCGATGTAGTTCAAGAATTACCGATAGGGCAAAATTTAACGAGTGGTCTTCGAAGAAACATCTCATGTGCACCAACTTAAAGAAAGAAGAAGAAAGAAAGTAGCACAGACATCTATCAGAGGCTACGTTAAGCGAATAAATTTATAGACCAGGTGAATTTTTAGGGGCCAACAGGATGTTTTTAAGAAGAAGAAGAGAAGAAGGGACGAGGCAGGTGCGAAGGACGAGTTAATCGAGTTAATCATGATAATTAAGTGGCTTTGCCCGCGGCGATCAGTCTTTGGAACGTCTTTTCGTCGAAGAAAGATTGGAAAGGTTATTGTAACTGCGAGTGAGAGTCTGTCTGGCCATCTTTTGCCTAGGATTTCGAGTTGATTAATCGAATCTATTAATGGTTAGTCCGTTCCGATAAGTGGGACGCCTTGAACGAGGAACCGTAGAGTCCTTCTTCACCAGGTGTAATTATCATATTACGAGATCCGAGAAAAGTGAGATAGCCTGTTGCTAATTCGTCTAACGCGTTGTCACATCCGACGTTACGATTAATCAAACGGATCATTAAGGAATAGTAGATTTCCATTAGCGTGACCGCTACATTTATCATATCGTAACTGGTACTTCATTTTTTGTGCTACATTACGCGATTTTTATATCTTTGGTCGGAGCAAATAAACGTATAGCGTGGTAATTATACATATTAGGATTTAAGTACAGTTATATTCCGACTAGAGATATTGGAGTAACTATAGCTTTCGGTAGATTGATCGTACGTTTTCGATAAAGCCTGATAGCGTATAATTTCTTAGTCGTGGAATTATTCTACCGTACAGTGGTTCTTTCTTATTTCTCACTCTTCCTCGTGTCGAAAAAGATTCTCAAGGTTTTGTATCATTAATCGCGTCAATTAAAATATTTCGAAAAACTAACGCCCATCCAAGGAAAAGAATTAGGAGAACAATTAGAAAACAAAATTACAAAAAGGAATAAGATTGCAATCATCTTTCTGCAAGCAAGTAACTTGGATTACATCCAAGTTAACGATAGATAGCAAAATTACGTTCGATTCCTATCGAGGTTCTTCGTTCATATTACTCATACGTGTACAACATGATAAAAGCGAGGATTTGATTTCCAGATGGATATGTAAATAGATCAACGTCGATAAGCACAATTAACAAAACGAGGATCGATCTGAGATTAATCTAAGATTCACGCTGTGATTCGGACAAATGTAAAGCCACCGTTGCCCAAGTCTCAGATGCATTGCTCGATCACCGGTACGATCCCGAACGAGATAATCGTGTGATTTACAACGCTAGTTTGGCTAGGCAACACGCGCACCCGTAACAGTATGCACAGCATCGTAGACGTGAAGAGAAAGAGCTGCGTCGCGAGGTAGCTCGCGGAGTGTCACTGTCGAGATCTCGCGGCTCGATCGCGATCCAGGCGCCTGGATCGTGATTAACGAGACTACTCGCGCTTGCATTGCGATAACTTTGTCGATTCTAATATCGCCAATCGATACAATGTTCTACGATCAATGTTGTGGACCACGATACGCCAGTACATCTCCCAAACAAAAGTGAGGCAAGTCGTGGCTGGATGCTAATTGCCTGCGACTTCGACCAGACTCGTTGCCGCGGACAATTTATCTTGTATCTTCATGAAAGCGTTCTGTACGCGACGATCTTGCGAAAACACTGTCCTATTAAACGAAGCATGTAATTTCATCGAATGAATGGCCGAATAACTATTCGTTAATTTTTATTTTATTTCCTCGATTATTAAGTGACAAACGATTAATTGAGATAGATCGAAACCGTTAGCGCAGAAATCTACGAGCGTTAATGACTGATTAACGTGGAATTGCCAGGGACGGTCTAAACGACTCTAATCAAAAGATTAGATACTAACGTGTTTCTCATAGCGACGCCTATTTACATTTATATTGCGCTTATGCTACTTTATTGCTCCTGCATCAACTATCACTTCGGTATCTCGTCTCTGTTTAATCACGGACGTTGGATAATTTATTACACGACGGTTGATTCTTTTCCGATTTATCCGACGATCTGGGAAAAGCATCGACGGAGAGGGCTAATTTATAGTCGCTGGAAGGTACTTCTCGATCGACATTTTCTCGGTACGCAGGCAACGTCGAGAGGCGGTTTAGGTCAAGGCGTTCATCGAGTCTCATTGTTCTTCGTCGCGGCGAAAGTGCGCATACGATTATCGTCTATTTATCCCGATGCTCATTTAGAATGATGCATACGCGTGCATAATCGTTACTACGAACCTGACGATCGTTCCCTCACGATGGAATCGTTGGAATCTGCAGAAATTCTACGATCTGATACGCCCAAGGGATCTAACAGCGTAACGCGATAAAACATTTTATTCTGTGCTAAAACGGATCATTTTTCAGATCGACGACCGTTCCTATACTCCCAATGGAATGTCTAACCAATCCCGGCGAGGATATTCCCTCGTATCCAGGAATTTCACCGAAGAATCCCGAGTCGAACGACTTCCTTACTACTAGGATCACGTTTAACCTTAGTATTTGAAGCTTAGGGCATTATCGCTATAGAAATCAAGTTCGTGACCGATATCTTTAGTCGTTTGCATTCCCCGAACCTAATTGTTCGTTCGTAATAACCGCGTTTACGACGATGCAAATCAACCTTTATTCCTGTAAAATATTCTTGAGGAATTTTTATCTTACAACTGATGTTTGTTCGTTGGAATTCGAAAAAGTTCAAAGGGATAAGCAAGAATTGTACGAAAGAACGATCGATCTATCAGAAAAATCGATATTAAATGTCATTCGGTATATCACTAGGCAATCAGACGTCGATGGTTCAGTTAGATTCAGTTATTCCGCTAACATTCGAGGCACGCAGATCCGAGACTGTTTGGTGATCAATCAAGATCAGGATTACATATCTAAACGACAATCGCGATTGTAATGGAGACATTGCATAATGCCCAGTTGCGTGATTCATCTTGTTTATATTAAACATAGCTGTCGATATCAAGCGAATTTCATCTTTGACCCGATGTGGATTCCCTTTGGTTGTGAATTAATTGTGGATTTCTGTGACTACCTGTGTAAAATTCTACTAAATGTCTCTATACAATGCGATACATGTAATCATTAAAAATATGATGCCACGATATGTCCAATTTAAATTAGCCATATTATTAGGTTGATGCATGTGAAACGTTTTTCCAAAGTTTCGATTTGACAAACTGATAACATTAAATTTTGTCCTGTCGTTGGTTATCAATTATATTAAAAGAAAAAAAATCTGCTATAAATCATACATGTTTAATGTTCGGAAGATTTATGATAGAAATATTTCCAACGTCCTCTGTGAATTCCAGAATATTTGTAAG